>NC_142696.1:12456847-12767065 GCF_029641045.1 Salvia hispanica | reverse complement strand
CCGTCGGGCCGAGGCATCAAGACATCTCGAACAGCCGCTTGGCAGCTCAAGCCCCCTCCCCATCCTGCAATAAAGAGACTAGCTTAAGCTACTAAGAAACAAAAGGAATTAAGTGCTACTAATTAAAGAAATGGGACAACATCTCTTTTGATAAGAGACCAAAGACTGCCAAAAAGGGGTAAGTCCAGCTTCAAGCAAACAAGTCCAGCCACAAGCAAACAGAGAGGATTAATGGCCGAGTACTAGGTACTCAAATATAGCCAATCCTCAAGTATAACTTGCTGCAGGATTATAGTCAAAAAGGGGACCCTCTGCAAGAAGGGAACAAGGTAGTATAACAGCCAAAAATTAATTCCTCACAAGTATAACCACATTATGTACAACCTCACACAAGCTGCCAATCAACCATAATGGAGGCAGGACTCCATACGCAATATGAACAATAGAGGCTCAAGTAGACTTTGAAAGAGAAGCCAACACATAGCTCAAAATAGCAGATACACTCCTGCACATTATCCATCCTACAGATCCCACATTTTCAAGACTCCTACATATATATGTGCCTCCCCTTAACCTCATCTCTTTACACAACTTTCCAACCAGCAATAGAGAAAGGGAGTAGAGAGTTAGTGAGAGAGTAAGGTTTCTGCAGAGAGAGCTCTTGCATCAGAGGGAGTTCCTACTCTCCATAGGAACCAGAGAGCAAGTGGGCAAGCTGTGAGTTCTAGGAGCAGAGGAAAAAGGAGTCGATAGCCACTGCAAGAGGTAGTACACCTCCATCTTTCTCCCATATAATTTCCCATATCATCATATAGAGGCACCACAACTTAAAAACCGCAAATAGCATTTATTTCCAAGTAAATCAATAGAAATAAACCAAGCACAGACATGTTTAGAGCTTTACTTCATAATGAAATAAGAGAAACAATATGCTGCTGTCTTCTGTCTCAAACTTAGTAGCCAAGAAGTGTTCAACACTCAAAACATAGAAACCATTACGTGTATACAAATTCCTTAAAGAAATGAAAGCAATTAAAAGAACTTAGCTAAGGCCGAGGAGCTGCCTCGGAGACTGCCGGCGACGGCGAGGCCATGAGGGCAGCCGCGGGGACTCCACGGCAAGCTCAAGCTCCTGAGGTGAAGACGGTATCGCGCGCACAAGCAACGGCAGGATGGCCATTTGCAGAACCCCGATCCCAGCGTCGAATCGCCGTGGCTGTGGCTGCCTCGGCGGCGTACCCAGACGACGATGGCTGCGATAGCGGTGAGGGGAACCGCAGCTCGACGGAGGGCCAGCGGCGCTGGTGGAGCGGAGCTGTGGGTGCACAGAGAGAGAGAGGCGATGCTTCCTCTCCTTCTCCGACGGAGCGACACCAGCGACGAAGATCAGAGGCGGCGGCTAGTCGCGGAGCAGCGGTGGTGACCGACGGACGGCGAAGGGAGAAGCGCCGCTGTTTCTCCTCCGATCTAGGGATTTCTTTTTTTTCAAATTGGGGATTTGTTGTGAGCTGTTGAATGAGAGAGGGGACGATGGAAGTGAGGAGAGTAGTATTTGGGCTTTTTCCCCTTTATTTTGTTTTGGGCCTTGAACAATTAAATATATGGTTGGGCCACTAATTAAATTGAAGTAAGTATTAGGAACCTAATTAAATCATGGGCCTTCCTATGTTATGGATTAAATAATTTATAGTCCGCCAATTATTTTCCACGAGGATAAGTCTAATTGTCCCGGATTTTAGTATGGGTGCCCAAATGATTAATTATGATACACTAACGATGAATAGACCTCGAGCCTAAATTTTTCTTAGTACTTAAATGAATGGCTTAGGAGGTAACACCCTCAAGTTAAGCGAATAATTTTTCTAATTTAATTAAATCTACTGATTTAATTAATATTCAAGAATTCTAGAACTCTTCTAGAAAATTTAAAGGAAGAATAAAATGATCACGCACTTAGGATGCATCCATGTTTAAGCTTAACGGATATCTCAAAATCTAATTAAGTATCATTTTATTTCCTAAAGGGACGTCTTCGAACGTCATCTAAGACCAAGTTAAGGAAATTTCGGAAGGAGCTTTAGCTTTTGAGGTGGGCATTCTTTTAAAACGTGTTTTTAGTATGAAAATGTGATTCTTTGCTCAAGTATGTTGTCATGCCATGTTTTGTTTTATGATTACCTATCTGCTTGGCTATGCCAATTCAAGTTAAATCGAATTCGGGTCCCAGTAGGGCCGCAAACCCTACTCGGACTAGTGTACACATAAGGGGACCGTGAGCTAACAAAAGGGGTTGACCGGTCCAGTGACCGTCGTGGAATGTGGCCACATTCCCGGTTCACATCAGTTTCAGATATGGTATATCTATGTTATGTGATTGCGCAATCAAATCTTTACTAAAGGAAAAGTATTTTAGTGACTCGGGTCTTTTAAGTAAAACCCCGTGATCACTCAACTGTGGCATTGACAATTAAAGATAGAACTATTTTTGGCAATGTGCCCACTGAGTATATCAAATACTCAGCCCTGCATGTTATTTTCAAATGTGCAGGTTGAACGTGTACGAGGAGGCGAAGGTGTTGGGACAAGACTTCTAAATAAGTAGTTAGGTAACCCAAAGTAGCATGTCTTCATACGTGCTATTTTGTCTTGGACTCTTCCGCTGCAATCTAGAGTTATGTTCTAGCAAGTTATGAACTTAGTATTGATACGCTGAATTCATTTTGACTATCCACCCATAAGCCTTTGAGACTATTGCTTTAAGTGGTTTCACCCTTTTCATGTTGTCCCTTGATTATTGAGAATTGTTTAGTCGCGAAATAGCTACGCTCACTAGCACTAGGGAGTTGTGGACGTGACAGAGTGGTATCAGAGCAACGTTCTTTCGCTCTGGACCCAAGAACCTTCTTTTCAAGCCTTAGTCTAGAATGATAGTACTAGACTAGAATAGTACTAAAATGGAAAGCTTAAAGGGACCCAACACCTCGACTCGTCACGTTCAACTGCAGCAATGAGGTAAGAAAGAAGTTCTTACCAGAAAATTTTCAGTTATTCATGAAAGAACTTGATAAGAGGAAAAATGATTTCTTTCTGAAGATGTTGTGAAAACATTCAAGGTTTTCAAGGAAAAGCATGTAAATTTCAATTTTCCTATGAACTATGGAATTTCAAGTTTAAAATGTTAGGCATAAGGATGTCTTGAGACAAATGCTAAAGTATTATTAATTACGCATGCTCGATTATGTGAAGTATGATGATAGATTAAGAACTTTTAGAAAGTTACGAAATGACTAATGCATGCGGACATAGTATGCCTAAGAAGTACTTTAGGCTGAACGCTCTTGAACAGTGATATAAGTTGATGACTTCCTTTCCGCTTTCCTAAGCGATAAAACGAACAAGTATATGCAAGTTAGGGAAAAACCCTAGTTTTGTTTTCAAAATGAGGAAATATAGGTGAATGGGTCTTAAAGGGGAACCCACACCTTTTCCTCTACCCTATGTCTTGACGAGACCACGATCCATGATGTTGTAATTGGAACAATTCCAAATGTACAATAATGAACTTAACAATTTATAAATAACCCATCTATTCTTAGATGGTAACGATCACACGAGATACGAGAAACTACCTACGGCACATGGGCGTCTGTTGAACGTTTTAAATGATGAGAACAACATGAAGTTCCTTTTGTCTTCATGAACTCAATCATAACCGAAATGAGCGTACCCTCGATCCAGTAAAGGAGGTGTATCCTTACACGAAAAGATATCGTACCTACGATCTAATTAAGTGATCCAGTCTTGCGTAGCAAGTCAAGGAGGCTACGCGATCTAGAAGCAATGCTTATAGCACGCTGTGAAGCACGATGGAGAGTGCAATGTTTTACGAGAATGACCGTCCTGACTTATCGAGAACATTATGAAAATATGACCTTCAACGACAGTTATTAGTAGTAACACCAGGAATCCTAGCTTGGAATGTATGGTTTCCTATAACGCCCTGATCATGTCCGAGCTCCGAAAGAGCAAACAAGGGAGTGTCACATAACTGGAACAGATGATTATGATCAACAGTACTTACTTGGATTCCAATCGATTTCTTTCTATGAACCTCCTTAATGAAAATGCCCTCGTCTACTTTAGACTCCAGATTGACTCGCATTTATGCAAGTAATGCCTCACTTTTTCCTCTCCTATGAAAGTGGTGACTCACTTTCAAATCCAAAATTCAGAAGAACTCATATGTTCTCAATTATCTTTGTTGGTTGTTGTCTCCTACGCCCCATCATTTATAAGATCAATATCTTGGTTTCTTTAACTCTCACGATATAACTTCATCCTTAAGTTGCTTATTGTTCAGACATTTCTCCTCAGGGAATGGCACAAAAAGTGGAACTTTTGTTCACCTCCTTATTTGGCAACCATATTGTGACTATTTCGTTCTTATATGGGTGAATTTGTTTTGCCCAGTTCCACTACATGCATTGTTTCTAGCTCATGATTTCTTTCTGAAACACTGAGTTAAGGCTAGTGTATTGCATATCCCTCGATGTATTGGACCTATTTGATCGTTCCAAAAAGTTTCTTTCACCTTGGTTGCCTCTAACCAAACTTGCGAACCCATTGACTTGATTCCACAATATCACATTAGGATGTCGTTAAACCATGATAAACATGGATTCGTGGCAATTGCCTGTATTTCTAAACTCTTCCATGACTGATAAACTCGGGCTTTGACATGTTGAAACCATCATCCTTAATGTTCAGATCTTTTCAATTTGAGCCGACAATTGAAATATCCTATATGGTAGCCTACTATTGAAATTGAGAGATAATTCAACTTCATCCTATTTTCATGATCCATCTCATGTTATTCCAAGCTTCCATCAGAAGTGAGTTCACAATCTCATGGGTTTACCTAAGACCATTCGAACCACGTAGTTCTCTGATTGGTCATGATAAGTTCAATTGACCTCAGTGTTTGCCTTCAAAATAAATTGTCGCAGCTTGATTAAAGAAATTTTCAACCATGCTTCTTCTACGCAATTTCAGATCCTATCCAAGTTAAGACTGATCGATAAATCGTCGAGTTCTTAATACAAGACTCTCATGGAAGGCATAACCTTATTTCCGTATAGATACAGATGACCGACATACATGCAGAAGCAATACGCCAACCAGAAGCGACGGTATAAATAACAACATGAAAAGTTGACTATTCGCACCTGTGTGCCACCTGTAACGAGCTACTAAGGGATGGAATGTTACGCTATTTACGCAGGTAATAGGACACAAAAAGAGAACTGTAAATGAGTCTTATATACGTAAAGACCTAATGACTCTTCGTCGCGCAAGACTTATTTAACTAAGCAATTCAGTGATTGGCGGGCAAATAACGAAGTGAACTAAGAGAGACACAAGAAATGGAGATCAAGATCATCGTTAGGAAACGAAATCTAGTCAAAATATGAGCACTGTCATAGATTACATTTTAGTGAATGGATGTCTTCGACAAGAGGAAAATCGTCTGAAGTGTGGCGAAATAAAATCAACGAAAGGAAGGAACGATCGAGAAAATGGAAAACGAACTTCAAATGAGAGTAAGAAGCAATAGCTTGCCCCAAAACCACCGCAGAATGGGGTAGACAAACCGATCTCAATAAGAGGGTTGAGTACCGACCTAAGGCCGCTCCCTGTGCTAAGTGGTCAATAAACCACCACGGGGAGTACAGAGTTAGGACATATAGGTGCTTTAATCATGGCAGAAGCACATTTTTCCAGGGGATGCTTGAACAAGAATACTGTGGCAAGGGTGGACATTTCTCTAGAGAATGCCCGGATAAGAATGCTGGAGTAAGAGGGAGACAGAACTATCAGGGGCAGCGTCCGCAACTGCGGGCACTTCAAGCTGAGCCGAAAGGAAAAGCGGCCCTACCCCAAGTTCCACAACACCAGCGGCAGTTACGGCAGAGGCTTCCCACTCAGGCCAGAGCTTTTGCACTGAGACAGAAGCAGCCTAAGATGGAGCAAGGGAACCAGGAGCAGGGCAATCTGGCAGGTATGGGAACTCTCCTCAACATACCTATTGCCATTTTGTTTGATACTGGTGCATCACACTCGTTCATATCAGCACCTTGCGTGGATACTTTAGAACTACCTACTGATGCAATCGAACATAAGATGAGGGTGTCCTCACCCGTAGGACGCCTTATAGACATCACACGAACTTGCTCAAACGTAGAGTTCACTATGGGAAACCTTAAGTTAGTGGCTCATAATTTGCTTGTAATGTTGATGTGGAGCGTCGACATCATATTGGGAATGGATTGGTTAGCCGAAAACTACGCTACCATTCTTTGTAGGGAAATGCAGATCTCGCTGCAATACCCAGGAAAGGAACCCACAATCTTCCACGGAATCTCCATGAGGCGACGAAAGTCCATAATTTCTGCACTACAAGCAACCACTATGATAAGGAAAGGATACCCTGCATACCTCGTTTACCTGAATGGGGAAGAGAAAGAGGACCGTAAGATTGAAGATGTAGCAGTGGTACGAGAATTTCCAGATGTCTTCCCAGACGCACTACCTGGATTGCCGCCAGACAGGCAATTAGAATTCACAATCGATCTCAAACCAGGATCGGCCCCAGTATCGAAGGCACCATACAGAATGGCGTCTAAAGAGTTAGAAGAACTCAAGATACAGTTACAGGAACTACTAGACCTAGGCTTCATCCGACCCAGTGTGTCACCATGGGGCGCACCAGTGCTCTTCGTAAAGAAGAAGGACGGAACACTGAGAATGTGTATCGACTACCGAGAGTTGAACAAGCTGACGCTCAAGAACAAGTATCCTCTACCGAGGATTGATGACCTTTTTGACCAACTTCGAGGGGCCGGTGTATTCTCAAAAATGGACTTGAGATCAGGCTATCACCAACTGAAGGTCCGACATGACGATGTACCCAAGACGGCGTTCCGCACCAGATATGGCCATTACGAATTCACTGTAATGCCTTTTGGGCTTACAAATGCTCCGGCGGTGTTCATGGACCTAATGAACCGCGTGTTCCACCCATACTTGGACAAGTTCGTCCTAGTCTTTATAGATGATGTACTTATCTATTCGAAGAACGAGAATGAACACGAGGAACATCTGAGAACCACCTTAGAGACGTTGAGAGCCGAAAAGCTCTATGCTAAGTTTAGCAAGTGTGAGTTCTGGCTTAACGAGGTGAATTTCCTTGGACATATAGTAACGGCAGAAGGGATCCGAGTAGACCCTACAAAGGTGGAAGCAGTACAACGTTGGCAGTCACCAACAACACATAATGAGATTCGAAGTTTCTTAGGTTTGGCTGGATATTATCGAAGGTTTATTGAAGGATTTTCTAAAATAGCCAGACCAATGACTCAACAGCTCAAGAAAGGAGCTAAGGTCAATTGGACGCCGGAGTGTGAGGCAAGCTTCCAGTTGTTAAAAGAAAAATTGACCACCGCACCAGTCTTAGCCGTGCCAGCACCAGGAGCAGACTATGTGGTGTACACCGATGCATCAAAGACCGGACTCGGATGCGTACTGATGCAGAATGGCAAGGTGATTGCGTACGCGTCACGCCAACTCAGGTCGCACGAGTTAAACTACCCCATTCATGATCTGGAACTAGCGGCAGTGGTACATGCCTTGAAGATTTGGAGACATCACCTCTACGGAGTTCGATGTGAGATCTTCACGGACCACAAGAGCCTTAAGTACTTTTTTCGAGCAGAAGGATTTAAATATGCGACAACGCAGATGGCTCGAATTAGTCAAGGATTATGACTGTGGTATAAATTACCACCCAGGCAAGGCGAATGTAGTGGCAGATGCCTTGAGCAAGAAAACTACACCCCAAGTGGCCACCTTCCTTACACAAAATGAGGAACTCATACGGGAATTCGCTAAGATGTGATTGGAGGTAGTAAGAGCACCAGAGACGGTGGAAAGTAGAATCGCCACTCTAGTGATTGAGCCAGACTTAAGAGCCAGAATTGTTGAGGCTCAGAGGAGTGATGAAGCATTAGAGAAAATTCGACTTAAAGTGAGGACGAGAAAAGAGGTGGGTTACCGCGAAGAAGCGGATAACGCCCTCACTTTTGAAGGAAGATTATGTGTGCCCAATGACGAGGCTCTCAGAAATGAGATCATGAGTGAAGCACATGAGACACCCTACACCACCCACCCAGGAGGTACGAAAATGTATCAAGATATGAAGAAGCATTTTTGGTGGGATGGCATGAAGAGGAGCATAGCGTCGTTTGTAGAAAGGTGCCTAGCATGTCAACAAGTGAAGGCTCTACATCAACGACCCTATGGGAAATTGCAACCCCTGGAAATTCCCGAGTGGAAATGGGAGCACATTGCAATGGATTTCGTGACAGGATTGCCAAAGTCCCAACGGGGAAATACAACTATTTGGGTGATTATAGATCGCCTCACCAAGAGCGCCCACTTTGTACCAGTTCGTATCACTTACGGATCGGACAAGTTAGCTCAGATCTATGTGCAAGAGATCATACGGTTACATGGAATACCGGTGATGATCACATCAGACCGTGACCCGAAATTTACTTCTATGTTTTGGATAAGCCTGCAGCAAGAGCTAGGCACCAGGTTGAATTTCAGTACGGCATTCCATCCACAGACTGATGGGCAGTCTGAGAGGACAATCCAAACCTTAGAAGATATGTTGAGGGCCGTAGTGCTCGACCGCGGAGGAAAATGGGAGCCAGTATTGCCACTTATAGAGTTTGCTTACAATAACAGTTATCAGGCGACTATAAACATGGCCCCATATAAAGCACTGTATGGGAGGAAATGTAGATCACCACTTTATTGGGATGAGGTCGGTGAGAGAAAGACGCTTGGACCAGATTCTGTAGAGGAAATGATAGAGATCGTCCGCCAGATCCGTGAGAGAATCAAGGAAGCTCAAGACAGGCAGAAGTCTTACGCGGATGCTCGCCGAACCGGCCTGCAGTTCAAGGCGGGAGACAAAGTTTTTTCTAAAGGTATCTCCGTCTAAAGGGATTTCGAGATTCGGCGTCAAGGGCAAGCTAAGACCACGTTTCATCGGACCCTACGAGATTCTAGAAGAAGTCGGTTCTGTGGCGTACAGATTGGCACTCCCGCCGAGTTTCGGGAACGTGCACAATGTTTTTCACGTATCTCAATTGAGGAAATATGTGTTCGACCCAAAACACATAGTCCACCAAGAGGAGATGGTTTTGGAACCAGACTTAAGCTATGAAGAGAAGCCAGATGCAATCTTGGATAGGAAGGTCAAGGAATTGAGGAATAAGTCCATTGTAACAGTGGAAGTTTTATGGAAGCATCATGGTCACGAGGAAGCTACGTGGGAATTGGAAGACAAAATGAAGGAAAAGTACCCAGAACTTTTTAAGTGACATAAGCAAATTTCGGGACGAAATTTTCGTTAAGGAGGGTAGAATGTAATACCCGCACCATTAGTTTGCTTTCGATATATTAATATGGAACTAGAAATGTAACGTCCTCTCTTTTCGTGTAGTTTTCTTTTTCAATAAGAGAACAACTAACCATCAAAACACTTCAATACATAGAACAAGGCTTATTTCAGTGAACAAAAATTAATAATAAATATGTTACATGGATCAAATCCTCAAATAAAGGAAACAAGAAAAGGGAAGATAAAACGTGCATTAATCAAATGGAATCGGTCTCTCCTTCCGGGCTGGAAGTCGCGGCCCCATCCGATCAACCGTCGGGCCGAGGCATCAAGACATCTCGAACAGCCGCTTGGCAGCTCAAGCCCCCTCCCCATCCTGCAATAAAGAGACTAGCTTAAGCTACTAAGAAACAAAAGGAATTAAGTGCTACTAATTAAAGAAATGGGACAACATCTCTTTTGATAAGAGACCAAAGACTGCCAAAAAGGGGTAAGTCCAGCTTCAAGCAAACAAGTCCAGCCACAAGCAAACAGAGAGGATTAATGGCCGAGTACTAGGTACTCAAATATAGCCAATCCTCAAGTATAACTTGCTGCAGGATTATAGTAAAAAAGGGGACCCTCTGCAAGAAGGGAACAAGGTAGTATAACAGCCAAAAATTAATTCCTCACAAGTATAACCACATTATGTAAAACCTCACACAAGCTGCCAATCAACCATAATGGAGGCAGGACTCCATACGCAATATGAACAATAGAGGCTCAAGTAGATTTTGAAAGAGAAGCCAACACATAGCTCAAAATAGCAGATACACTCCTGCACATTATCCATCCTACAGATCCCACATTTTCAAGACTCCTACATATATATGTGCCTCCCCTTAACCTCATCTCTTTACACAACTTTCCAACCAGCAATAGAGAAAGGGAGTAGAGAGTTAGTGAGAGAGTAAGGTTTCTGCAGAGAGAGCTCTTGCATCAGAGGGAGTTCCTACTCTCCATAGGAACCAAAGAGCAAGTGGGCAAGCTGTGAGTTCTAGGAGCAGAGGAAAAAGGAGTCGATAGCCACTGCAAGAGGTAGTACACCTCCATCTTTCTCCCATATAATTTCCCATATCATCATATAGAGGCACCACAACTTAAAAACCGCAAATAGCATTTATTTCCAAGTAAATCAGTAGAAATAAACCAAGCACAGACATGTTTAGAGCTTTACTTCATAATGAAATAAGAGAAACAATATGCTGCTGTCTTCTGTCTCAAACTTAGTAGCCAAGAAGTGTTCAACACTCAAAACATAGAAACCATTACGTGTATACAAATTCCTTAAAGAAATGAAAGCAATTAAAAGAACTTAGCTAAGGCCGAGGAGTTGCCTCGGAGACCGCCGGCGACGGCGAGGCCATGAGGGCAGCCGCGGGGACTCCACGGCAAGCTCAAGCTCCTGAGGTGAAGACGGTATCGCGCGCACAAGCAACGGCAGGATGGCCATTTGCAGAACCCCGATCCCAGCGTCGAATCGCCGTGGCTGTGGCTGCCTCGGCGGCGTACCCAGACGACGATGGCTACGATAGCGGTGAGGGGAACCGCAGCTCGACGGAGGGCCGGCGGCGCTGGTGGAGCGGAGCTGTGGGTGCACAGAGAGAGAGAGGCGATGCTTCCTCTCCTTCTCCGACGGAGCGACACCAGCGACGAAGATCAGAGGCGGCGGCTAGTCGCGGAGCAGCGGTGGTGACCGACGGACGGCGAAGGGAGAAGCGCCGCTGTTTCTCCTCCGATCTAGGGATTTCTTTTTTTTCAAATTGGGGATTTGTTGTGAGCTGTTGAATGAGAGAGGGGACGATGGAAGTGAGGAGAGTAGTATTTGGGCTTTTTCCCCTTTATTTTGTTTTGGGCCTTGAACAATTAAATATATGGTTGGGCCACTAATTAAATTGAAGTAAGTATTAGGAACCTAATTAAATCATGGGCCTTCCTATGTTATGGATTAAATAATTTATAGTCCGCCAATTATTTTCCACGAGAATAAGTCTAATTGTCCCGGATTTTAGTATGGGTGCCCAAATGATTAATTATGATACACTAACGATGAATAGACCTCGAGCCTAAATTTTTCTTAGTACTTAAATGAATGGCTTAGGAGGTAACACCCTCAAGTTAAGCGAATAATTTTTCTAATTTAATTAAATCTACTGATTTAATTAATATTCAAGAATTCTAGAACTCTTCTAGAAAATTTAAAGGAAGAATAAAATGATCACGCACTTAGGATGCATCCATGTTTAAGCTTAACGGATATCTCAAAATCTAATTAAGTATCATTTTATTTCCTAAAGGGACGTCTTCGAACGTCATCTAAGACCAAGTTAAGGAAATTTCGGAAGGAGCTTTAGCTTTTGAGGTGGGCATTCTTTTAAAACGTGTTTTTAGTATGAAAATGTGATTCTTTGCTCAAGTATGTTGTCATGCCATGTTTTGTTTTATGATTACCTATCTGCTTGGCTATGCCAATTCAAGTTAAATCGAATTCGGGTCCCAGTAGGGCCGCAAACCCTACTCGGACTAGTGTACACATAAGGGGACCGTGAGCTAACAAAAGGGGTTGACCGGTCCAGTGACCGTCGTGGAATGTGGCCACATTCCCGGTTCACATCAGTTTCAGATATGGTATATCTATGTTATGTGATTGCGCAATCAAATCTTTACTAAAGGAAAAGTATTTTAGTGACTCGGGTCTTTTAAGTAAAACCCCGTGATCACTCAACTGTGGCATTGACAATTAAAGATAGAACTATTTTTGGCAATGTGCCCACTGAGTATATCAAATACTCAGCCCTGCATGTTATTTTCAAATGTGCAGGTTGAACGCGTACGAGGAGGCGAAGGTGTTGGGACAAGACTTCTAAATAAGTAGTTAGGTAACCCAAAGTAGCATGTCTTCATACGTGCTATTTTCTCTTGGACTCTTCCGCTGCAATCTAGAGTTATGTTCTAGCAAGTTATGAACTTAGTATTGATACGCTGAATTCATTTTGACTATCCACCCATAAGCCTTTGAGACTATTGCTTTAAGTGGTTTCACCCTTTTCATGTTGTCCCTTGATTATTGAGAATTGTTTAGTCGCGAAATAGCTACGCTCACTAGCACTAGGGAGTTGTGGACGTGACAGAAAATTGGTTGATTGTATCATTTTTTACACTCCCCATCACATAGAAATAAACTAATAAATTTTTAAATTTATATATTTATGATTTTAGATTTCGTACTATCATATTTCTTTTATCATTTCATAAAATTATTTCACAGTATAAAATAAGTGTAAAGAAAATAAAATTGGCCGTGCAGCGCACGGGTGTGATACTAGTTACTACCTCCGTCCACCAAAATTTGTCCCACTTTGACCCGGCACGGGTTTTAAGAAATGTAATGGAAAGTGAGTTGAAAAAGTTAGTGGATTGTGGGTCCTACTTTTATATATTAGTTTTATAATGAGTAGGTATGAGTTAGTGGAATATGGGGTCCACTGCCAAAAATGGGGTTACCCGATATCCGATCGGGTATACCCGAATTATCGGATTTATTTTCAAAAATTAATAAATTATATTTTTATTATAATTAAATGTAATTTAATTTCTTAACTATAATTTAATTAATACTTAATAGTTAGCATATAAGATATGTAATTTAATTTTTTAAATTACATTTTAATTTCATTGACTTGTGATATTTATAATTTTAAATTTTTTGATGATATTATTGTTAGATCTTGATTCTTATGAATTATTTAATTTTGAAATTTATAAAGGATGAATATTTGAACTTATGAATTTATGAATTGTTTGAACTTATTAATTTAGACGGTTATTGACTTATTGTAGATGGATGAAAGATGTTAATATGTACTATAAGTTATGAATTTTGTATTTTTCAAAGTTTGTAGTTATTTTCTTTTAAATTCGAACTACTACAAGAATTTTGTATTCCTAAAAGTTTGTAATTATTTTCTCTTAAATTCGATCTACTATAATAATTTTGTATTTTTCAAAGTTTGTAGTTATTTTTACTTGAATATTAGTACTTCAACTTTGTATTAAATTTGAGTTAAATAATATTAAATAAATTCTAAAAGTTTATAGTTAATTGAAGAAAAAAAATCAAAATCACAATTGGGACTGGATACCCGATTTTTTGGGACTGGATACCCGAGTCGGGTATCTGGGTACCCCAAATAAAGTTCGGGTCGGGTATTGGATTTCGGGAATTTCGGGATAGGGTACCAGAAAATTTCGGATCGGGTATCCACGGGTACCCAATTTGACAGGCCTACTAGTTACTACACTACCCCCGTCCACCAAAATTTGTCCCACTTTGACCCGGCACGGGTTTTAAGAAATGTAATGGAAAGTGTGTTGAAAAAGTTAGTGGATTGTGGGTCCTACTTTTATATATTAGTTTTATAATGAGTAGGTATGAGTTAGCGGAATATGGGGTCCACTGCCAAAAATGGGGTTACCCGATATCCGATCGGGTATACCCGAATTATCGGATTTATTTTCGAAAATTAATAAATTATATTTTTATTATAATTAAATGTAATTTAATTTCTTAACTATAATTTAATTAATACTTAATAGTTAGCATATAAGATATGTAATTTAATTTTTTAAATTACATTTTAATTTCATTGACTTGTGATATTTATAATTTTGAATTTTTTGATGATATTATTGTTAGATCTTGATTCTTATGAATTATTTAATTTTGAAATTTATAAAGGATGAATATTTGAACTTATGAATTTATGAATTGTTTGAACTTATTAATTTAGACGGTTATTGACTTATTGTAGATGGATGAAAGATGTTAATATGTACTATAAGTTATGAATTTTGTATTTTTCAAAGTTTGTAGTTATTTTCTTTTAAATTCGAACTACTACAAGAATTTTGTATTCCTAAATGTTTGTAGTTATTTTCTCTTAAATTCGATCTACTATAATAATTTTGTAATTTTCAAAGTTTGTAGTTATTTTTACTTGAATATTAGTACTTCAACTTTGTATTAAATTTGAGTTAAATAATATTAAATAAATTCTAAAAGTTTATAGTTAATTGAAGGAAAAAAAATCAAAATCACAATTGGGACTGGATACCCGATTTTTTGGGACTGGATACCCGAGTCGGGTATTCGGGTACCCGAAATAAAGTTCGGGTCGGGTATTGGATTTCGGGAATTTCGGGATCGCGTACCCGAAAATTTTGGATCGGGTATCCGCGGGTACCCAATTTGACAGGCCTACTAGTTACTACACTACCCCCGTCCACCAAAATTTGTCCCACTTTGACCCGGCACGGGTTTTAAGAAATGTAATGGAAAGTGAGTTGAAAAAGTTAGTGGATTGTGGGTCCTACTTTTATATATTAGTTTTATAATGAGTAGGTATGAGTTATTGGAATATGGGGTCCACTGCCAAAAAGGGTAAAAGTGAAATGAGAAAAATTTTGGGGGACGGACGGAAATGGAAAAATGGGAAAAATTTTGGTGGAAGTATTAATAATTCACAACATTTTATGTGTTGTATTAATGGAAATGATGGGATTAATTTCATTGACTTGGAGGGAGCGTAATCCATGAGACAAATTGTGGTATATCGTTGGAAAGGAGGAATAATTCTCTGAAAATGGAAGCAAACAAATCGGCCACACAATCTCCTGCATTAAATGCACAAATGATAGCCATGTTGAGGTTGATTAAAGTTTTTTTAGCTGTAAATTACGGTTATTATACTAAACTGCCTTTGAATTTTAATATTGTATTTATAACTATTAAACGAAAATACTAATATACAATGACATTCATGTAAATATAAAATGTTATTTTCTCTGCTCACCAAAATTTTAAAAAAATATATATGTAATTATTAGTTGCATTAGTACATCTTTGGTATTCCAATTCATATATCAATACACTCTATATATCTTTTTGTATATCTTTTAGTAAACTTTAATTTTTTTTTAATGTATAGGCATGTAAATGTTGACTATTCATAAAACATATATAACTATACTAATTTAGACTATTATAATATTACTAGCAATATGCAAGTATTTTTTTTGCCAATTCACCAATCAATATATTAGTGAACATTTTTTTGTTGAAAATTGGTTGATTGTATCATTTTTTACACTCTCCATCACATAGAAATAAACTAATAAATTTTTAAATTTATATATTTATGATTTTAGATTTCGTACTATCATATTTCTTTTATCATTTCATAAAATTATTTCACAGTATAAAATAAGTGTAAAGAAAATAAAATTGGTCGTGCATCGCACGGGTGTGATACTAGTTATTAATAATTCACTACTTTGTATGTGTTGTATTAATGGAAATGATGGGATTGATTTCATTGACTTGGAGGGAGCGTAATACATGGGACGAATTATGGTATATCGTTGGAAAGGAGGAATAATTCTCTGGAAATGGAGGCAAACTAATCGGCCACACAATCTCCTGCATTAAATGCACAAATGATAGCCATGTTGAGGTTGATTAAAGTTTTTTTAGCTGTAAATTTTGGTTATTATACTAAACTGCCTTTAAATTTTAATATTGTATTTATAACTATTAAATGAAAATACTAATATACAATGACATTCATATAAATATAAAATGTTATTTTCTCTGCTCACCAAAATTTTTAAAAAATATATATGTAATTATTAGTTGCATTAGTACATCTTTGGTATTCCAATTCATATATCAATACACTCTGTATATCTTTTAGTAAACTTTAAATTTTATTAGTGTAATGACATGTAAATGTTGACTATTCATAAAACATATATAACTATACCAATTTAGACTATTATTATATTAATAGCAATATGCAAGTAATTTTTTGCCAATTCACCAATCAATATATTTGTGAACATTTTTGTGTTGAAAATTGGTTGATTGTATCATTTTTTACACTCCCCATCACATAGAAATAAACTAATAAATTTTTAAATTTATATATTTATGATTTTAGATTTCGTACTATCATATTTCTTTTATCATTTCATAAAATTATTTCACAGTATAAAATAAGTGTAAAGAAAATAAAATTGGCCGTGCAGCGCACGGGTGTGATACTAGTTACTACCTCCGTCCACCAAAATTTGTCCCACTTTGACCCGGCACGGGTTTTAAGAAATGTAATGGAAAGTGAGTTGAAAAAGTTAGTGGATTGTGGGTCCTACTTTTATATATTAGTTTTATAATGAGTAGGTATGAGTTAGTGGAATATGGGGTCCACTGCCAAAAATGGGGTTACCCGATATCCGATCGGGTATACCCGAATTATCGGATTTATTTTCAAAAATTAATAAATTATATTTTTATTATAATTAAATGTAATTTAATTTCTTAACTATAATTTAATTAATACTTAATAGTTAGCATATAAGATATGTAATTTAATTTTTTAAATTACATTTTAATTTCATTGACTTGTGATATTTATAATTTTAAATTTTTTGATGATATTATTGTCACGACCACAACTCCCTAGTGCTAGTGAGCGTAGCTATTTCGCGACTAAAAATTCTCAATAATCAAGGGACAACAATAAAAGGATGAAATCACTTAAATCAATAGTATCAAAGGCATATGGGTTCATAGTCAAAACGTGTTCAGAGTATCAAGACTAAGTTCATAGCTTTCTAGCACTTAATTCTAGATTTGCAGCGGAAGAGTCCAAGACAAAATAGCACGTATGAAGACATGCTACTTTGGGTTACCTAACTACTTATTTAAAAGTCTTGTCCCAACACCTTCGCCTCCTCGTACACGTTCAACCTGCACATTTGAAAATAACATGCAGGGCTGAGTATTTGATATACTCAGTGGGCACATTGCCAAAAATGGTTTTATCTTTAATTGTCAATGCCAGAGTTGAGTGATCACGGGGTTTTACTTAAAAAGACCCGAGTCACTAAAATACTTTTCCTTTAGTAAAGATTTGATTGCGCAATCACATAACATAGATATACCATATCTGAAACTGATGTGAACCGGGAATGTGGCCACATTCCACGACGGTCACTGGACCGGCCAACCCCTTTTGTTAGCTCACGGTCCCCTTATGTGTACACTAGTCCGAGTAGGGTTTGCGGCCCTACTGGGACCCGAATTCGATTTAACTTGATTTGGCATAGCCAAGCAGATAGGTAATCATAAAACAAAACATGGCATGACAACATACTTGAGCAAAGATTCACATTTTCATACTGAAATCACATTTTGAAAGAAATGCCCACCTCAAAAGCTAAAGCTCTTTCCGTAATTTCCTTAACTTGGCCTTAGATGACGTTCGTAGACGCCCCTTTAGGAAATAGCATAATATTTAATTAGACTTTGATAAATCAATTAAGCTTAAACGTGGATGCATCCTAAGTGCGTGATCATTTTATTCCTTTTCCTTAATTCATAAAAAAGAGTCCCTGAGTACTAAAATAGACTCGAGGTCTTTTCATCATTTCGCACCATAAATTACTCGAGCGCTAATACTAAAGTCTGGGAATTAAATTTATCATCGTGAAAAAAATTTAGCGGACCATTACTTAACCTCAATTATTTGATTTAGCAACATAGGTGGGCTCATGATTTAATTAGGCTAGAGCAAACTCCCATTTTATTTTAATTATTAGCCCAACTCCTTAGATTATTTAAAGAATTGGTCCATTAATTAACAAAACCTTAGCCCATGCATTTAATTTATAGAGGCCCAAAAGAAGAAAAGGAGAGGCCCAAATGAAAGAGGCCCAATTTCTTCCTCCCTCAAAACTATCGGCCTCTCTCTCTCAAAACACAAAATCCCCAAAATCAAAATCAAAAACCCCAATTCCTAATCCTTGCTTTGGAGAGGAACGACGGCGCATCTCCCCCCCCTTCGTCGCCGGCTCCAGCTCTGGATCGACGGCGCGCCTGTGTCGCCGTTATCGCGCGGCGAGCTCCGCCGTCGCCGCTGCTCCAACTCTCTCTCTCCTTCTTCCCTTCTAATCTCTCCCTCCTTCGGCTGCTACGCCGCGCCTCTGAAATTCCCCTCTCCGCTCATCCTTTGCTCGTTCTCGGCGATTCAGCGCCGTCGCCGACGTCTCCGGCTGAGGTAGACGCGGCTTGGCCCGCCTTGAAGACCAGCCCGCCGTCGCCTCATCTTTATTAGCGGAGTCGCCGACAGGAAGGAGGCATCGCCTCTCTTTCTCCCTGCCTCCGGCGTTCTCCTGGCTCCCTCCGGCGAATTCTCTACCGCCGTCATCGCAGCTCGCCGTCCGGCAGCTCTCCCATCACTCCTTGCTCCAAAGCTAAGTTTTTTTCCTCTCATTTATTTCCTTGTAACAATACTATGTTTCAAAGATGAAGTCTTAGTGTATCTTACTGTGTGATGTTGAAACCATCTTGGGTAGTAATTTAATTGGGGAAAACTTTGATATCAAAACTTGTACATGAGGCCTACTGTGTTGGTTTGTATTCTTACTCAAAGTATGGGTTCTATCAGTCGATATTGCTAAGTTCACATTGGATTTTTGAGCACCTATAGTTCTAAGTTCTTGATTATCTATGATTGGCTATCATGATGCATTGGTGAGGGTGGGCTATGGAATACCTCTCCTTTGCGATTCTCGTTTTACGGCTGCTTCTCCGTGTTGCCGCTGCCCCTCCTCGCCTTCTTGCTCCTCCCGATTCCTTGCTGCACTCCTTGATTGTGAGTGAATTTGTGGTTTCTGGGGAGGGAGTCAGGGGCGGTTTATGGTGGTTTATATAGGCGAAGTGTGGTGTACTCGTGAGGCCTTAAATGGCTGTCAAAGCTCTTTGTTTTCATGCTGCAGATGGCACCTTTAGTTTACTTCCTTTGTCTCTTTCTTGAAACATAAGTACTACCTTCATTAGGTTACTTTGTTTGATGTGCAGGGGAAGCAGGTGGCTGTTCGGTTTGGGCTGATTTGGCGCAGCTGGAGGGACACGTTTTGGGCTAGCTGATCAGCAAGGTATCGGTCAAAGGATAGGTTGCCACTCCAAAAGAGGCAAGTCTCAAATTCTTGGCAGCAATGAGAGGTAAATTCTAAATGTTTTATCTCAGTTGTCCCTTCATTCATTTATTACTTAGTACACAGGTTTGCAGCCTTGTACTCCTAAGTTTTAAGAATTTTTGTTTTCACATACAGCTCTCGGTTTGGTGCATTGGCTGTGTAGGAGTGTACCTCCCATTTTGGGATCATTTAGACCTCCTTTGGTAAAGAAAGGATGCCTCCTTCCTTGTTTGGTTTGATGTTGGGAAAAGTAATCTAAAATATTTATTAGTTTTGTAGGTTCTTGCAGGTTTAATGGCAGATAAAGGAAAAGGGTTTTTTTTTAAAAAAAATTGGGGATGTGGCCTGGGATCGAGACGAGGCAGTCGGGCTGGCTGCACGGGCCTTCGGGCTGCCCTCTAAGTCTTTGGGCCGAAAGAAATCTCGTGTTCGAGAGTCGAGGCCCAACTCTTTGTATATTTGTATTCTTAAATTCTTTTTTTTTTTTTTGTCAACACATGTGTAAATCATTTTTATTTCTTGACGTTTATTGTATTTCACACGTATATACGAAAATCTGTTTTAGTTTGATCGACACTCTTCAAATTAGCAACCAAGCAAGACCATCGACTAATATTTCTGATTTGAAAACAACAAACATTTCTCTAGGTTGACATTAGTCTTAAAGAAAAGGTAACAAAGAGCGGGTATTACATTCTACCCACCTTAGCAAAAATTTCGTCCCGAAATTTTGCTTATGTTACTCAAACAGCTCTGGGTACCTTTCCTTCATCTTGTCTTCAAATTCCCACGTAGCTTCCTCGTGACCATGGTGTTTCCATAAAACTTTCACCGTTACAATAGATTTGTTCCTCAGTTCCTTGACCTTCCTATCCAATATTTCCTCTGGCTTCTCTTCATAGCTTAAGTCTGGTTCCAAAACCATTTCCTCTTGGTGGACTATGTGTTTCGGGTCGAACACGTATTTCCTCAATTGTGATACGTGAAAGACATTGTGTACATTCCCGAAACTCGGTGGGAGTGCCAATCCGTACGCCACAGGACCCACTTCTTCTAGAATCTCGTAGGGTCCGATGAAACGTGGCCTTAGCTTGCCCTTGACGCCGAATCTCGTAATCCCTTTAGACGGAGATACTTTCAGCAAAACTTTGTCTCCCGCCTTGAACTGCAGATTGGTTCGGCGAGCATCCGCGTAAGACTTCTGCCTATCTTGAGCTTCCTTGATTCTCTCACGGATCTGACGGACAATCTCTATCATTTCCTTTACAGAATCCGGTCCGAGTATCTTTCTCTCTCCGACTTCATTCCTGTAAAGCGGTGGTCTACATTTCTTTCCATACAATGCTTCATTTGGGGCCATGTTTATAGATGCTGACAACTGTTGTTGTAAGCAAACTCTATAAATGGTAGTACTAGCTCCAAGTTTCCTCCACGGTTGAGCACTACGGCTCTCAGCATATCTTCCAAGGTCTGGATTGTCCTCTCAGACTGCCCATCAGTCTGTGGATGGAATGCCGTACTGAATTCAATCTGGTGCCTAGCTCTTGCTGCAGGCTTATCCAAATCTAGAAGTAAATTTCGTATCACGGTCTGATGTGATCGTCACCGGTATTCCATGTAATCGTATGATCTCTTGCACGTAGATTTGAGCTAACTTGTTCGATTCGTAAGTAATACGAACTGGTACGAAGTGCGCGCTTTTGGTGAGGCGATCTATAATCACCCAAATAACAATCCTGTCACGAAGTGCGCGCTTTTGGTGAGGCGATCTATAATCACCCAAATAACAATCCTGTCACGAAGTGCGCGCTTTTGTGACCTTGGCAACCCTGTCATGAAGTCCATAGCAATGTGTTCCCATTCCCACTCGGGGATTTCTAGGGGTTGCAATTTCCCATAGGGTCGTTGATGTAGAGCCTTCACTTGTTGACATGCTAGGCACCTTTCTACAAACGACGCTATGCTCCTCTTCATGCCATCCCACCGAAACTGCTTCTTCATATCTTGATACATTTTCGTACTTCCTGGGTGGGCAGTATAGGGTGTTTCATGCGCTTCGCTCATGATCTCATTTCTGAGAACCTCGTCATCGGGTACACATAATCTCCCTTCAAAAGTGAGGGCGTCATCCGCTTCTTCATGATAACTCACCTCTTTTCCCGACCTCACTTTAAGACGAACTTTCTCTAATGCTTCATCACTCCTTTGAGCCTCAACAATTATGGCCCTTAAGTCTGGTTCAATCACTAAAGGGGCGATCCTACCTTCCACCGTCTCTGGTGCTCTTACTACCTCCAGCCGCATCTTAGCAAATTCCCGTATGAGCTCCTCATTCTGTGTGAGGAAGGTGGCCACTTGGGGCATAGTCTTCCTGCTCAAGGCATCTGCCACTACATTGGCCTTGCCTGGGTGGTAATTTATACCACAGTCATAATCCTTGACTAATTCGAGCCATCTGCGTTGTCGCATGTTTAAATCCTTCTGCTCGAAGAAGTACTTAAGGCCCTTGTGGTCCGTGAAGATCTCACATCGAACTCCGTAGAGGTGATGTCTCCAAATCTTTAAGGCATGTACCACTGCTGCTAGTTCAAGGTCATGAGTGGGGTAATTTAGCTCATGTGGCCTGAGTTGGCGTGACGCGTACGCAATCACCTTGCCATTCTGCATCAGTACGCATCCAAGTCCAATCTTTGATGCATCGGTGTACGCTACATAGCCTGCTCCTGGTGCTGGCACGGCTAGGACTGGTGCGGTGGTCAACTTTTCTTTTAATAGTTGGAAGCTTGCTTCGCACTCCGGCGTCCAATTGACCTTAGCTCCTTTCTTGAGCTGTTGAGTCAGTGGTCTGGCTATTTTAGAAAATCCTTCAATAAACCTTCGATAATATCCAGCCAAACCTAAGAACTTCGAATCTCATTAGGCGTTGTTGGTGACTGCCAACGTTGTACTGTTTCCACCTTTGCAGGGTCCACTCGGGTCCTTTCTGCCGTTACTATGTGTCCAAGGAAGTTCACCTTGTTAAGCCAGAACTCACATTTTCCAAACTTAGCATAGAGTTTCTCGGCTCTCAACGTCTCTAAGGTGGTTCTCAGACGTTTCTCGTGTTCCTTCTCGTTCTTCGAATAGACTAGTACATCATCTATAAGGACTAGGACGAACTTGTCCAAGTATGGATGGAACACGCGGTTCATTAAGTCCATGAACACTGCCAGGGCATTTGTAAGTCCAAAAGGCATTACAGTGAATTCGTAATGGCCGCATCTAGTGCGGAACGCCGTCTTGGGTACATCATCATGTCGGACTTTCAGTTGGTAATAGCCTGATCTCAAGTCCATCTTCGAGAATACACCCGCCCCTCGAAGTTGGTCAAAAGGTCATCAATCCTTGGTAGAGGATACTTGTTCTTGAGCGTCAGCTTGTTCAACTCTCGGTAGTCGATACACATTCTCAGTGTTCCGTCCTTCTTCTTCACGAAGAGCACTGGTGCGCCCCATGGTGACACACTGGGTCGGATGAAACCGAGGTCTAGTAATTCCTGTAGCTGTATCTTGAGTTCTTCTAACTCTTTAGGCGCCATTCTGTATGGTGCCTTCGATACCGAGGCCGATCCTGGTTCGAGATCGATTGTGAATTCTAATTGCCTGTCTGGCGGCAATCCTGGTAGTGCGTCCGAAAAGACATCTGGGAATTCTCGTACCACTTCTACATCCTCAATCTTACGGTCCTCTTTCTCTTCTCCATTCAGATAAACGAGGTATGCAGAGCATCCTTTCCTTATCATAGTGGCCGCTTGTAGCGCAGAATCTATGGACTTTCGTCGCCTCACGGATATTCCGTGAAAGATTGTGGGTTCTTTCCCTGGGTATTGCACAGAGATCTGCCTTTCCTTACAAAGAATGGTAGCGTAGTTCTCGGCTAACCAATCCATTCCCAATATGATGTCGACGTTCCACATCAACGTTACATGTAAATTGTGAGCCACTAACTTAAGGTTTCCCATAGTGAATTCTACGTTCGAGCAAGTTCGTGAGGTATCTTTAAGGCCTCCTATGGGTGAGAACACCCTCATCTTATGTTCGATTTCATCAGTAGGCAATTCTAAAGTATCCACGCAAGGTGCTGACATGAAAGAATGACAATAGGTATGTTGAGGAGAGTTCCCATACTTGCTAAATTGTCTTGCTCTTGGTTCCCTGCTCAATCTTAGGCTGTTTCTGCCTCGGTGCAGTAACTATAGTCTGAGTGGGAAACCTCTGGCGTAGCTGCCGCTGGTGATATGGTGATTAGGACTGTCTTTCTTCTTGGCTCAGCTTGAAGTGCCCGCAACTACGGACGCTGCCCTTAATAGTCCTGCCTCCCTCCTGTCCTAGTATTCTTGTACAGCATTCCCTGGAGAAATGTCCGCTTCTGCCACAATTAAGGCACCTATGTGTCCTAACTATGCACTTTCCACGGTGGTTTCTTGACCACTTAGCGCGGGGATGGGCCTTAGGTCGGTACTCAACCTTCTTATTGAGATCGGCTTCTCTACCGCCATTCTGCGATGGTTTTGGGGCAAGTTGTTGCTTCTTATTCTCATTTGAAGTACGTTTTCGTTTTCCCGATCGTTCCTTCATTCGTTGGTTTTATTGCGCCATATCTCAGATGATTTTCCTCTTGTCGAAGACATCCGTTCATTAAAACGTAATCTATGAGAGTGTTCATATTTTCACTAGATTTCGTTACCTAACGATGATCTTGATCTCCATTTCCTCGTGGCTCTCCTAGTTCACTTTGTTATTTGTGCCCCAAACGATTAATCACTTAGATAAATAAGTCTTGCACAACGAAAAGTCATTAGGTCTGTACGTATATAAGATTCCTTTACATTTCTCCTTTTGTGGCCTACATTCTATGTATATAGCGTAACGATCCATCCCATAGCAGCTCGTGACCGGCGGCACACAAGTGCGAAAAGTCCAAACAACTATGCCCTTCGTGATTGCCTTGTACTAAGAACTCGATGATTAATCAAACAGTCTTAACTTGGATAGGTACTGATGTCACCTAGAAGAAGCATGACTGCAAATTTCTTTTATTGAAAGGACTATAGAATATCCAAAGGGATAAGAATAACATCTCTTGCTCGACTGTTGTGAATTTTCGACCTCAAATCGTGACAATTGATTTTGAAGGCAAGTACTAAGTTCAATTGAACTTATCGTATCCATTCAAAGAACTTCAAGGTTCAAATGGTTTCAAATACTTAAACCCATCGAATTTGTGAATTCAATTCTTATGGGAACTTGAAAGAACATGAGGTAGGTCATGAGAATAAGATGATACTGTATGAACTCTCAATTTCCATAGTAGGCTTGTCAAATAAGATGGTTAAATTGTCCGTTCAAATTGACTAGATCCGGACATCAAGGATGATGATTTCAACATGTCAAGATCTCAGATGATTAGTCGCAAGAGGGTTTAGAAATGTAAACAATTGCCATTGATTAACGTTGATCATGGTTCACCAACATTATAATGTGGAAATCATGGAAATACATCAATGGATTCACAGGTAGCGACCAAAGTGAAAGAAATATTTTTGGAAAAGTCAACTACCATCAAGGAAAATGCAATACATTAGCCTTAACTTAGTGTTTCAGAAAGAAATCTTGAGCTAGAAATAATGCATGTAGTGGAACTGGACAAGAAAAATTCACTCATATAAGAACGAAATAGTCACAATATGGTTGCCAAATAAGGAGGTGAACAAAAGTTCCACTTATTGTGCCATTCTCTGAGAAGAAATGTCTGAAAAAATCAGCAACTTAAGGGTGAAGTTATACCGTGAGAGTTAAAGAATCTGGGATATTGATTTTATCAATGGTGGGTCATACGGGGGACAACAAACAACAAAGATGCTTGAGAACATATAAGTCTTTCGAATTTAAGATTTGAAAGTAAGTCACCATTTTCGTAAAAAAAAAAAATAAATAAATAAAATGATAGTGACTTATTACTTGCAAAAACGTGAGTCAATCAAAAGTCTTAAAAAGACGGCAGGACACCCTTGTTCAGGATGTTCAAAATGAGATTATTCTGGAGGGCATGGCCGTAAGCAACTTTAGAGTCGAAGGTTTATGACCGGAGCTTATGAAGTCAACACCTTACATTTTCTGAACAATGAGCTCAACTACTATAGCCAACAAATTGAAAGAGAGTCACAACTTTCGTAGGAGAAAAAAAAAAAAAATGAGGCATTAGTTGCATAAATCCAAGTCAATCTAAGGTCTAAAGTAGACGAGGGCATTTTCATTAAGGAGGTTCATAGAAAGAAATCGATGGGAATCCAAGTAAGTACTGTTGATCATAATCATCTGTTCCACTTATGTGACACTTTCTTGTTTGTTCTTTCGGAGCTTGTACATGATCAGAGCGTTCCAGGAAACCATAGATTCCAAGCTAGGATTCCTGGTGTTACAACTAATAGCTGTCGTTGAAGGTCATATTTTCATAATGATCTCGATAAGTCAGGACGTTCATTCTCGTAAAACATTGCACTCTCCATCGTGCTTCACAGCGTGCTATAAGCATTGTTTCTAGATCACGTAGCCTCCTTGACTTGCTACGCAAGACTGGATCACTTAATTTGATCGTAAGTACGATATCTTTTCGTGTAAGGATACACCTCCTTTACTAGATCAAGGGTACGCTCATTTTGATTATGATTGAGTTCATGAAGACAAAGGGAACTTCATGTTGTTCCCATCATTTAAAACGTTCAACAGACGCCCATGTGCCGTAGGTAGTTTCTCGTATCTCGTCTGATCGTTACCATCTAAGAATAGATGGGTTATTTATAAATTGTTAGGTTCATTCTTGTACATTTGGAATTGTTCCAATTACAACATCATGGATCGTGGTCTCGTCAAGAGATAGGGTAGAGGAAAAGGTGTGGGGTCCACTTTTAGACACATTCATCTATATTTCCTCATTCTTAAAACAAAATTAGGGGTTTGCCCTAACTTGCATATACTCGTTCATTTTATCGCTTAGAAAAGCGGTAAGGAAGTCATCAACTTACAACTCTGTTCAAGAGCGTTTAGTCTAACGTACTTCTTAGGCATTCTATGTTCGCATGCGTTAGTCATTCCGTAACTTCCTAAAAAGTTCCTTAATCTATCATCATACTTCACATAATCGAGCATGTGTAACTGATAATACTTTAGCATTTGTCTCAAAGACATCCTTATGCTTAACAATTTAAACTTGAAATTCCATGGTTCGTAGGAAAAATGGAATTTACATGCTTTTCCTTGAAAACCCTGAATATTTTCACAATATCTTCAAAAAGAAATCATTTTTTTTTTTTTTCAAGTTCTTTCATGAATAACTGAAAATTTTTCTGGTAAAAACTTCTTTCTTACCTCATTGCTGCAGTTGAACGTGACGAGTCGAGGTGTTGGGTCCTTTTAAGCTTTCCATTTTAGTACTATCCTAGTCTAGTACTATCATTCTCGACTAAGGCTTGAAAAGAAGGTTCTTGGGTCCAGAGCGAAAGAACGGTGCTCTGATACCACTCTGTCACGACCACAACTCCCTAGTGCTAGTGAGCGTAGCTATTTCGCGACTAAAAATTCTCAATAATCAAGGGACAACAATAAAAGGATGAAATCACTTAAATCAATAGTATCAAAGGCATATGGGTTCATAGTCAAAACGTGTTCAGAGTATCAAGACTAAGTTCATAGCTTTCTAGCACTTAATTCTAGATTTGCAGCGGAAGAGTCCAAGACAAAATAGCACGTATGAAGACATGCTACTTTGGGTTACCTAACTACTTATTTAAAAGTCTTGTCCCAACACCTTCGCCTCCTCGTACACGTTCAACCTGCACATTTGAAAATAACATGCAGGGCTGAGTATTTGATATACTCAGTGGGCACATTGCCAAAAATGGTTTTATCTTTAATTGTCAATGCCAGAGTTGAGTGATCACGGGGTTTTACTTAAAAAGACCCGAGTCACTAAAATACTTTTCCTTTAGTAAAGATTTGATTGCGCAATCACATAACATAGATATACCATATCTGAAACTGATGTGAACCGGGAATGTGGCCACATTCCACGACGGTCACTGGACCGGCCAACCCCTTTTGTTAGCTCACGGTCCCCTTATGTGTACACTAGTCCGAGTAGGGTTTGCGGCCCTACTGGGACCCGAATTCGATTTAACTTGATTTGGCATAGCCAAGCAGATAGGTAATCATAAAACAAAACATGGCATGACAACATACTTGAGCAAAGATTCACATTTTCATACTGAAATCACATTTTGAAAGAAATGCCCACCTCAAAAGCTAAAGCTCTTTCCGTAATTTCCTTAACTTGGCCTTAGATGACGTTCGTAGACGCCCCTTTAGGAAATAGCATAATATTTAATTAGACTTTGATAAATCAATTAAGCTTAAACGTGGATGCATCCTAAGTGCGTGATCATTTTATTCCTTTTCCTTAATTCATAAAAAAGAGTCCCTGAGTACTAAAATAGACTCGAGGTCTTTTCATCATTTCGCACCATAAATTACTCGAGCGCTAATACTAAAGTCTGGGAATTAAATTTATCATCGTGAAAAAAATTTAGCGGACCATTACTTAACCTCAATTATTTGATTTAGCAACATAGGTGGGCTCATGATTTAATTAGGCTAGAGCAAACTCCCATTTTATTTTAATTATTAGCCCAACTCCTTAGATTATTTAAAGAATTGGTCCATTAATTAACAAAACCTTAGCCCATGCATTTAATTTATAGAGGCCCAAAAGAAGAAAAGGAGAGGCCCAAATGAAAGAGGCCCAATTTCTTCCTCCCTCAAAACTATCGGCCTCTCTCTCTCAAAACACAAAATCCCCAAAATCAAAATCAAAAACCCCAATTCCTAATCCTTGCTTTGGAGAGGAACGACGGCGCATCTCCCCCCCCTTCGTCGCCGGCTCCAGCTCTGGATCGACGGCGCGCCTGTGTCGCCGTTATCGCGCGGCGAGCTCCGCCGTCGCCGCTGCTCCAACTCTCTCTCTCCTTCTTCCCTTCTAATCTCTCCCTCCTTCGGCTGCTACGCCGCGCCTCTGAAATTCCCCTCTCCGCTCATCCTTTGCTCGTTCTCGGCGATTCAGCGCCGTCGCCGACGTCTCCGGCTGAGGTAGACGCGGCTTGGCCCGCCTTGAAGACCAGCCCGCCGTCGCCTCATCTTTATTAGCGGAGTCGCCGACAGGAAGGAGGCATCGCCTCTCTTTCTCCCTGCCTCCGGCGTTCTCCTGGCTCCCTCCGGCGAATTCTCTACCGCCGTCATCGCAGCTCGCCGTCCGGCAGCTCTCCCATCACTCCTTGCTCCAAAGCTAAGTTTTTTTCCTCTCATTTATTTCCTTGTAACAATACTATGTTTCAAAGATGAAGTCTTAGTGTATCTTACTGTGTGATGTTGAAACCATCTTGGGTAGTAATTTAATTGGGGAAAACTTTGATATCAAAACTTGTACATGAGGCCTACTGTGTTGGTTTGTATTCTTACTCAAAGTATGGGTTCTATCAGTCGATATTGCTAAGTTCACATTGGATTTTTGAGCACCTATAGTTCTAAGTTCTTGATTATCTATGATTGGCTATCATGATGCATTGGTGAGGGTGGGCTATGGAATACCTCTCCTTTGCGATTCTCGTTTTACGGCTGCTTCTCCGTGTTGCCGCTGCCCCTCCTCGCCTTCTTGCTCCTCCCGATTCCTTGCTGCACTCCTTGATTGTGAGTGAATTTGTGGTTTCTGGGGAGGGAGTCAGGGGCGGTTTATGGTGGTTTATATAGGCGAAGTGTGGTGTACTCGTGAGGCCTTAAATGGCTGTCAAAGCTCTTTGTTTTCATGCTGCAGATGGCACCTTTAGTTTACTTCCTTTGTCTCTTTCTTGAAACATAAGTACTACCTTCATTAGGTTACTTTGTTTGATGTGCAGGGGAAGCAGGTGGCTGTTCGGTTTGGGCTGATTTGGCGCAGCTGGAGGGACACGTTTTGGGCTAGCTGATCAGCAAGGTATCGGTCAAAGGATAGGTTGCCACTCCAAAAGAGGCAAGTCTCAAATTCTTGGCAGCAATGAGAGGTAAATTCTAAATGTTTTATCTCAGTTGTCCCTTCATTCATTTATTACTTAGTACACAGGTTTGCAGCCTTGTACTCCTAAGTTTTAAGAATTTTTGTTTTCACATACAGCTCTCGGTTTGGTGCATTGGCTGTGTAGGAGTGTACCTCCCATTTTGGGATCATTTAGACCTCCTTTGGTAAAGAAAGGATGCCTCCTTCCTTGTTTGGTTTGATGTTGGGAAAAGTAATCTAAAATATTTATTAGTTTTGTAGGTTCTTGCAGGTTTAATGGCAGATAAAGGAAAAGGGTTTTTTTTTAAAAAAAATTGGGGATGTGGCCTGGGATCGAGACGAGGCAGTCGGGCTGGCTGCACGGGCCTTCGGGCTGCCCTCTAAGTCTTTGGGCCGAAAGAAATCTCGTGTTCGAGAGTCGAGGCCCAACTCTTTGTATATTTGTATTCTTAAATTCTTTTTTTTTTTTTTGTCAACACATGTGTAAATCATTTTTATTTCTTGACGTTTATTGTATTTCACACGTATATACGAAAATCTGTTTTAGTTTGATCGACACTCTTCAAATTAGCAACCAAGCAAGACCATCGACTAATATTTCTGATTTGAAAACAACAAACATTTCTCTAGGTTGACATTAGTCTTAAAGAAAAGGTAACAAAGAGCGGGTATTACAATTATTGTTAGATCTTGATTCTTATGAATTATTTAATTTTGAAATTTATAAAGGATGAATATTTGAACTTATGAATTTATGAATTGTTTGAACTTATTAATTTAGACGGTTATTGACTTATTGTAGATGGATGAAAGATGTTAATATGTACTATAAGTTATGAATTTTGTATTTTTCAAAGTTTGTAGTTATTTTCTTTTAAATTCGAACTACTACAAGAATTTTGTATTCCTAAAAGTTTGTAATTATTTTCTCTTAAATTCGATCTACTATAATAATTTTGTATTTTTCAAAGTTTGTAGTTATTTTTACTTGAATATTAGTACTTCAACTTTGTATTAAATTTGAGTTAAATAATATTAAATAAATTCTAAAAGTTTATAGTTAATTGAAGAAAAAAAATCAAAATCACAATTGGGACTGGATACCCGATTTTTTGGGACTGGATACCCGAGTCGGGTATCTGGGTACCCCAAATAAAGTTCGGGTCGGGTATTGGATTTCGGGAATTTCGGGATAGGGTACCAGAAAATTTCGGATCGGGTATCCACGGGTACCCAATTTGACAGGCCTACTAGTTACTACACTACCCCCGTCCACCAAAATTTGTCCCACTTTGACCCGGCACGGGTTTTAAGAAATGTAATGGAAAGTGTGTTGAAAAAGTTAGTGGATTGTGGGTCCTACTTTTATATATTAGTTTTATAATGAGTAGGTATGAGTTAGCGGAATATGGGGTCCACTGCCAAAAATGGGGTTACCCGATATCCGATCGGGTATACCCGAATTATCGGATTTATTTTCGAAAATTAATAAATTATATTTTTATTATAATTAAATGTAATTTAATTTCTTAACTATAATTTAATTAATACTTAATAGTTAGCATATAAGATATGTAATTTAATTTTTTAAATTACATTTTAATTTCATTGACTTGTGATATTTATAATTTTGAATTTTTTGATGATATTATTGTTAGATCTTGATTCTTATGAATTATTTAATTTTGAAATTTATAAAGGATGAATATTTGAACTTATGAATTTATGAATTGTTTGAACTTATTAATTTAGACGGTTATTGACTTATTGTAGATGGATGAAAGATGTTAATATGTACTATAAGTTATGAATTTTGTATTTTTCAAAGTTTGTAGTTATTTTCTTTTAAATTCGAACTACTACAAGAATTTTGTATTCCTAAATGTTTGTAGTTATTTTCTCTTAAATTCGATCTACTATAATAATTTTGTAATTTTCAAAGTTTGTAGTTATTTTTACTTGAATATTAGTACTTCAACTTTGTATTAAATTTGAGTTAAATAATATTAAATAAATTCTAAAAGTTTATAGTTAATTGAAGGAAAAAAAATCAAAATCACAATTGGGACTGGATACCCGATTTTTTGGGACTGGATACCCGAGTCGGGTATTCGGGTACCCGAAATAAAGTTCGGGTCGGGTATTGGATTTCGGGAATTTCGGGATCGCGTACCCGAAAATTTTGGATCGGGTATCCGCGGGTACCCAATTTGACAGGCCTACTAGTTACTACACTACCCCCGTCCACCAAAATTTGTCCCACTTTGACCCGGCACGGGTTTTAAGAAATGTAATGGAAAGTGAGTTGAAAAAGTTAGTGGATTGTGGGTCCTACTTTTATATATTAGTTTTATAATGAGTAGGTATGAGTTATTGGAATATGGGGTCCACTGCCAAAAAGGGTAAAAGTGAAATGAGAAAAATTTTGGGGGACGGACGGAAATGGAAAAATGGGAAAAATTTTGGTGGAAGTATTAATAATTCACAACATTTTATGTGTTGTATTAATGGAAATGATGGGATTAATTTCATTGACTTGGAGGGAGCGTAATCCATGAGACAAATTGTGGTATATCGTTGGAAAGGAGGAATAATTCTCTGAAAATGGAAGCAAACAAATCGGCCACACAATCTCCTGCATTAAATGCACAAATGATAGCCATGTTGAGGTTGATTAAAGTTTTTTTAGCTGTAAATTACGGTTATTATACTAAACTGCCTTTGAATTTTAATATTGTATTTATAACTATTAAACGAAAATACTAATATACAATGACATTCATGTAAATATAAAATGTTATTTTCTCTGCTCACCAAAATTTTAAAAAAATATATATGTAATTATTAGTTGCATTAGTACATCTTTGGTATTCCAATTCATATATCAATACACTCTATATATCTTTTTGTATATCTTTTAGTAAACTTTAATTTTTTTTTAATGTATAGGCATGTAAATGTTGACTATTCATAAAACATATATAACTATACTAATTTAGACTATTATAATATTACTAGCAATATGCAAGTATTTTTTTTGCCAATTCACCAATCAATATATTAGTGAACATTTTTTTGTTGAAAATTGGTTGATTGTATCATTTTTTACACTCTCCATCACATAGAAATAAACTAATAAATTTTTAAATTTATATATTTATGATTTTAGATTTCGTACTATCATATTTCTTTTATCATTTCATAAAATTATTTCACAGTATAAAATAAGTGTAAAGAAAATAAAATTGGTCGTGCATCGCACGGGTGTGATACTAGTTATTAATAATTCACTACTTTGTATGTGTTGTATTAATGGAAATGATGGGATTGATTTCATTGACTTGGAGGGAGCGTAATACATGGGACGAATTATGGTATATCGTTGGAAAGGAGGAATAATTCTCTGGAAATGGAGGCAAACTAATCGGCCACACAATCTCCTGCATTAAATGCACAAATGATAGCCATGTTGAGGTTGATTAAAGTTTTTTTAGCTGTAAATTTTGGTTATTATACTAAACTGCCTTTAAATTTTAATATTGTATTTATAACTATTAAATGAAAATACTAATATACAATGACATTCATATAAATATAAAATGTTATTTTCTCTGCTCACCAAAATTTTTAAAAAATATATATGTAATTATTAGTTGCATTAGTACATCTTTGGTATTCCAATTCATATATCAATACACTCTGTATATCTTTTAGTAAACTTTAAATTTTATTAGTGTAATGACATGTAAATGTTGACTATTCATAAAACATATATAACTATACCAATTTAGACTATTATTATATTAATAGCAATATGCAAGTAATTTTTTGCCAATTCACCAATCAATATATTTGTGAACATTTTTGTGTTGAAAATTGGTTGATTGTATCATTTTTTACACTCCCCATCACATAGAAATAAACTAATAAATTTTTAAATTTATATATTTATGATTTTAGATTTCGTACTATCATATTTCTTTTATCATTTCATAAAATTATTTCACAGTATAAAATAAGTGTAAAGAAAATAAAATTGGCCGTGCAGCGCACGGGTGTGATACTAGTTACTACCTCCGTCCACCAAAATTTGTCCCACTTTGACCCGGCACGGGTTTTAAGAAATGTAATGGAAAGTGAGTTGAAAAAGTTAGTGGATTGTGGGTCCTACTTTTATATATTAGTTTTATAATGAGTAGGTATGAGTTAGTGGAATATGGGGTCCACTGCCAAAAATGGGGTTACCCGATATCCGATCGGGTATACCCGAATTATCGGATTTATTTTCAAAAATTAATAAATTATATTTTTATTATAATTAAATGTAATTTAATTTCTTAACTATAATTTAATTAATACTTAATAGTTAGCATATAAGATATGTAATTTAATTTTTTAAATTACATTTTAATTTCATTGACTTGTGATATTTATAATTTTAAATTTTTTGATGATATTATTGTTAGATCTTGATTCTTATGAATTATTTAATTTTGAAATTTATAAAGGATGAATATTTGAACTTATGAATTTATGAATTGTTTGAACTTATTAATTTAGACGGTTATTGACTTATTGTAGATGGATGAAAGATGTTAATATGTACTATAAGTTATGAATTTTGTATTTTTCAAAGTTTGTAGTTATTTTCTTTTAAATTCGAACTACTACAAGAATTTTGTATTCCTAAAAGTTTGTAATTATTTTCTCTTAAATTCGATCTACTATAATAATTTTGTATTTTTCAAAGTTTGTAGTTATTTTTACTTGAATATTAGTACTTCAACTTTGTATTAAATTTGAGTTAAATAATATTAAATAAATTCTAAAAGTTTATAGTTAATTGAAGAAAAAAAATCAAAATCACAATTGGGACTGGATACCCGATTTTTTGGGACTGGATACCCGAGTCGGGTATCTGGGTACCCCAAATAAAGTTCGGGTCGGGTATTGGATTTCGGGAATTTCGGGATAGGGTACCAGAAAATTTCGGATCGGGTATCCACGGGTACCCAATTTGACAGGCCTACTAGTTACTACACTACCCCCGTCCACCAAAATTTGTCCCACTTTGACCCGGCACGGGTTTTAAGAAATGTAATGGAAAGTGTGTTGAAAAAGTTAGTGGATTGTGGGTCCTACTTTTATATATTAGTTTTATAATGAGTAGGTATGAGTTAGCGGAATATGGGGTCCACTGCCAAAAATGGGGTTACCCGATATCCGATCGGGTATACCCGAATTATCGGATTTATTTTCGAAAATTAATAAATTATATTTTTATTATAATTAAATGTAATTTAATTTCTTAACTATAATTTAATTAATACTTAATAGTTAGCATATAAGATATGTAATTTAATTTTTTAAATTACATTTTAATTTCATTGACTTGTGATATTTATAATTTTGAATTTTTTGATGATATTATTGTTAGATCTTGATTCTTATGAATTATTTAATTTTGAAATTTATAAAGGATGAATATTTGAACTTATGAATTTATGAATTGTTTGAACTTATTAATTTAGACGGTTATTGACTTATTGTAGATGGATGAAAGATGTTAATATGTACTATAAGTTATGAATTTTGTATTTTTCAAAGTTTGTAGTTATTTTCTTTTAAATTCGAACTACTACAAGAATTTTGTATTCCTAAATGTTTGTAGTTATTTTCTCTTAAATTCGATCTACTATAATAATTTTGTAATTTTCAAAGTTTGTAGTTATTTTTACTTGAATATTAGTACTTCAACTTTGTATTAAATTTGAGTTAAATAATATTAAATAAATTCTAAAAGTTTATAGTTAATTGAAGGAAAAAAAATCAAAATCACAATTGGGACTGGATACCCGATTTTTTGGGACTGGATACCCGAGTCGGGTATTCGGGTACCCGAAATAAAGTTCGGGTCGGGTATTGGATTTCGGGAATTTCGGGATCGCGTACCCGAAAATTTTGGATCGGGTATCCGCGGGTACCCAATTTGACAGGCCTACTAGTTACTACACTACCCCCGTCCACCAAAATTTGTCCCACTTTGACCCGGCACGGGTTTTAAGAAATGTAATGGAAAGTGAGTTGAAAAAGTTAGTGGATTGTGGGTCCTACTTTTATATATTAGTTTTATAATGAGTAGGTATGAGTTATTGGAATATGGGGTCCACTGCCAAAAAGGGTAAAAGTGAAATGAGAAAAATTTTGGGGGACGGACGGAAATGGAAAAATGGGAAAAATTTTGGTGGAAGTATTAATAATTCACAACATTTTATGTGTTGTATTAATGGAAATGATGGGATTAATTTCATTGACTTGGAGGGAGCGTAATCCATGAGACAAATTGTGGTATATCGTTGGAAAGGAGGAATAATTCTCTGAAAATGGAAGCAAACAAATCGGCCACACAATCTCCTGCATTAAATGCACAAATGATAGCCATGTTGAGGTTGATTAAAGTTTTTTTAGCTGTAAATTACGGTTATTATACTAAACTGCCTTTGAATTTTAATATTGTATTTATAACTATTAAACGAAAATACTAATATACAATGACATTCATGTAAATATAAAATGTTATTTTCTCTGCTCACCAAAATTTTAAAAAAATATATATGTAATTATTAGTTGCATTAGTACATCTTTGGTATTCCAATTCATATATCAATACACTCTATATATCTTTTTGTATATCTTTTAGTAAACTTTAATTTTTTTTAATGTATAGGCATGTAAATGTTGACTATTCATAAAACATATATAACTATACTAATTTAGACTATTATAATATTACTAGCAATATGCAAGTATTTTTTTTGCCAATTCACCAATCAATATATTAGTGAACATTTTTTTGTTGAAAATTGGTTGATTGTATCATTTTTTACACTCTCCATCACATAGAAATAAACTAATAAATTTTTAAATTTATATATTTATGATTTTAGATTTCGTACTATCATATTTCTTTTATCATTTCATAAAATTATTTCACAGTATAAAATAAGTGTAAAGAAAATAAAATTGGTCGTGCATCGCACGGGTGTGATACTAGTTATTAATAATTCACTACTTTGTATGTGTTGTATTAATGGAAATGATGGGATTGATTTCATTGACTTGGAGGGAGCGTAATACATGGGACGAATTATGGTATATCGTTGGAAAGGAGGAATAATTCTCTGGAAATGGAGGCAAACTAATCGGCCACACAATCTCCTGCATTAAATGCACAAATGATAGCCATGTTGAGGTTGATTAAAGTTTTTTTAGCTGTAAATTTTGGTTATTATACTAAACTGCCTTTAAATTTTAATATTGTATTTATAACTATTAAATGAAAATACTAATATACAATGACATTCATATAAATATAAAATGTTATTTTCTCTGCTCACCAAAATTTTTAAAAAATATATATGTAATTATTAGTTGCATTAGTACATCTTTGGTATTCCAATTCATATATCAATACACTCTGTATATCTTTTAGTAAACTTTAAATTTTATTAGTGTAATGACATGTAAATGTTGACTATTCATAAAACATATATAACTATACCAATTTAGACTATTATTATATTAATAGCAATATGCAAGTAATTTTTTGCCAATTCACCAATCAATATATTTGTGAACATTTTTGTGTTGAAAATTGGTTGATTGTATCATTTTTTACACTCCCCATCACATAGAAATAAACTAATAAATTTTTAAATTTATATATTTATGATTTTAGATTTCGTACTATCATATTTCTTTTATCATTTCATAAAATTATTTCACAGTATAAAATAAGTGTAAAGAAAATAAAATTGGCCGTGCAGCGCACGGGTGTGATACTAGTTACTACCTCCGTCCACCAAAATTTGTCCCACTTTGACCCGGCACGGGTTTTAAAAAATGTAATGGAAAGTGAGTTGAAAAAGTTAGTGGATTGTGAGTCCTACTTTTATATATTAGTTTTATAATGAGTAGGTATGAGTTAGTGGAATATGGGGTCCACTGCCAAAAATGGGGTTACCCGATATCCGATCGGGTATACCCGAATTATCGGATTTATTTTTGAAAATTAATAAATTATATTTTTATTATAATTAAATGTAATTTAATTTCTTAACTATAATTTAATTAATACTTAATAGTTAGCATATAAGATATGTAATTTAATTTTTTAAATTACATTTTAATTTCATTGACTTGTGATATTTATAATTTTGAATTTTTTGATGATATTATTGTTAGATCTTGATTCTTATGAATTATTTAATTTTGAAATTTATAAAGGATGAATATTTGAACTTATGAATTTATGAATTGTTTGAACTTATTAATTTAGACGGTTATTGACTTATTGTAGATGGATGAAAGATGTTAATATGTACTATAAGTTATGAATTTTGTATTTTTCAAAGTTTGTAGTTAAGAATCCTAGCTTGGAATGTATGGTTTCCTAGAACGCTCTGATCATGTTCGAGCTCCGAAAGAACAAACAAGAAAGTGTCACATAACTGGAACAGATGATTATGGTCAACAGTACTTACTTGGATTCCAGTCGATTTCTTTCTATGAACCTCCTTAATGAAAATGCCCTCGTCTACTTCAGACTCCAGATTGACTCGCATTTATGCAAGTAATGCCTCATTTTTTTTTCCTTTCCTATGAAAGTTTTGACTCTCTTCTAGTTTGTTGGCTATAGTAGTTGAGCTCATTATTCAGAAAATGTAAAATGTTGACTTCTTAAGCTCCAGTCATAAACCTTCGATTCCAAAGTTGCTTACGACCATTCCCTTCAAAATAATCTCATTTTGAACATCCTTAACAAGGGTGTATTGCCGTCTACTTAAGACTTTTGATTGACTCGCATTTTGGCAAGTAATAAGTCACTATCATTTTTTTCAACGAAGGTGGTGACTTACTTTCAAATCCTAGATTCAGAAGACTCATATGTTCTCAAACACCTTTGTTGGTTGTTGTCTCCTATGATGCCCCCATTTGCAAGATCAATATCCTAGTTTCTTTAACTCTCATGATATAACTTCATCTATTGTTCAAAAATTTCTCCTCTGAGAATGGCACATTGAGTGGGACTTTTGTTCACCTCCTTATTCAGCAACCATATTTGTGACTATTTCATTCTTATAGGGGTAAAAACTCTTTTTAGCTCAGTTCCACTACATGTATTGTTTCGAGCTCATGATTTCTTTCTGAAACACTAAGTTAAGGCTAATGTATTGCATATCCCTTGATGTATTAGACCTATTTGATCGTTCTAAAGAGTTCCTTTCACCTTGGTTGCCTCTAACCAAACTTACAAACCCATTGACTTGATTCCACAATATCATATTATGATGTCGTTGAGCCATGATCAACATTGATTCGTGGCAATTGCCTATATTCCAAAACTCTCCCATGACTGATAAACTCAAGTCTTGACATGCTGAAACCATCATCCTTGATGTCCGGATCTAGTCAAGTTGAGCGGACAATTGAACTATCTTGTTTGACAACCTACTATGGAAATTGAGAGTTAATAAAGTATCATCTTGTTCTCATGACCTATGTTCTTTCAAGCTCCTTTCAGAAGTGAGTTTTCAAATTCGATGGGTTTATCTGAAACCATTGGGACCGCCTAGTTCTTTGAATTGACAAGATGAGTTCATTTGAACCTAGTTCTTTCTTTCAAAAATCAATTGTTGCAAATTGGTGATGAAAATTCACAACAGTCAAGTAAGAGACGTTATTCTTGTCCCTTTGGATGTTCTATAGTCCTTTCAATAAAAGAAATTTGCAGTCATGCTTCTTTTAAGTGACATCAGCACCTATCCAAGTTAAGACTGTTTGATTAATCATTGAGTTCTTAGTACAAGGCAATCACGAAGGGCATGAATGTTTGGACTTTTCGCACTTGTGTGCCGACGGTCACGAGCTGCTAAGGGATGGATCGTTACGCTATATACACAGAATATAGGCCAAAAAAAAAGAGAAATGTAAAGGAATCTTATATACGTATAGACCTAATGACTCTTCGTCGCGCAAGACTTATGTAACTAAGCAATTCAGTGATTGGCGGGCAAATAACGAAGTGAACTAAGAGAGACACAAGAAATGGAGATCAAGATCATCGTTAGGAAACGAAATCTAGTCAAAATATGAGCACTGTCATAGATTACATTTTAGTGAACGGATGTCTTCGACAAGAGGAAAATCGTCCGAAGTGTGGCAAAATAAAATCAACGAAAGGAAGGAACGATCGAGAAAATGGAAAACGAACTTCAAATGAGAGTAAGAAGCAATAGCTTGCCCCAAAACCACCGCAGAATGGGGTAGACAAACCGATCTCAATAAGAGGGTTGAGTACCGACCTAAGGTCTCTCCCTGCCCTCAGTGATCAAGAAACCACCGTGGAAAGTGCACAGTTAGGACACATAGGTGCCTTAATAGTAGCAGAAGCGCACATTTCTCCAGGGAATGTCGAACAAGAATACTAGGACAGGAGGGAGACATGACTATCAAGGGCAGCGTCAGCAACTGCAGGCACTTCAAACTGAGCCGAGAAGAAAGGCAGTCCCAGCCCCACCCCAGCGGCAGCTACGCCAGAGTTTTCCCACTCAGGCTATAGTTACTGCACCGAGGCAGAAGCACCCTAAGATTGAGCGGGGAACCAAGAGCAAGGCAATTAGTAGGAGGCCTTATAGACATCTCACGAACTTGCTCGAACGTAGAATTCACTATGGGAAACCTTAAGTTAGTGGCTCACAATTTGCATGTGATGTTGATGTGGAGCGTCGACATCATATTGGGAATGGATTGGTTAGCCGAAAACTACGCTACCATTCTTTGTAAGGAAAGGCAGATCTCGCTGCAATACCCAGGAAAGGAACCCACAATCTTTCACGGAATCTCCATGAGGCGACGAAAGCCCATAATTTCTGCACTACAACCAACCACTATGATAAGGAAAGGATGCCCTGCATACCTCGTGTATCTAAATGGGGAGGAGAAAGAGGACCGAAAGATAGAGAATGTAGCAGTGGTACGAGAATTTCCAGACGTCTTCCCAGACGCACTACCTGGATTGCCGCCAGACAGGCAATTAGAATTCACAATCGATCTCGAACCAGGATCGGCCCCAGTATCGAAGGCACCATACAGAATGGCGCCTAAAGAGTTAGAAGAACTCAAGATACAGTTACAGGAACTACTAGACCTAGGCTTCATCCGACCCAGTGTGTCACCATGGGGCGCACCAGTGCTCTTCGTAAAGAAGAAGGACGAAGCACTGAGAATGTGTATCGACTACCGAGAGTTGAACAAGCTGACGCTCAAGAACAAGTATCCTCTACCGAGGATTTATGACCTTTTTGACCAACTTCGAGGGGCCGGTGTATTCTCAAAAATGGACTTGAGGTCAGGCTATCACCAACTGAAGGTCCGACATGACGATGTACCCAAGACAGCATTCCGCACCAGATACGGCCATTACGAATTCACAGTGATGCCTTTCGGGCTCACAAATGCCCGGCAGTGTTCATGGACTTAATGAACCGCGTGTTCCACCCATACTTGGACAAGTTCGTCCTAGTCTTTATAGATGATGTACTCATCTACTCGAAGAACGAGAAAGAACACGAGGAACATCTGAGAACCACCTTAGAGACGTTGAGAGCCGAGAAGCTCTACGCTAAGTTTAGCAAATGTGAGTTATGGCTCAACGAGGTGAACTTCCTAGGACACATAGTAACGGCAGAAGGGATCCGAGTGGACCCTGCAAAAGTGGAAGCAGTACAACGTTGGCAGTCACCGACAACACCTAGTGAAATTCGAAGTTCCTTAGGTTTGGCCGGTTATTATCGGAGGTTCATTGAAGGATTTTCTAGAATAGCCAGACCATTAACCCAACAGCTCAAGAAAGGGGCTAAGGTCAATTGGACGCCGGAGTGTGAGGCAAGCTTTCCGTTGTTAAAAGAAAAGTTGACCACCGCACCAGTCCTAGCTGTACCAGCACCAGAAGCAGGCTATGTAGTGTACACCGATGCTTCAAAAGTCGGACTTGGATGCGTATTGATGCAGAATGGCAAGGTGATCGCATACGCGTCACGCCAACTCAGGCCGCACGAGCTGAATTACCCCACTCATGATCTGGAATTAGCAGCAGTGGTACATGCCTTGAAGGTTTGGAGACATCACCTCTACGGAGTTCGATGTGAGATCTTCACGGACCACAAGAGCCTTAAGTACTTTTTCGAGCAGAAGGATTTAAATATGCGACAACGTAGATGGCTCGATTTAGTCAAGGATTATGACTGTGGTATAAATTACCACCCAGGCAAGGCGAATGTAGTGGCAGATGCCTTGAGCAGGAAAACTACACCCCAAGTGGCCACCTTCCTTACACAAAATGAGGAACTCATACGGGAATTCGCTAAGATGCGATTGGAGGTAGTGAGAGCACCAGAGACGGTGGAAAGTAGAATCGCCACTCTAGTGATTGAGCCAGACTTAAGAGCCAGAATTGTTGAGGCTCAGAGGAGTGATGAAGCATTAGAGAAAATTCGACTTAAAGTGAGGACGGGAAAAGAGGTGAGTTATCGCGAAGAGGCGGATAACGCCCTCACGTTTGAAGGGAGATTATGTGTGCCCAATGACATGACTCTCAGAAATGAGATCATGAGCGAAGTGCATGAAACACCCTATACTGCCCACCCAGGAAGTACGAAAATGTACCAAGATGTGAAGGAGCAGTTTTGGTGGGATGGCGTGAGGAGGAGCATAGCGTCGTTTGTAGAAAGGTGCCTTGCATGTCAACAAGTGAAGGCTCTACATCAACGACCCTATGGGAAATTGCAACCCCTAGAAATTCCCGAGTGGAAATGGGAGCACATTGCTATGGACTTCGTGACAGGATTGCCAAAGTCACAACGAGGGAATACTGCTATTTGGTTGATTATGGATCGCCTCACCAAAAGCACGCACTTTGTACCAGTTCGTATTACTTACGGATCGGACAAGTTAGCTCAAATCTATGTGCAAGAGATCATACGATTACATGGAATACCGGTGATCATACGATTTTGGATAGGCTTGCAACAAGAGCTGGGTACTAGATTGAATTTCAGTACTACATTCCATCCACATACTGATGGGCAGTCTGAAAGAACGATCCAGACTTTGGAAGATATGCTGAGAGCCGTAGTGCTCAACCGTGGAGGAAACTGAGAACCAGTACTACCACTTATAAAGTTGCTTACAGCAACAGACAACTATAAACATAGCCCCATATGAAGCATTGTATGGAAAGAAATGCATCAGTGAGAGAAAGGCGCATGGACCGGATTCTGTAGAGAAATGATAGAGATCGTCCGCCAGATCCGTGAGAGAATCAAGGAAGCTCAAGATAGGCAGAAGTCTTACGCGGATGCTCACCGAACCGATCTGCAGTTCAAGGCGGGAGACAAAGTTTTTCTGAAAGTATCCCCGTCTAAAGGAATTACGAGATTCGGCGTCAAGGGCAAGCTAAGACCACGTTTCATCGGGCCCTAGGAAATTTTAGAAGAAGTCGGTCCTGTGGCGTACAGATTGGCACACCCACCGAGTTTCGGGAATGTGCACAATGTTTTTCATGTGTCACAATTGAGGAAATATGTGTTTGACCCCAAACGCATAGTCCACTAAGAATAAATAGTTTTGGAACCATATTTAAGCTATGAAGAAAAGCCTGAAGCAATCTTGGAGTGGAAAGTAAAAAGAGTTGAGGAATATATCCAATGTAACAGTGAAAATTATGTTGGAGCATCACAGCCACGAAGAAGCTATGTGGGATTTTGAAGACAAAATGAAAGAGGAGTACCCAGGGCTTTTCTTTTGACGTAAGCAAATTTCGGGACGAAATTTTTTTTAAGGAAGGTAGAATGTAATACCCGCACCTTTATTATCTTTTCGTTATGTTCATGTCGAACTAGAGATTTATTTCTCTCTTGTTTTCGTTGTGATATGGAGTTCATTACATTTCGTTAATGCTTAACGTCGTAATTTGTAAAATAAAGATTTAAAGATAATTGGATGAACAAAGAAAACAAAACAATGTATATATATAATAGAAATAAATGAAAGTGTACAAGGATATGAAGATGTATATCCCAAGACCCGGACTAAGGGTGTTCGAAAACATAGGACATTAACCTATATGATCATCACATATATGAAATTGTTGAAGAAAATACGGGATACTATATTATTACGAAGGAATGCTACTGGGCCTCGTTCCACCAGCCCAACCTTCGAGAAACCACGCCCCTATCCGCACAGCCGTCGAGCCAGGCAGCGAACACGAAGGCCCGAGGCAGCGAGCCGTCTCGGACAGCAGCTTGACAGCCGAGGACTTGCAGATTCTCCTGCAAAGTAAAAACAAATATTAGTTCTAAGAGAACAAAGGAAATTAATGAAAGCTTCAATTGTGGGAAAGGAGACAACCCTTTTTTTTTGCTAGAGGACCAAGACTTACCCAAAAGGGTAAGCCAATGTCTGCCTTCCACCCTTTTCCAGCGGCCTCTGCAACTCCACCTTGTACCACTATGAAACCAAACAGAAATCATTAATTTGGGAGTACTTGGATGCAGGCATAAAACCAAAGATTCTTAATTAAGAGTGGCAAGAAATAAAAAAAAGAGAGATTTTCTGCAAGAAGAAAACAAGGCAATACAACAGTTTCAATTAAGGTCTCACGAGTACACATTCTGTCTATTTAAAGACCCTCCACACCGCCTATGAACTCCTTCACACACACAACAAATCCAGCAAATTTCTTTGAAAAAAATTTGAGAGTGAAATTCTGGGAAAAGAGGGCAGTGAGCGAGCTAAGATCAGGAGCACTCCATCCCTCCTTTTGGTCCCTTTCACCACAACAGGTAAATCATCAACACCCTCCATGTCACTCCTTTTCATCCATGTAGAACACCACAACACAATCTTGTTTAAGCACAAGGAAACCACTTAATAATCTAACAACATAATGAAACAAGGAAAACAATAGGCTGCTGCTTTTACCTAAACCTCAGTAGCAACCCCATAGCTAACCCTCACCCCTACGTTTTTGAATCATGAATGCAAGTTACGGAATTCTAGTTCACTTCACACATTAGAGCAAGCACAAGAACGATAGGCTTAGGCCCTTTTTCTCGCCCAGCAGTTTTCACGAATTGCCTCAGCTATGCAACTCATGTTTAAGAACAAAAACTGACTCACCCTCATTAAGAATTGAAGTAAATAAAAGGGGAAATAAGCAAAGAACGAAGACTTAGGTTTAGGCCGGCCACCGAACGGCTACCCGGCGACGAGCGAGCTTCGACGGAATCGGGAAGTCTCGGTAGATCACGGGACAGCAGCGGCTGCTCCACCGCATCGGGGAGCGGCGAGGCCTCAGCCGTACTGCGACGGCGGAACTTGCTGGCATGAGCCGCCGGAGACTCCGTGACGTCGAGGAGCTGGAGCCGGCGGTGCTCCGGCGACCTAGCTGAGCGGCGTTGTAGACGAGACGAAGGGGGGAAGATGAGAGGCGCTGCTTCTCGACCCTTGCGACTTAGAGAGAAGAGAGGGACGCCGCCGGAGGCAGCGGCGAGAGGCGGCGTGAACAGAGGCGCCGCCGGATTTCTCTTCAAAGCTAGGGTTGGGTGTGTTGTTGAATTGGGGATTTTGTGATTGATGAGAGAGAGAGGCCGATGGTTTAGGGAAGGGAGTAGTTGGGCTTCTTTTTTTTTTTCAGCTGGGCCTTTAATTTTTTTTGTGTTGGGCTATCAATTAAATAAAGTATTGGACTAGGAATTTAATTAAATCATGGCTTTCCTATACTACGGAATTTATAATTTATAGTCCGTAAATTAATTTCCACAAGGATAAATCTAAATTTCCGGAATATAGTATAAGTGCTCTAACGATTGAAATTTAAGAAAACAGGATACGCTAACGATGAATAGACCTCGAGCTTATTTTGTACTTGAATAAATGGCTTAGGAGGTAGCACCCTCTAGTTAAGCAATTGTTTTAAATTAATTAAATCTACTGATTTAATTAATATTCAAGAATTCTAGAACTCTTCTGGAAAATTTTTAGAGGAAGAATAAAATGATCACGCACTTAGGATGCATTCATGTTTAAGCTTAACGGATATCTCAAAATCTAATTAAGTATCATTTTATTTCCTAAAGGGACGTCTTCGAACGTCATCTAAGACCAAGTTAAGGAAATTTCGGAAGGAGCTTTAGCTTTTGAGGTGGGCATTCTTTCAAAACGTGATTTCAGTATGAAAATGTGATTCTTTGCTCAAGTATATTGTCATGCCATGTTTTGTTTTATGATTACCTATCTGCTTGGCTATGCCAATTTAGTTAAATCGAATTCGGGTCCCAGTAGGGCCGCAAACCCTACTCGGACTAGTGTACACATAAGGGGACCGTGAGCTAACAAAAGGGGTTGGCCGGTCCAGTGACCGTCGTGGAATGTGGCCACATTCCCGGTTCACACAAGGTTCAGATATGGTATATCTATGTTATGTGATTGCGCAATCAATTTACTAAAGGAAAAGGATTTTAGTGACTCGGGTCTTTTAAGTAAAACTCCGTGATCACTCAACTGTGGCATTGACAATTAAAGATAGAACTATTTTTGGCAATGTGCCCACTGAGTATATCAAATACTCAGCCCTGCATGTTATTTTTCAAATGTGCAGGTTGGATGTGTACGAGGAGGCGAAGGTGTTGGGACAAGACTTCTAAATAAGTAGTTAGGTAACCCAAAGTAGCATGTCTTCATACGTGCTATTTTGTCTTGGACTCTTCCGCTGCAATCTAGAGTTATGTTCTAGCAAGTTATGAACTTAGTCTTGATACGCTGAATTCATTTTGACTATGCACCCATAAGCCTTGAGACTATTGCTTTAAGTGGTTTCACCCTTTTCATGTTGTCCCTTGATTATTGAGAATTGTTTAGTCGCGAAATAGCTACGCTCACTAGCACTAGGGAGTTGTGGTCGTGACACCATCACATAGAAATAAACTAATAAATTTTTAAATTTATATATTTATGATTTTAGATTTCGTACTATCATATTTCTTTTATCATTTCATAAAATTATTTCACAGTATAAAATAAGTGTAAAGAAAATAAAATTGGTCGTGTATCGCACGGGTGTGATACTAGTTATTAATAATTCACTACTTTGTATGTGTTGTATTAATGGAAATAATGGGATTGATTTCATTGACTTGGAGGGAGCGTAATACATGGGACGAATTGTGGTATATCGTTGGAAAGGAGGAATAATTCTCTGGAAATGGAGGCAAACTAATCGTCCACACAATCTCCTGCATTAAATGTACAAATGATAGCCATGTTGAGGTTGATTAAAGTTTTTTTAGCTGTAAATTTTGGTTATTATACTAAACTGCCTTTGAATTTTAATATTGTATTTATAACTATTAAATGAAAATACTAATATACAATGACATTCATGTAAATATAAAATGTTATTTTCTCTGCTCACCAAAATTTTAAAAAAATATATATGTAATTATTAGTTGCATTAGTACATCTTTGGTATTCCAATTCATATATCAATACACTCTGTATATCTTTTAGTAAACTTTAATTTTTTTTAATGTATAGGCATGTAAATGTTGACTATTCATAAAACATATATAACTATACTAATTTAGACTATTATAATACTAATAGGAATATGCAAGTATTTTTTTTGCCAATTCACCAATCAATATAATAGTGAATATTTTTTTGTTGAAAATTGGTTGATTGTATCATTTTTTACACTCTCCATCACATAGAAATAAACTAATAAATTTTTAAATTTATATATTTATGATTTTATATTTCGTACTATCATATTTCTTTTATCATTTCATAAAATTATTTCACAGTATAAAATAAGTGTAAAGAAAATAAAACTGGTCGTGCAGCGCACGGGTGTGATACTAGTTACTACCTCCGTCCACCAAAATTTGTCCCACTTTGACCCGGCACGGGTTTTAAGAAATGTAATGGAAAGTGAGTTGAAAAAGTTAGTGGATTGTGGGTCCTACTTTTATATATTAGTTTTATAATGAGTAGGTATGAGTTAGTGGAATATGGGGTCCACTGCCAAAAATGGGGTTACCCGATATCCGATCGGGTATACCCGAATTATCGGATTTATTTTCAAAAATTAATAAATTACATTTTTATTATAATTAAATGTAATTTAATTTCTTAACTATAATTTAATTAATACTTAATAGTTAGCATATAAGATATGTAATTTAATTTTTTAAATTACATTTTAATTTCATTGACTTGTGATATTTATAATTTTGAATTTTTTGATGATATTATTGTTAGATCTTGATTCTTATGAATTATTTAATTTTGAAATTTATAAAGGATGAATATTTGAACTTATGAATTTATGAATTGTTTGAACTTATTAATTTAGACGGTTATTGACTTATTGTAGATGGATGAAAGATGTTAATATGTACTATAAGTTATGAATTTTGTATTTTTCAAAGTTTGTAGTTATTTTCTTTTAAATTCGAACTACTACAAGAATTTTGTATTCCTAAAAGTTTGTAGTTATTTTCTCTTAAATTCGATCTACTATAATAATTTTGTATTTTTCAAAGTTTGTATTTATTTTTACTTGAATATTAGTACTTCAACTTTGTATTAAATTTGAATTAAATAATATTAAAAAAATTCTAAAAGTTTGTAGTTAATTGAAGAAAAAAAAATCAAAATCACAATTGGGACTGGATACCCGATTTTTTGGGACTGGATACACGAGTCGGGTATCCGGGTACCCGAAATAAAGTTCGGGTCGGGTATTGGATTTCGGAAATTTCGGGATCGGGTACCCCCGTCCACCAAAATTTGACAGGCCTAATAGTTACTACCCCCGTCCACCAAAATTTGTCCCACTTTGACCCGGCACGGGTTTTAAGAAATGTAATGGAAAGTGAGTTGAAAATGTTAGTGGATTGTGGGTCATACTTTTGTATATTAGTTTTATAATGAGTAGGTATTAATTAGTGGAATATGGGGTCCACTGCCAAAAAGGGTAAAAGTGAAATGAGAAAAATTTTGGGGGACGGACGGAAATGGAAAAATGGGAAAAATTTTGGAGGAAGTATTAATTATTCACAACTTTGTATGTGTTGTATTAATGGAAATGATGGGATTGATTTCATTGACTTGGAGGGAGCGTAATATATGGGACGAATTGTGGTATATCGTTGGAAAGGAGGAATAATTCTCTGGAAATGGAGGCAAACTAATCGGCCACACAATCTCCTGCATTAAATGCACAAATGATAGCCATGTTGAGGTTGATTAAAGTTTTTTTAGCTGTAAATTTCGGTTATTATACTAAACTGCCTTTGAATTTTAATATTGTATTTATAACTATTAAACGAAAATACTAATATACAATGACATTCATGTAAATATAAAATGTTATTTTCTCTGCTCACCAAAATTTTAAAAAAATATATATGTAATTATTAGTTGCATTAGTACATCTTTGGTATTCCAATTCATATATCAATACACTCTGTATATCTTTTAGTAAACTTTAAATTTTATTAGTGTAATGACATGTAAATGCTGACTATTCATAAAACATATATAACTATACTAATTTAGACTATTATTATATTAAAAGCAATATGCAAGTAATTTTTTGCCAATTCACCAATCAATATATCTATGAACATTTTTTTGTTGAAAATTGGTTGATTGTATCATTTTTTACACTCCCCATCACATAGAAATAAACTAATAAATTTTTAAATTTATATATTTATGATTTTAGATTTCGCACTATCATATTTCTTTTATCATTTCATAAAATTATTTCACAGTATAAAATAAGTGTAAAGAAAATAAAATTGGCCGTGCAGCGCACGGGTGTGATACTAGTTACTAGGTCTGTCAAAATGGATATCAGGTATTGGATACCCGATATCCAAACCCGAAAAAGTCGGATAATTGGATACCCGAAACCCGATTTTTTGGGTATCGGATCGGGATCGGATAGTGAGAATTTTTTTGCCAATTCACCAATCAATATATTTGTGAACATTTTTTCGTTGAAAATTGGTTGATTGTATCATTTTTTACACTCCCCATCGCATAGAAATAAACTAATAAATTTTTAAATTTATATATTTATGATTTTAGATTCCGTACTATCATATTTCTTTTATCAGTTCATAAAATTATTTCACAGTATAAAATAAGTGTAAAGAAAATAAAATTAGCCGTGCAGCGCACGGGTGTGATACTAGTTACTACCTCCGTCCAACAAAATTTGTCCCACTTTGACCCGGCACGGGTTTTAAGAAATGTAATGGAAAGTGAGTTGAAATAGTTAGTAGATTGTGGGTCCTACTTTTATATATTAGTTTTATAATGAGTAGGAATGAGTTAGTGGAATATGGGGTCCACTGCCAAAAATGAGGTTACCGGATATCCGATCGGGTATACCCAATATACCCGAATTATCCGATTTATTTTCGAAAATTAATAAATTATATTTTTATTATAATTAAATGTAATTTAATTTCTTAACTATAATTTAATTAATACTTAATAGTTAGCATATAAGATATGTAATTTAATTTTTTAAATTATATTTTAATTTCATTGACTTGTGATATTTATAATTTTGAATTTTTTGATGATATTATTGTTAGATCTTGATTCTTATGAATTATTTAATTTTGATATTTATAAAGGATGAATATTTGAACTTATGAATATATGAATTGTTTGAACTTATCAATTTAGACGGTTATTGACTTATTGTAGATGGATGAAAGATGTTAATATGTACTATAAGTTATGAATTTTGTATTTTTCAAAGTTTGTAGTTATTTTCTTTTAAATTCGAACTACTATAAGAATTTTGTATTCCTAAAAGTTTGTAGTTATTTTCTCTTAAATTCGATCTATTATAATAATTTTGTATTTCTAAAAGTTTGTAGTTATTTTTACTTGAATATTAGTACTTCAACTTTGTATTAAATTTGAATTAATTAATATTAAATAAATTCTAAAAGTTTATAGTTGATTTAAAAAAAAAATCAAAATCACAATTGGGACTGGATACCCGATTTTTTGGGACTGGATACCCGAGTCGGGTATCAGGGTACCCGAAATAAAGTTCGGGTCGGGTATTGGATTTTGGGAATTTCAGGATCGGGTACTCGAATGTAATACCCGCACCAGTATTTTATTTTCGATATAGTAATGTGGAACTAGAAATGTAACGTCCTCTCATTTCGTGAAAATAAATAGAACTCGAGCCATTATTGAAACATAACCTTTTAGTTTAAAAAAAAAAAAAAAACTAAAGAAGTGAGCGAATTAAAACAGACTAAAGATGCATTTCAGAAAAAATAAAGTGTTTCGAATGGATTTCATGTTCAATAAAATGAACAACTAATAAAATAGGTTACATGGATCAAAGTCCTCAAAGAAAGAAAACAAGGAAGGGAAAATATAAAAATTTTTGGGGTGCACTTCGGGCCTTTTCTCCAGGCCCAAATTAGGGCCCGTTTCGAGCAGCTCGTCGGCCCAGAAAACGAACCCAGGCCCGCTCGAAGTGCAGCTAGGTGGTAGCTAAGATTTCTCTCTCACCTGCAAGATAAAAACAAGTTTTAATGGCTAAGGAACAAGAGTAATTAAGGGACTACTATTAGAAGGGAAGAAACAACCTTTCCTTTTTCTATGGAGGACCAAAGACTCACCAAGAGGGGAAAGTCAATCCTGCAAATCCTCCACACTATGCAGCACCTGTTTCTACCTGCCACAATCAAACAATGGAATTCGTTAACCAAGTACCAAGTACCCAAACTAGGCACCAAACTACATTAAGATAAAGGGGCTGCATGATCAGAAAAGGGAGATATGTTATGACATGAAAACAAAGAAGATCAGCCCCATTTAATTCCCCATAGTACACCGAAGCTCAGCCTATAAAATCCCCTCCACACCACCTTTGAACACCCTCCTACACATCTCAAAATTCAGCAACTCTAGTGAGAACCAAGAACAAGCAGTAGCAAGTTTGAGAGGGAGAAAAAAAAAAACTGAGACCAAAGGCTGATTTTCTCGAAGTAGCCGTGGTATCGAGAGGTAATACACCTCCACCCTTCTCCCATATATATACTTTTTTTCATATCATCATATAGAGGCACCACAACTTAAGAATCTCAATCAATAAAACACAAGCACACCCTCTGCTTTTATTTTCGAACATCATGCTAGGCTCAAGAACATAGATTTATGGCTGTAGGAGCCTCACAACAGTAGCAAACTTTAATAATTAAAGGATCAACACTTTAGCCAAATATCAAGCTCATTCCAGTAAGTGAAAGCTTAAGTTTCAAACTCCAAATCAGAGAAATCAAATCTGTCACAGCAAGTTCAAAGAAGTCCCCAATGCTCAATTTACAGATTGCCATAGACTTAGTTCTTTTAAGCTAGATAACTACACTAGGAAAGAATGGAATGGAGAAGTTAGCTTTAGGAGTTTTGTCGGAGGTGGCGGCGCTGACTGCAAGACAGCGGCGACCCGATGGCGGAGCAGCGGCAAGGGCTGTCCACCGAGCAACGAACAGTGGTGTTCGACCGCAAAAGGGGGGGGCCACTCCGGGTGTGAATTCGCCGGAGAAGACAAGAGATGGAAGAGGTGCTGTTTCTATCCGGGAGAGAGAGAGAGAGAGAGAGAGAGAGTTTGACGGAGACGGAAGGCGGCGGCACGAGTCGCCAGTGGCACGGTGACGCCGGCAACAGAGCGTCGGCGGTTGACTGTCGCGACGGTGGCAGTCGGTGTAAGAGAGAGGCGATGCTTCCTCTCCTTCTCCGACAGCGCGACACCAGCGACGAAGAGACAGAGGCGGCGACTAGTCGAAGAACAGCGGCGGTGCTCCGACGACCCAGTTGAGCGGCGATGTAGCCGAGACGAAGGGGGAGAAGTATTAGGGATTCCATTTCTCCAATTTGGGGATTTCTTTTTCTTTGAGAAAAGTTTTGAGAGGGAGGCCGATGGTTTTGAGAGAAAGAAGTAATTGGGCCTCTCCTTTTTCTTTCTTTTGGACCTCTATTAATTAAATACATGGGCTAAGGTTTTATTTAGAGAATGGACTAATTCTTTTAATAATCTAAGAATTTGGGTTAATAATTAAAATAAAGTAGGAGTTTGGCTTTAGCCTAATTAAATCATGAGCCCATCTATGTTGCTCAATCAAATAATTGAGGTTAAGTAATGGTCCGCTAATTAATTCCACGATGATAAATTAATTCTCGGACTCTAGTATCAACGCTCGAATAATTTATGGTACGCTAATTATATCCGAAATGATGAATAGACCTCGAGTCTATTTCAGTGCTTGAATAAATGGCATAGGAGGTAACATCCCCTAGTTAAGCGAATAATTTTCCCAGTTTAATTAAATCTACTGATTTAATTAATATTCAGGAATTCTAGAAATTTTATAGAAAAATTTAAGGAAAAAGAATAAAAGAGCACGCACTTAGGATGCATCCACGTTTAAGCTTAATTGATTTATCAAAATCTAATTAAGTATTATGTTATTTCCTAAAGGGACGTCTACGAACGTCATCTAAGGCCATGTTAAGGAAGTTACGGAAAGAGCTTTAACTTTTGAGGTGGGCATTCTTTCAAAACGTGATTTCAGTATGAAAATATGAATCTTTGCCCAAGTATGTTGTCATGCCATGCTTTGTTTTATGATTACCTATCTGCTTGGCTATGCCAATTTAAGTTAAATCGAATTCGGGTCCCAGTAGGGCCGCAAACCCTACTCGGACTAGTGTACACATAAGGGGATCGTGAGCTAACAAAGGAGTTGGCCGGTCCAGTGACCGTCGTGGAATGTGGCCACATTCCCGGTTCACACAAAGTTCAGATATGGTATATCTATGTTACGTGATTGCGCAATCAAATCTTAATGAAAAGAAAAGTATTTAGTGACTCGGGTCTTTTAAGTAAAACCCCGTGATCACTCAACTGTGGCATTGACAATCGTGTCTCCATACATGTTGTATTGTCTTGGACATTTCCGCTGCAAATGTACTTCCTTTCTATTAAGTTAGGATCTTCGATACTGTTGAACGAATACCAGTATCTCTTATTACTCTGATTATTTTGCGATGACCCTTTTGAACTCACTATGAGTACCTAATTCAAGCCGCCTTATTATGTCAATGTTTGTTCTTCCTTTAACATTCAAGTTGTCTTGTTATGTCAAATGTTTCACGTTTTTCTTTTACCTATATTTAGTCACGATATAGCCAATCTTGCTATAACTAGTAAGTGCGGTCGTGACAGAGTGGTATCAGAGCACCGTTCTTTCGCTCTGGACCCAAGAACCTTCTTCCAAGCCTTAGTCTCGAATGATAGTACTAGACTAGAACATGACTAAAATGTTAAACTTAAAGAAACTCAACACCTCGCCTCGTCACGTTCAACCGTAACAATGAGGTAAAGTCGGACCTCTTTCAAAATGTTTCAGTTATAAGAATTTTCGAAAATTATTTCGAATTTCAAGGGGAAATATTGTATCTCTTTCATTTACATAGATACTAAATTTGCTATGCAAAATTTGATTATTTGCATCAGATGCCAACGTGTCATGATGTTATGCATGCTCAAAATCTTAAAGTGTGAGACCATGACTAATGCATGCAAACATAGAGTGCCTAGGAGGTATGTTACACTAGCACTTTGAACATAGTTGTAAGTGGATAACTGTAACATCACTTTCTTGAGTGATAGGACAAACGAAAATTTTGGTTCAAACTCGAACTTAGATTGATGCTTACAATTTCCTATCGTTTTCCCTGAACGATAAGAACACGGAGAATATAATAGAAGTGGTATACGATTTGAAATCTTCTGCAAGAAGATATGCTAAGTGGTGTGTCCCTGCAAAAAAAAAAATGATAGATCGTACCTGCGATCTAATGAAATATTCCGATCTCTCATTTGGAGTCAACAGTGGCGACACGTCATAGGAACACCTCACTATTACACGTCAAGGACACGCGAGAGCTATGAGATTTTGCGAAGAAGATCGTTATGAACTTGCTAAGAAAACTATGAAAGATTTGATCCTCAACTATAATTATTAGTTGTAATAATGTGATGAATCTCTACTTGTAACTTGGGATTTCCTAGGACGATCTTATAATGTTCCAACTCTCGAAAGATGAACAAGGGAGTCCCACCTCCGAAGTTGGAATGGACGATTTTAATCAACAGTAATTACTTGGATTCTGAACCTCCTTAACAGAGTGCTCGTTGTCTATATCAGACTTTGGATTGACTTTCATCTTTACGAGTAACGCATCCCAATTCTTATTTTCTATGAAAGTTGTGACTCACTTCAAGTTTTTCGACTGTAGTCCTTTGACATCATTCATAAAGAGTAATGCCATGACTTGTAAGCACCAACCTTATACCTCTCATTTCTAAAGTTGCTTACAATCATGACCTTCAGAATAATCTCACTCTTCGGACATTCTCCGAACCCCCTTGAAAATGATGTCCTCTCATCTATCTAAGACTTTTGATTGACTCACATTTTTGCAAGTAATACGACACTATCATCTATCCCACAATAGTGATGATTAACTTTCAGTTCCCGAAAGCGGATTACTCCTATTTTCTCAAACACCTTTATTGGTTGTTGTCTTCTATGACTTACAATGTATAAGAACAAAAAAACTCTTAAATTCTTTAACTCAGGTAATAAAACTTCATTGTTAAGTTGCTTACTTGACCTCCAAAAGATTTATGCCGCTCAAACATTTTTTTATGATGGCATATTATGTGGGGACTTTTGTTCACCTCTCTATTTTGCAACTATGTTTGTGGTGGCATCTTTCTTTGAGGGATGGAACTCTTTCTAGCTCAGTTCCATCACACATATTGTTTCTAGCTCGTAAATTATTCTGTAACACTAAGTTAAGGCTAGTGTATTGCATATCCCTTGATGTATTGGACCTATTTGATCGTTCCAAAAAGTTTCTTTCACCTTGGTTGCCTCTAACCAAACTTGCGAACCCATTGACTTGATTCCACAATATCATATTATGATGTCGTTGAACCATGATCAACTAGTTACTACCTCCGTCCACCAAAATTTGTCCCACTTTGACCCGGCACGGGTTTTAAGAAATGTAATGGAAATTGAGTTGAAAAAGTTAGTGGATTATGGGTCCTACTTTTATATATTAGTTTTATAATGATTAGGAATGAGTTAGTGGAATATGGGGTCCACTGCCAAAAAGGGTAAAAGTGAAATGAGAAAAATTTTGGGGGACGGACGGAAATGGAAAAATGGGACAAATTTTGGTGGACGGAGGTAGTATTAATAATTCACAACTTTTTATGTGTTGTATTAATGGAAATGATGGGATTAATTTCATTGACTTGGAGGGAGCGTAATCCATAGGACAAATTGTGGTATATCGTTGGAAAGGAGGAATAATTCTCTGAAAATGGAAGCAAACAAATCGGCCATACAATCTCCTGCATTAAATGCACAAATGATAGCCATGTTGAGGTTGATTAAAGTTTTTTAGCTGTAAATTACCGTTATAATACTAAACTGCCTTTGAATTTTAATATTGTATTTATAACTATTAAATGAAAATACTAATATACAATGACATTCATATAAATATAAAATGTTAATTTCTCTGCTCACCTTAATTTTTTAAAATATATAGGTAATTATTAGTTGCATTAGTACATCTTTGGTATTCCAATTTATATACCAATACACTCTGTATATCTTTTAGTAAACTTTAATTTTTTTTAATGTATTGCCATGTAAATGTTGACTATTCATAAAACATATATAACTATACTAATTTAGACTATTATAATATTAATAGCAATATGCAAGTATTGTTTTTGCCAATTCACCAATCAATATATTTGTGAACTTTTTTTTGTTGAAAATTGGTTGATTGTATCATTTTTTACACTCCCCATCACATAGAAATAAAATAATAAATTTATAAATTTATATATTGATGATTTTGGATTTCGTACTATCATATTTCTTTTATCATTTCATAAAATTATTTCACAGTATAAAATAAGTGTAAAGAAAATAAAATTGGCCGTGCAGCGCACGGGTGTGATACTAGTTACTACCTTCGTCCACCAAAATTTGTCACACTTTGACCTGGCACGGGTTTTAAGAAATGTAATGGAAAGTGAGTTGAAAAAGTTAGTAGATTGTGGGTCCTACTTTTATATATTAGTTTTATAATGAGTAGGAATGAGTTAGTGGAATATGGGGTCCACTGCCAAAAATGGTAAAAGTGAAATGAGACAAATTTTGGAGGACGGACGGAAATGGAAAAATGGGACAAATTTTGGTGGACGGAGGTAGTATTAATAATTCACAACTTTGTATGTGTTGTATTAATGGAAATGATGGGATTCATTTCATTGACTTGGAGGGAGCGTAATACATGGGACGAATTGTGGTATATCGTTGGAAAGGAGGAATAATTCTCTGGAAATGGAGGCAAACAAATCGGCTACACAATCTCCTGCATTAAATGCATAAATGATAACCATGTTGAGGTTGATTAAAGTTTTTTAGCTGTAAATTACTGTTATTATACTAAACTGCCTTTGAATTTTAATATTGTATTTATAACTATTAAATGAAAATACTAATATACAATGACATTCATGTAAATATAAAATGTTATTTTCTCTGCTCACCAAAATTTTAAAAAAATATATATGTAATTATTAGTTGCATTAGTACATCTTTGGTAATCCAATTCATATATCAATACACTCTGTATATCTTTTAGTAAACTTTAAATTTTATTAATGTAATGGCATGTAAATGTTGACTATTCATAAAACATATATAACTATATTAATTTAGACTATTATAATATTAATAGCAATATGCAAGTATTTTTTTGCCAATTCACCAATCAATATATTTGTGAACATTTTTTTGTTGAAAATTGGTTGATTGTATCATTTTTTACACTCCCCATCACATAGAAATAAACTAATAAATTTTTAAATTTATATATTTATGATTTTAGATTTCGTACTATCATATTTCTTTTATCATTTCATAAAATTATTTCACAGTATAAAATAAGTGTAAAGAAAATAAAATTGGCCGTGCAGCGCACGGGTGTGATACTAGTTACTACCTCCGTCCACCAAAATTTGTCCCACTTTGACCCGGCACGAGTTTTAAGAAATGAAATGGAAAGTGAGTTGAAAAATTAGTGGATTGTGGGTCCTACTTTTATATATTAGTTTTATAATGAGTAGATATAAATTAGTGGAATATGGGGTCCACAGCCAAAAAGGGTAAAAGTGAAAGGAGAAAAATTTTGGGGAACAGGCGGAAATGAAAAAATGGGACAAATTTTGGTGGAAGTATTAATAATTCACAACTTTTTATGTGTTGTATTAATGGAAATGATGGGATTAATTTCATTGGTTTGGAGGGAGCGTAATCCATGGGACAAATTGTGGTATATTGTTGGAAATGAGGAATAATTTTCTGGAAATGGAAGCAAACAAATTGGCCACACAATCTCCTGCATTAAATGCACAAATGATAGCCATGTTGAGGTTGATTAAACTTTTTTAGCTTTAAATTACCGTTATGATACTAAACTGCCTTTGAATTTTAATATTGTATTTATAACTATTAAATGAAAATACTAATATACAATGACATTCATATAAATATAAAATGTTACTTTCTCTGCTCACCTTAATTTTTTAAAATATATATGTAATTAATAGTTGCATTAGTACATCTTTGGTATTCCAATTTATATACCAATACACTCTGAATATCTTTTAGTAAACTTTAATTTTTTTTAATGTATTGGCATATAAATGTTGACTATTCATAAAACATATATAACTATACTAATTTAGACTATAATAATATTAATAGCAATATGCAAGTATTTTTTTGCCAATTCATTAATCCATATATTTGTGAACATTTTTTTGTTGAAAATTGGTTGATTGTATCATTTTTTACACTCCCCTTCACATAGAAATAAACTTATAAATTTTTAAATTTATATATTTATGATTTTAGATTTCGTACTATCATATTTCTTTTGTCATTACATGAAATTATTTCACAGTATAAAATAAGTGTAATGAAAATAAAATTGGCCGTGCAGCGCACGGGTGTGATACAAGTTACTACCTCCGTCCACCAAAATTTGTCCCACTTTGACCCGGCACGAGTTTTAAGAAATGAAATTGAAAGTGATTTGATAAATTAGTGGATTGTGGGTCCTACTTTTATATATTAGTTTTATAATGAGTAGATATAAATTAGTGGAATATGTGGTCCACTGCCGAAAAGGGTAAAAGTGAAATGAGAAACATTTTCGGGGACAGACGGAAATGAAAAAATGGGACAAATTTTGGTGGAAGTATTAATAATTCACAACTTTTTATGTGTTGTATTAATGGAAATGATGGGATCTATTTCATTGACTTGGAGGGAGCGTAATCCATGTGACAAATTGTGGTATATCGTTGGAAAGGAGGAATAATTCTCTGGAAATGGAAGCAAACAAATCGGCCACACAATCTCTTGTATTAAATGCACAAATGATAGCCATGTTGAGGTTGATTAAAGTTTTTTAGCTGTAAATTACCGTTATAATACTAAACTGCCTTTGAATTTTAATATTGTATTTATAACTATTAAATGAAAATACTACTAATATACAATGACATTCATATAAATATAAAATGTTACTTTCTCTGCTCACCTTAATTTTTTAAAATATATATGTAATTAATAGTTGCATTAGTACATCTTTGGTATTCCAATTTATATTCCAATACACTCTGTATATCTTTTAGTAAACTTTAATTTTTTTTTAATGTATTGGCATGTGAATGTTGACTATTCATAAAACATATATAAATATACTAATTTAGACTATTATAATATTAATAGCAATATGCAAGTATTTTTTTTCCAATTCATCAATCCATTTATTTGTGAACATTTTTTTGTTGAAAATTGGTTGATTGTATCATTTTTTACACTCCCCATCACATAGAAATAAACTTATAAATTTTTAAATTTATATATTTATGATTTTAGATTTCGTACTATCATATTTCTTTTATCATTTCATAAAATTATTTCACAGTATAAAATAAGTGTAAAGAAAATAAAATTGGTCGTGCAGCGCACGGGTGTGACACTAGTTACTACCTCCGTCCACCAAAATTTGTCCCACTTTGACCCGACACGAGTTTTAAGAAATGAAATGGAAAGTGAGTTGAAAAATTAGTGGATTGTGGGTCATACTTTTATATATTAGTTTTATAATGAGTAGGTATTAATTAGTGGAATATGGGGTCCACTGCCAAAAAGGGTAAAAGTAAAATGAGAAAAATTTTGGGGGACGGACGGAAATGGAAAAATGGAAAAAATTTTGGTGGAAGTATTAATAATTCACAACTTTTTATGTGTTGTATTAATGGAAATGATGAGATTAATTTCATTGACTTGGTGGGAGCGTAATCCATGGGACAAATTGTGGTATATCTTTGGAAAGGAGGAATATTTCTCTGGAAATGGAAGCAAACAAATCGGCCACACAATCTCCTGCATTAAATGCACAAATAATAGCCATGTTGAGGTTGATTAAAGTTTTTTAGCTGTAAATTACCGTTATAATACTAAACTGCCTTTGAATTTTAATATTGTATTTATAACTATTAAATGAAAATACTAATATACAATGACATTCATATAAATATAAAATGTTACTTTCTCTGCTCACCTTAATTTTTTAAAATATGTATGTAATTATTAGTTGCATTAGTACATCTTTGGTATTCCAATTTATATATCAATACACTATGTATATCATTTAGTAAACTTTAATTTTTTTTAATGTAATGGCATGTAAATGTTGACTATTCATAAAACATATATAACTATACTAATTTAGACTATTATAATATTAATAGCAATATGCAAGTATTTTTTTGCCAATTCGCCAATCAATATATTTGTGAACATTTTTTTGTTGAAAATTGGTTGATTGTATCATTTTTTACACTCCCCATCACATAGAAATAAACTAATAAATTTTTAAATTTATATACTTATGATTTTAGATTTCGTACTATAATATTTCTTTTATCATTTCATAAAATTATTTCACAGTATAAAATAAGTGTAAAGAAAATAAAATTGGCCGTGCAGCGCACGGGTGTGATACTAGTTACTACCTCCGTCCACCAAATTTGTCCCACTTTGACCCGGCATGGGTTTTAAGAAATGTAATGGAAAGTGAGTTGAAAAAGTTAGTGGATCGTGGGTCATACTTTTATATATTAGTTTTATAATGACTAGGTATTAATTAGTGGAATATGGGGTCCACTGCCAAAAAGGGTAAAAGTGAAATGAGAAAATTTTGGGGGACGGACGGAAATGGAAAAATGGGAAAATTTTTGGTGGAAGTATTAATAATTCACAACTTTTTATGTGTTGTATTAATGGAAATGATGAGATTAATTTCATTGACTTGGAGGGAGCGTAATCCATGGGACAAATTGTGGTATATCTTTGGAAAGGAGGAATAATTCTCTGGAAATGGAAGCAAACAAATCGGCCACACAATCTCCTGCATTAAATGCACAAATGATAGCCATGTTGAGGTTGATTAAAGTTTTTTAGCTGTAAATTACCGTTATAATACTAAACTGCCTTTGAATTTTAATATTGTATTTATAACTATTAAATGAAAATACTAATATACAATGACATTCATATAAATATAAAATGTTACTTTCTCTGCTCATCTTAATTTTTTAAAATATGTATGTAGTTATTAGTTGCATTAGTACATCTTTGGTATTCCAATTTATATATCAATACACTCTGTATATCTTTTAGTAAACTTTAAATTTTTTTTAATGTATTGGCATGTGAATGTTGACTATTCATAAAACATATATAATTATACTAATTTAGACTATTATAATATTAATAGCAATATGCAAGTATTTTTTTGCCAATTCATCAATCAGTATATTTGTGATAATTTTTTTGTTGAAAATTGGTTGATTGTATCATTTTTTACACTCCCCATCACATAGAAATAAACTAATAAATTTTTAAATTTATATATTTATGATTTTAGATTTCGTACTATCATATTTCTTTTATCATTTCATAAAATTATTTCACAGTATAAAATAAGTGTAAAGAAAATAAAATTGGTCGTGCAGCGCACGGGTGTGATACTAGTTATTAATAATTCACAACTTTGTATGTGTTGTAAGTACACAAAAATAGGCAAGACGATTATTGTAATAATTTGGGTAATTATTATACATACACACTAAAAAAAAAAGAGCTGTTTACCGAGTAGAACTTTGTATGTGTTGTAAGTTACACAAAAATAGGCAAGACGATTCTTGTACTAATTGGGTATTTATTATATATACATACATATGCACCAATATTTTTTTTCAGTGACATAATGATTCACCAATGTTTCAAATAAAAATAACTTAGAAGTTAAGAATATAAGAAAAATAAAGCATATATGAATTAAGTCTGTTCTACGATGACCCAAAGCTTGAGGCCTAAGGCACAATAGTTGGAGACATTGCATACATAATAAAAGACGCCTTTCATAGGCAAAGGGATGGTGGCCGGTCCGTCGATGAAGGTCTTGTATGGCTCGTATCCGGTGCACATATCGAACTCGCCTCTCGACACTTGAAGCACGTTGTAAAGCCCTGAATCGAAGTCGAAATCTGCAATGGATTTATTGATTTAGGTTAAGTGAACCTAAAATGAGAAACATTTAAGAGTGAGCATCATAGTAACTTACAAAGAGTGTCTCCAGTGTGAAAGGTGTAGGAAGAAGACCAGTTTTTGTAGAAATTATTGGTTGGAGGAATAGACCATATTGAATCCCCAACTCTATGTTGCAAACACTCTGAACTACATAATAGTAATGACACCACCACTAATGATACTAATATCTTCCATCTCCCCATTCTATACACACAATGAGAGACAGAGATGAGAGGTTGCAACAAATGTAGGTTTTCGTGAAAATAAAAAACTGAAATTGGGTGGTTATCAATCACTATTCACGCCTTGTAATCGTCTTTGCTTATAATTAATTGTTAAAAGAATAAAAACTACCAGCAATGGTACTCCACCCACTCTGGCATCATTAAATTTATCATATTTCCTTATTTGGATGATCGCCAATAAATTCTTGAGTGACATGAGATTTTAGGAGTTGTTAATTGAAGTAAATAGAGAGTAAAAAGTAGTTGAATATTTCAATGAAGAGAGAGAAATTTATTTCTAAATATAGAGAGTGGACATCTAAAGTGAGACAAACTAAAAAAGAAACGTAGACATCTTGATTTGGACCGAAAAACTATATAAATGTGGATCCACATTCCAATAACTCTTTCCATCCAAATTTTTTCTTCACAACGTCACAATTTTTTACACCCGCACCAGGCATAAATATGAGACATTAATGGAGACTAAGGAAGTATTTATTATGAAAATGAAATACTACTAGTATTTAAATTCCTTCTACCATCCAAACATAGAATGAGATGACTGAACAATATATCCAGCTCTGCTGCTCAAGTGTTGTATTTTATCTATACACAATCGATCAATATTTATGGAAAGCCAATAGAAAGAGAATGCAGTCCTATACAAAGAGCAGAAGACAGAAACATTGAATCTGTATACAATTTGATATTGAAAAAGAAAAAAAAAAACTAAATTCTGGTTTTTGGCATCATGATCAAAATTTGAGAGGATATAATGGTTATGAGATTACCTGAGTTCTTGCTTGCTACTTTTTACTCTTTTTCGGTGATAACTGATATGGTGTTCGAAAAGTAACAGATTGAAGGAGGATTGTTGGTGGTGGGGGAGCGTTACTGGTAACGGTAAACACGGCAGTTTCTTTTTGTGTTATTTGGGCTGAGATTGGAAAAATAAAAAACTTAATTGGGCTCACATTCAGTGGGCTTGAAAGTTTGGTTCAAATTTTCTTTTATTAATTTACTACGCCTAAAAGTGTATTACTTCATTTTAGACTTATGTAGAGCTTAGGCCAAACAAATTTTATTTCAAATCACTTTAGCTTATTTCTTTTGTTATTGAACATTTAGTACTACTTTGGTGTTTGGTGTTATTACAAGTATTACAATTGAAATTCCTTTTTAATCGTCCATAAAACGTTCAATACTCCTCTAATTAACGAAAATAAACAAAGAAAAAAATTTGATATTCTTATGCGAACAACCAAAAAATAGAAAAAGGCGGGGCATTACACTCAAAAAGTGCCCTTCTCGGTTTAATTGCGCTTCACAGATGAGACTCTACCGCAACTTGCGAAGACTAGTCAACATTGGAACGCCACGCACACTTGTTTCACACTCTCCACCAAAAACAATGAGTAAACTTTGTTAATTACTCGATGAAACGTTTTCCTTTTTTTATTGTCTCATTAAATATGAAACGTTTTCTAAAATGAAAATAATCTTAGTTCTACTTTTTCATCTCTCTTACTTTATTCTATCTCCATTAACTCACAAAACAACACCGGATAAAATCTCGTGCCGATTCCCAAATATTTCATTTAAGTGGGACGGAGGGAGCTAATATTCTCACATTTTCCCATCTCACTGAGCAACATTTACAACCATTACACAAATCTTCTCTTCCTACTTATAACTCCCTTTCTCATTGTATTTCAACTAATCATGGGTGCTATCACTTACGATATTGAGATCCCTTCCTCCATCTCGGCCGCAAAGATTTTTAAGGCCGTGGTGCTCGATGTTGACACCCTCGTCCCCAAGATCATGCCTCAAGCAATCAAGAGCGTCGAGATCTTGGAAGGAGATGGTGGCATTGGGACCATCAAGCTTATCCATTTTGGCGAAGGGAGTCAATATAAGAGTGTGAAGCACCGCGTGGATGCTATCGAAAAGGAGAACTTGCCCCACAGTTACAACATAATTGAGGGCGATGTTCTTGGAGGAGTTATTGAATTCGTTACTTATCGTGTGAATTGTTGGCTTTAGGACTTACAAGAAGGAATACAAGAGCTAACTGAATCGAAATTACAAAAGAGGATTCGAAACCAAAATAAACTGTAAAACAGGAAATGGCCGAGTCGAGGAGTCCTCTTTCCGCAAGACGAGATACGCCCCGGTAGTGCTCTTCGGATTGGCGTTTCGTCCCCAAAGATAAAACGGCTACGTCTCTGGTGAAGCAACACCGCTATCAACAGAGCTCCGGCGAACTGGATGGAGGAGAGGGCAGAGCTTCGACAGAAGAACAATGCAGAGGAAGGAGAGAGTGTATGATGCAGGGTGGATTCTAGTTTCTGATTTTAGAATGCTAGAATGGCTAGCCTATTTATAGGCTCGGTCCACTGCAGGGGGTCAACGGCTATAATGGCCGTCATTAATGCTAGACCGTAACGGTCGTCGGTTACGAGCTGTAACGTTCGGGCGTTACAAGCCGTTACGCGCTCAGAGCTAGAGAGGCTGAGTCTAGAAGCTTCTAGATTCGTTCACGACGTGGACTATCACGTGTCAGCCACATTGGCTTACCGCATCATACTGACGAGGTGGCATCCCGCTTGGCTCGCTGACGTGGAAACGGTGGTGGTCTAAAAAGAACTAGACCCACTAGACTTGGGCCAAGCCCGCAACTAGGCCCAAGCACCAAGCCCACGACCAGGCCCAAAGAACAGCCCAAAGACCACCCAAAGACCAATTTCCAAGATCCAAGGACAAGGACAAGGACAAGGACAAGGACAAGGACACGGGCACGGGCCGAGCACGGGCACGGGCACGAGCACGGGCGCGGGCACGAGCACGGGCACGGGCACGGGCACGAGCACGACCCAAAAGATAAGGATAACTTGGATTAATACTTATTTTAATCCATCTAAGATTTGTCTTAACAGAATTAAATCTATTCAAATCCCTAGGATAAAATAAATTAATATAAATATTTATCCTAATTCATCTAGGATTTATCTTGGAATAAATCCATATAAATCCATAGAATAAGATAATATTATATTAGAATTATTCAAATCTATCTAAGATTTATCTAGGAACAAATCCATATAAATCTATAAGATAAGAATAAAATATTATATTATCACTATCCAAACCCATCTAGAATTTATCTATGAATAAATTTATATAAACTCATAGGATAAGAATAAAATAATATTATCATTATCTTAATCCAAATTGGATTCGTCTAGGGATAAATCCACATTAATCCATAGGATATAGATAAATATTAGATTGTCATTATCCAAATTTAACTAGGATTTTCGTCTAGGAATTAAATCCCTACAAATCCATAAAATAAGGATAAAATCTATAATTAATCCATGATTTGATACAAAATCAAATCTTATATAATATATAAAATCCACAAAAGATATATTCAAATCTTATTTCCAAATTAATCTTGAATTATTTCCGAAATTGAATCCAAGGATTTGGAAATCCTAATCAAAATTTGGAAAGCGAAGTCGTGAGACGAGACAAAACGACATCACGCATAAGGAAACCCTAATCTTGCGTCGTCGTACTCCCACTGAACCGCAGCCGCTGCTGGGCTCCCACTCGTCTCGCGAGCTCGCCGAGCCTGACGTCTCCAACGCTGCTGCGTCGACGTCGCTCCTCCGGAGCTGCTGTCGCTGCTGCTCCGTCTCCGGCTGCTCACGAAGACCGCTGTCTTTCGAGCCCGGGAACTGCCCACGAAGGGCTCCCACTCAGACCGCCATCGCCGCCTGCATCAAGCTAGCCTTCCCTCTCTGTCTCACGCATCCACCGAGCCTGACGTCTCCGACGCTGCTGCGTCAACGTCGCTCCACTGGAGCTGCTGTCACGTCTCTGGCGTCAACGGTGCTGCTGCCTCGCGAAACCACCGTTGCTGCTGCTGCGAGATCTCCGACGTCGCTGCCGCCGTGTCGCAGCTGCTCCGGTGTTGCTGTTTGCTGTTGCGACGCCTCTGGTGCTGCTGCTGCGTCGTCGCTTGTGCGATGTCGTCTCTGCAGCCGCCGGCGCTGCTGCCCGGTGATCTCCGACGCTGCTGCGTCGACACCTCTCCGCAGCAATTCTCCGCAGCCGTGGCCGCGGTGCGACGGATTCTTGATGTCGCAATCGCAACAATTCTTGATTTGCCGACTTGGAATTCAAATTCTCGTAAGGCAAATATAATTGATCAAGCAATGATACCATATGTGTTGAAGTCAACGTAATCATAACATAGGTTTAACCATTACGTATCTTGAATTAATTACTAATCAAAGGCAATGCTTCATTAACATAATTATTTCACGTAGCATACATAATTCATCGTTAGACAAAACCACGACGAATATAAACATGCATTCAAGCAATTCACATAACATGAAATTAATCCACATAATCAGAGCCAAAAATTGGCTCTGATACCAATTGTTGGGGTTTGGTGCCCCTTGCACAGCGGAAGACTTGTACAAAACAAATAAATTAGACGTAGGATCTATTTGACCGATTATGCGATTAATCAATTCACGTGTTAAAAAGGTAATTGCATGCTAGAACGCAAATAATTCATGCTCAAAGAAAGTAAATCCTAAAACATGAATTCTACGGTTTAGAGTTACCGATTTTGATTCTCCAAAGAATCGTCGATTGCTCGCGCCTTCTCCACGTGATGATCTTCGATACTAGACCACGGATCTTCTCTCTATTTCCCGAACTGTATCTCGATATCAGGGTGGGCTGATCTTATCAAAATACTAGGACTCGAATAAAGAAGACATAAGAAATCCTTCTCCAATTAGGAGAGAAATTCGAACTCCTCTAGGTAGAGGGGGACGAAAATTATGAGTAATAATAATGAATGATTTCTGTCTCCTTTATTCTCCTATTTATATTAAGTTCCTTTTTGGGCCCAGACAGGGATCTATGGAAGGTTTTGGATATGGGCTCCCCCAATTAGCTTTTTACTAATTAAATTGAACCCACAATTTAATACAAGCTTATATTGGAATATTACGAGCAGCCACTACAGAAGTAATATTGAACTCTCCCCATCCAAATCCGAAATTACAAGTTATCTGGGTTTCCACTTTGTTTATTATTTATTTTCCGCGCTTAAGATATAAATGTCCATTAATTAATTAATGTCTGCTATGGACTTAATTAATTAACATCTTAATAATTCCAAGAGTGGACTTAGCAAGAAACATTTATTTATTATTCATAGAGCGATAAAACTCCAACTGGCCAGTTTTCTGAATAATAAAACCTCGTTCGAGCTCCTCTTGAGGACATTATCAAACGAGACTCACCCCGCGCACGTTTCAACATAATAGCAATCCTAGCACCGCTAGATATTAATCACCACTACCCAATATATCATGATTATTGGGTTGCGAAAAACCCGCACCATTTGATAAGTCAAAGCAGTGCATAATCAATACCGTATGCTCAATGCTAACATATGTAGATTAAGAAATAGTATTTTATCAAGACCTAGTCTTTCAGTAGATAGCATCAAGGCACGTCTTGCTGTTAGATCCGTTCAGTCCTATACCACACCAATATCATCTTATTTCAGTAAGGCTTAGAAATATGCGGACTGACATTGCAACCTTTCACGATAGGTAGCCAAAGCGTATCTAGGTTGTGAAATTCTTCTTTTTCTTTTGCAAAGCATTGCATAGATCTAACCGTGTTACCTTAAAGTGGACGACGCCCACAACCGGTCTACTAAGCAAAAGACTTAGACTTTGTTTACTTCTTATGCATTTAAATGTTTGTAAAACATCTTATAAATGCACAAGCAAACACAATGTAATAATAATAGTGATTCTATTCGTGCGAGACTGCTCGAATAATACTGAATCGGGTTAAAAGTGGATTGTAGAGTTTTACGTATACAAGCAAGATTCTATTCTCGCGAAACTTGCTCGAAACATGCTTTTCAGTATACCATACCTAACAGGGCGTGGGCTCGGGCTCGAGGCTCGAGGCACGCGGCTCGCGGCGGCGGCGGGCGACGGCGGCGGCGCGCGCGTGTGGGCTCTACAGCCCATCTTAGTCCACTATAATTATTCCATGTAATAATCCTTCTTATTAAATACTAGTTTAATAAGGTTGTAACTTCCAATGTGGGATAATTAACTCTCTTAATTATTCCTTAAGCTTCTCTCATAGCTCATTAAGTTTGCAATTTTGCACAACTTTAATCCATTATTTCTCACTCACCGGGAATCGGATTTGAGAAAATAAATATACCACGGTCATCTACTCCAAACGTAGATCGACACTATATTATTTAATTTCACAAAATTAAATATCTCGTTGAAATTATAATTGGTCAAAGTTCATTGACCGGGCATAGATTCCAACAATCCCCCACATGAGTGGAAATAACCAAATGCAAATGCATGCAGACACAAGCTCAACCCTCGAGAGGTATATAAGCATAAGGATAGGTAGCTTTTAGCTTTGAACCTTCCATAGTCAACGCCATCGGATACACAGGCGGCCTAGTAGCGCGATGCTTTGAACTAGTCCCCCACGGCGTGCACCGAGACAATGGTGTTAACACTTAAACACTTAAACACCTCAACCTCATCCGTTCTCACGTTTTGTGTCCTTTGCGGCCTTAGACACCACTTTGGATTCATAAGTGTGTAATTTGAAGCGGCCACACTTCACACTTACATAGGTGATTCCTACTCGAGTATATTGCCCTACTCGGTCTCTTTGAGAACTCAATCTCCTTGAGATCCTTAGGAATCATTAAAAGTCATAGACTTATCCTCACCACAAGGCAAGTTTTCAAACACTCTATTGCTCTCTAGGGAATATATGTAGATGAGTGTTTCTCACGAACTCTCATAGCTTAGTTTTCCCATTGAACCAAGTTCTTGGGATCTCCAGTATCATGGTTGGGTTACCACTAAGACAATTCTTTAGTTTGTGGATTTCAAACCCATTCCCACTAGCAACTTATTCATTTGATCACGGTTTAACCCTTTGGTTAGCGGATCCGCTAGATTATCTATTGACTTCACATAGTCAATTGTAATCACGCCTGTTGTGATCAAATGTCTTACGGTATTATGTCGTCGACGAATATGTCGAGACTTACCGTTATAGAAGCCATTATTTGCCCTCCCGATAGCGGCTTGGCTATCACAGTGAATCAACACTGGAGGCACTGGCTTACACCAACCTGGAATATCCTCAAGGAAGTTCTTAAGCCATTCGGCTTCTTCCCCAGCTTTATCTAAAGCTATGAATTCCGATTCCATAGTTGAACGGGCTATACATGTCTGTTTCGTGGATTTCCATGAGACAGCACCACCCCCAATAGTAAAGACGTATCCACTTGTTGAAAGTGAGTCCTTATTGTCGGATATCCAATTCGCATCACAGTACCCTTCAAGTACCGGGGGGTATCTCGAAAAGTGTAGCCCATGATTTTGAGTATGTTTTAGATATCTCAAAACCCTTACAAGAGCTCTCCAATGCTCTTTGCTTGGATTACTCGTGTAGCGACTCAACTTGTTCACGGCACAAGCAATGTCCGGCCGAGTGCAATTAGTTAAGTACATAATGCACCCAATGACCCGTGCATATTCTTCTTGTGCAACGGGTTCGCCCTTGTTTTTGCTCAAGTGAACATTGAGTTCAATTGGAGTCTTAACCGGCACGCCATCATAGGCATTGAATTTCTTCAATATCTTCTCAACATAATGAGATTGGGTTAAGATGATTCCATCGGATGTTCTTAGAATTTTCATTCCAAGAATTACATCGGTTAGACCCATGTCTTTCATGTCAAAGTTTCTCTTTAACATGGCTTTTGTCTCGTTAATCACTTGAGTAGTACTCCCCATGATTAACATGTCATCAACGTAGAGACACACTATAACGTACCCGTTATCAGTGCTCTTAATATAGACACATTTGTCACACTCGTTGATTTTGAACCCATTTGATAACATCACATTATCAAACTTCAAGTGCCATTGCAACGGCGCTTGTTTTAATCCATAGAGGGACTTAACCAGTTTGCATACCTTCTTCTCTTGTCCGGGCACTACAAACCCTTCGGGTTGTTCCATATAGATTTCATCCTCTAGTTCACCATTTAGAAACGCAGTCTTAACATCCATTTGATGAATCTCAAGATTGTGCAATGCAGCAATCGCGAGAAGCACTCGGATAGATGTAATCCTCGTTACAGGTGAATAGGTATCAAAGAAGTCATGTCCTTCCTTTTGTTTAAAACCCTTTACTACCAATCGGGCTTTATACTTATCCACTGTTCCATCGGCCTTAAATTTTCTTTTAAGCACTCATTTGCACCCTAAAGGTTTTGCACCTTCGGGCAAATTGACCAACTCCCAAGTGTGGTTTAGCAAAATTGAATCAATTTCGCTTTGAACAGCTTCTCTCCAATGTAACCCGTCTGGGCCATCGAAGGCTACTTTTATTGACGTTGGCTCTTCATCCATCATAAAAGCAATGTAGTCAGGACCAAATGTTTTTGGTGTTCTAACCCTACTACCACGTCTTAGTACTGCATCACTTGGATCATGCCTCACTCGCTTGTGCGATTTAGGCTCTTCATCCGCGGATTTAGTACTAGTGGCTTCATCCACTGTTTTAGAACTAGTGGCCTCATCTTCAATTCTTGTCTCGGAATTGATTGGGATTTCTTCTTTGTCCTTGCAAGGAAATGTATTTTTGAGAAATACGGCATTCCTTGACTCGATTGTTGTTCCTACTGTAATAGTCGATATTTCAGACTTGTGAACAACAAATCTATATGCACTACTGTTAAGTGCATATCCAATGAAGATACAATCGACTGTTTTAGGGCCAATTGTAACTTCTTTGGGTGGGGGAACCATCACCTTGGCCAAACACCCCCACACTTTGAGGTATTTGTAGGATGGTTTCCTACCTTTCCACAATTCATAAGGAGTGATGTTTTTTCCTTTGAGTGGAATTTTTTCTAGGATATAGTTGGCTGTCAAGATAGCCTCCCCCCACATGTTCTGGGGTAATCCTGAACTTAGTAGCAACGCATTCATCATCTCTTTTAGAGTTTGATTTTTGCGTTCTGCTACACCATTAGATTGTGGTGAGTATGGAGCAGTTGTTTGATGAATTATACCACTTGCGTTGCATAACTCCTCAAACGGGGCTACATACTCGCCTCCTCTATCACTTCGAATCGCTTTGATTTTACAACCAAGTTGATTCTCAACTTCGTTCTTATAATTTTTGAACGCTTCAATTGCTTCATCTTTACTTCTTAAAAGATAAATGTAGCAATATCTTGTGCAATCATCTATAAAAGTGATAAAGTACTTTTTACCACCTCTAGTTTGCACCATCTTTAAATCACATACATCCGTGTGAATTAATTCAAGGGGTTTTGTTTTTCGTTCAACTGAGTGAAATGGTAACTTAGTCATTTTAGCCTCAAGACATATTTCACATTTGTCTTGGCTATCCACTTCAATTGCCTTTAGTAAATCTAAGTTCACCAATCTTTTAACGGCTTTTGAATTTACATGTCCCAATCTACAATTCCACAAATTTGAAGACTCGGTCAAATAAGAGGAAGTAGATGCTTTATTATTGTTGTTAGCCAAAGGCTTTGGAACAAGGCGTGTAGCCACACTAAGCTTGAAAAGTCCGTCGGTCACATAACCTTTTCCGAGGGACTTCCCAAACTTGTACAAAACAAACCTATCAGACTCGAATACAAGTTTAAACCCCTTATTAACTAGTATTGATCCTGACACTAGGTTCTTGAAGATGTCCGGGACATGCAGCACATCCTTCAAAGTGATAGTGACGCCAGAGGTCATCATGAGAATCACGTTGCCAATGCCGAGGACCTCGGATGATGCTTGATTTCCCATGTTGATCTTCCTCCCTTCAACAGCAGTGTAGGAGGCAAACTTGCTCCTATCGGAGCAAACATGAGCAGTGGCGCCGGTGTCGATGTATCAGCCGCCCTTGTTGTCAACAATGTTGACTTCTTCAGTGACCACGGCAACGAGGTCATCTTCATTCCAGTCCTTGAACTCCTTCTCAACGACGTGGCCTGCCGGCTTCTTCTTCTTGCTGCGGCAGTCTTTGGCAAAGTGGCCAATTTTGCCACACTTGTAGCACTCGCCTTCAAATTTCTTTGCAGGCTGCTTGTCCTTCCCTTTGTCTTTCTGATTTGGGCGGGGGCGTTTGTTGGAGGGTCCGCCCCGCTCCAACAAGTTGGCTTTGGCATCAAGTGGGCTAAAGCCCTTAGCCTTTTGATCGATCTTGCGCACATCCGCTTCAATGCGCAGCTTCACGATCAAGTCTTCAAGACTCATCTTCTTTCGCTTGTGCTTGAGGTAGTGCTTGAAGTCCTTCCAACTAGGAGGGAGTTTCTCAATAAGTATGCACCGAACAAAGTTGTCGGGCAAATTCATCCCTTCAACCGCGAGTCCGTGGATGATCATTTGGAACTCTTGAACTTGTTCCATGACCGATGTAGAGTCGACCATTTTGTAGTCCATGAATTTGGATACTACAACATGTTCCGTACCGACGGCATTGTCGATACTATATTTTTTCTCTAGGCTTTCCCACATCTCTTTTGATGTGGTTACAAGGGAGTATACATTGTACAAATTATCATCTAATGCACTTAGAATAAAATTTTTACAAAGATAATCTCCTTTGCGCCATGCTTCATAGTCCGCCATGACCTCAACACTTGTCTCTTGATCACTTGGCGTGGGCGGCTCGTTCTGCGTGAGGAAGTTGGCAATGCCCAATGTTGTCAAGTAGAACAACATCTTTTGATACCACCTCTTGAAGTCAGCTCCTCCAAATTTAGGTGGTTTTTCGGCGGGTGGCATCATTCTCGGTGCCAAAGGTGCCGCACTTGGTCCTTGGAAGGAACCAATTCCGTTGCCCCCGAAGGAGCCAACAACATGGTTGGGCATAGAGCCCCCACCATTCATGTTGGGCGTAGAGCCCGCCATGGTCGTACCAGATCCGAAGGAACCAGTACCCGTGTTGGACTCGAAGGCCCCAACACTCGATCCATTGAAGGATCCAAAGGAACCACTAAAAGTGGAACCAACCGACCCACTAGAGGATGATCCAACAGTGGGCCCAAAGGGGTTCGTAAACCCAGGGGTAGGGACCATTGAGGGGATTGGTCCGGTGTTCGCCATGGTGGAGGAGATGATGGCGGTGGTGGTGGCCGGATTGGTGGCAGCGGCGGTGTTGGATTCAGTCGACATCTCCAGCAAAGGTGATTATAGTTTCGAAAGTTTTAGTTTCAGTTTTAGGTCCAGATCCCTTCAAAAGCAAGTTGTATCTCGTCTTGCGATTGTTGGCTTTAGGACTTACAAGAAGGAATACAAGAGCTAACTGAATCGAAATTACAAAAGAGGATTCGAAACCAAAATAAACTGTAAAACAGGAAATAGCCGAGTCGAGGAGTCCTCTTTCCGCAAGACGAGATACGCCCCGGTAGTGCTCTTCGGATTGGCGTTTCGTCCCCAAAGATAAAACGGCTACGTCTCTGGTGAAGCAGCACCGCTATCAACAGAGCTCCGGCGAACTGGATGGAGGAGAGGGCAGAGCTTCGACAGAAGAACAATGCAGAGGAAGGAGAGAGTGTATGATGCAGAGTGGATTCTAGTTTCTGATTTAAAAATGCCAGAATGGCTAGCCTATTTATAGGCTCGGTCCACTGCAGGGGGTCAACGGCCATAATGGCCGTCATTAATGCTAGACCGTAACGGTCGTCGGTTACGAGCTGTAACGTTCGGGCGTTACAAGCCGTTACGCGCTCAGAGCTAGAGAGGCTGAGTCTAGAAGCTTCTAGATTCGTTCACGACATGGACTATCACGTGTCAGCCACGTTGGCTTACCGCGTCATACTGACGAGGTGGCATCCCGCTTGGCTCGCTGACATGAAAACGGTGGTGGTCTAAAAAGAACTAGACCCACTAGACTTGGGCCAAGCCCGCAACTAGGCCCAAGCACCAAGCCCACGACCAGGCCCAAAGAACAGTCCAAAGACCACCCAAAGACCAATTGCCAATTGCCAAGATCCAAGGACACGGGCGCGGGCTCGAGGCTCGCGGCGGGGCGGGCGGCGCGCGCGTGTGGGCTCTACAGCCCATCTTAGTCCACTATAATTATTCCATGTAATAATCCTTCTTATTAAATACTAGTTTAATAAGGTTGTAACTTCCAATGTGGGATAATTAACTCTCTTAATTATTCACTAAGCTTCTCTTATAGCTCATTAAGTTTGCAATTTTGCACAACTTTAATCCATTATTTCTCACTCATCGGGAATCGGATTTGAGAAAATAAATATACCACGGTCATCTACTCCAAACGTAGATCGACACTATATTATTTAATTTCACAAAATTAAATATCTCGTTGAAATTATAATTGGTCAAAGTTCATTGACCGGGCATAGATCCCAACATGAAGATCGTCTCAACTGAAGACGGAGGAAGCATGTGTAAGAACAGAAGCATCTACAACACAAAGGGTGATGCTGAGATTAGTGAGGAGAAGATTAAGGAAGGAAAGGAGAAGGCAATGTCTATGTTCAAGGCCATTGAGGCTTACCTCCTTGCCAATCCTGATGCCTAAAAGCTTCAATTATACACTGCCATCATGCATGTTTGAAAACTACTACTATTTTTTGTGATTTTGTTTCTTGTTTCTTCGACTTTGCATTTCCAATAACATGTACCTATTTTCGATGTTTTCTTCTAATCAAAGGGTTCTTTGATTTTTTATACAGTGTCAACGAGATTAATGTTATTTCCAATTTTCTACTTATTGAGCATTTGTTGGCACGTTATATAATTATGAAATAAAATGTCCATCGATCAGTAAATACATCTCATTAATTTCCTAAGTTAATAGCTATTTAAATCCGGTCAAATTTTGGTTCATCCTATGAAATTTAAAATTTAAATATTAAATTTTCAATTTTCAATTTTTCTCAATTGTCCTTTTATATACTAAATGTATATATGATATTCAAATTTGCATTTTTAATTAAAATAAGAACAAAAAGTAATTAAAAGAAAATAAAAGAAAAAAATACTTATTTTAATAAATTCGTATGTTTGAATATCATTCGGAGACAGCATTTTATATATTGATAGGAAAATTGAGAAAAAAATGATAATTCATAATTTAATATTCCAATTTTAAACTTCGTGGAACGAATCTGATCGAATTTGACCAAATTTTATAATTTAAATAGCTAGTATTAATAAACCTCTCATATATTAACGAGACATATTTTCTAATTGATGGACATTTTATCCCTGTTATCTTATGTAGTGCTAATCGATGTAGAGGTGACAATGTCACTTCATAAAATCGTGGTCTCGCTGCGCCAAAAATAATCTTGTTCCTAAGAAATTTTTTGTACCTAGCTTACAGAAATGCATTCAAAACTCTAGCTCTACTGACAAAGAAATGAATTAAATAGAGTTAGCAACAAACTTGATTTACCAATAAGTATTGGATATCTTTAACACGGGGATTAGACAAATTTGAAAACGAGTCCATATTTCGATAATCTATATTTGGACGACTAAGTAGGTATGATGATATTACTTAATCTCCTAATACCCTTTGATCAATTTATAATTAATTAAATCAAGTTAGAAATTTATTAAAAAGACCCATTCCATAACTTATTTTGATCCCTAACTAAACCAATAATACGCTCGGATTTTACACAGTTTTAAGGTCATTATTTGGTCTATTTTGAGTGTCAAGGTTGCATTACATGTCTATTATTTGCATATTTTATCCATTTTGATATTTTGACGTGTTTTATGAGAAATATGCAAAATAGTGCTGAAAAATGGCATAAAAACGTCAACTCTGGAAGCTGGAACTGAAGCGCAACCCAGCGGCCCGCTGGACCCATGCCAGCGGTCACCGCAACGAGTCCAGAGGGTTCTGGAGCTGTCCAGCGGCCCGCCGGGCCCGGTCGCGCACAACAGCCTGTGTTCAAATTCAATTTTCCGGTGATCCCGATCAGGGCATTCTATATGTCAATATCTTCGTCTTCGAAAGAGTTTCGCGTTGTTAACAAGATCATCTCAATCGGAGTTATGTGGAGAAAGTTATGGTTGTTCTACCAAAGTCGCGCAAAGCTGTCAAGTGCAGAATTCTAGGCGGAAATTTAAAGAAGGAAAGAAGATATTTTGTGAAGCCAAATCTTTTCCTTAACTATGGGACACGAAATTTACCTTCTCCAAACCTTTTTCAAGCCTATAAACACCCCATAACCTAATTCATATTATTCACCAATCTTAGAGCCTTAATTTTTATCCCCTACATTACACATAAATTCCTCCATCTTCTACAAGGGAGCATAGAATTAAAGGGAGATCAAGCAAGAGCAAGATTAATTATTCCGGGTTTTATCTAGTTTTTGTTAGATTGAACATGTCTTATTTTGCTTATATTTATTTAGATTATCTGTCTATGGATAGCTAAACTTATACAATCATATGGGATGAAAGTAATTGACTCTATGTAGTTCTTTTTGTTTTGTTTAATGTTCAGAACTCATTTTACTTTAATTATTCCTTGGTTTATATTTAACTGCTTGGTTGTTACTTTGATTATTGTTAATTTCTTATCGATGATGACTTTGAGTGGTTTATATTTTATGTATCAATGCAATATTTGTGACATGAGTGTTGATACACGATAGGAATAACTCTAGTAGAGTTTGAGTCGGATGAACATAGAACTAAATAGTTAGAATTACTAATGAGTTGATGAAATCACTACCCTAGGATTCCCTTGTCTCATCTGCTTTCTCAAACCAAGTTAACTGCAAACTGTGAAGTTGTTTCACTGTTTTCATTTAATAGCTTTCTTTACTTGCTTTTATTTTCTGTTTTTCTTAGTTTAATCAAGTCTCAAGTGTGTATCCAAATAGTATATGAGACTGAGTATGTGGTAGACAGTCTGTAAATTTATTCCTCATGTTCGATATCCCAGTACAGACTTTTAGCTATACTAGATCTACCTTGTATACTTGCAGGTATTTTTAGTATTAATAAAAAGTGCATCAACCTATTACTCCATTTGTTTGCCATTGGGAGTTATATTTTTTTCTGATAAGAATTTATACAATATATAAAAGGGGAGTTTTGGGGTATTTAGGAAAATAAGGAGAGTTTTGAGGGTATTTAGGGAAATGTCTTTTTAAAATAGATATTATTATTTAAATATAACTATTTTTTTTTTAAACTGTATTGTAATATAGTAAATATTAGATATTTACATGAATGTCATTATATATAGCTACTTGGATTGTGATACATTAGTTTCATAATTAGTGGATAAAAGTTGGTTATTTAGTTTTTATAATTAGTGGATTAGTGGTATAGTTAGTACTACTGCATATAAATATGCAGACAATATAATTAGATATTGAGAAAATAATTAATTTATGCAGATTGGGTCGAAATATTTTATCTTGGTTTAGTAGAAATCGTACAAAAAGAATAGTGTTCCATTATCATCGATCCTCTTTCTCACTCACACACCCATTCATTTCTAATGCAAGCGACCACATTAACTTCATGTTTGTCAAATCAAGGTAAGAATTCAGTTGTTTCTTTGTCTCTAGCATTTGATTAACTCAAAATTAAGGGTTCAATAAAAGCAATTTTCATTAGTTTACAAATTCCTTTTCTTTAGTTTATCAAGTTTTCTAAATTTCCATAATTTAGTTATTTTGTTGGAGTTCGTAACAGATGGTCTTTTGTTATTCATGATTTTCTTTGTACATGTAATATTACTTTTATAATGATCAGTTTCATTTTTCGTATAAGGAGTCATATATTTTTGGGGTTTGAATGTAGCCAATTTATTTAATATAATGAGCAAGGGGGCGTCCTCCAGATCCAGTGGTTGTTCTCCAGACCACTGCGCTTCTGTTACGGATGTTTGCTTCCATCCCTTTGAGAGCACCCTTTCCAGTGGATCCACTTATGTTAAATGTTGATAAGAAAATAACAACATACCTTGACAATGTTAGAGGAAGTTCAATAAAGGAAGAATCAATTTCTGGGAGGACGCAAAATTCTGGAAGAAGACGTTGTGGTATGGAGACGCGATTTTATACATTAGGTTTTATTTGTTAAAGCTTCGTTTAGTTATATATTTCAATACATGAGTTTAATTATATATTTCAATACATGAGTTTCATCAACCGATTACTAAAGTTGTTAATGGAATATATTATTTACACAAGTATATTATTGCTCTTGGTTTATATATTTATTAATTAGTTACGCTATGGGATTTCTTAATTTTTTTATTTAATTTATACACCGTATTAATTTAAACTAATTAATATCTTAAATAAGTATGTGTTATTTGAAAATTTATCAATTTAAATAAATAAATTTTGATGTATAATAGGATAAAGTATAAACAAATCAAATGAGAAATGAAAAAGAAAGAAATTTTATATTCTTTTAATTAAAATAAAAATTAAAGTACTAATGTTGATTAGAACATTGCATAACACAAAGTATAAGTTGACAGGGTAATTTATATAAAATATATATGCAAAACTGGAAAAGTAAAGAAAGTAGGTGAATATGGATTTTGTTTTGAAGATTTGATGTAAATCATTCATATAAAATTATCAGTTCATAAATTTCTTCACCAATACACATTAATTATTTACAATTTTTAAAAATATTTTAATCTGTGCATCGCACATATGTAATACTAGTTTTAATAAATGTTAAGAAAAGTGATTAAAAAAAGTTAGTAGAAATATGAATGATATAAGTTAGTGGAATATGAAAGACCTATTACCATTTATAGTAAAAATGAACCAGGATTCCTATTCGTGAATAGACTTAAAAAAAATAAAAACGAGACTCTTATTCGAAGACAAATGGAGTAGTATAATATAATAAGAAGACAAATGGAGTAGTATATTATAAATAGAGAAATGAAAATCAAATCACAATACTAGCTATCATCATTCATCATATATTTCGCCCCTTCATTTAGAGAATTTTGAATTATCCTTTGCTCTCTCACCGCGATACTTTACCCTTTCCTAGACTTAAGGGTTTGATTAATCTATTAGTCACACAATATTCAAAATTTGAGTAAGGCTGACCGATTAAATAATTTGAGGTTTAGATTTATTAGTGGAGTAATGAGAGTTGCAAGCCATCGTCTATAAAAAAGTGGAATAACAATTAAGAGCTATATTTTGGTCCATACTCTCTAGGAAGCGTGCTTAATTATTTTAGATATAGATATGCTATTTGTCTATTTGTATTCTAGTCAATTTTTTATTTTCTAAAAAACACGTAAATTTTCAGAAATTATTTTATAAGATCCATGAGAATGAGATCCTCAACATATCCTCGGCAGTAAGCATGCATGCATGCTCAAATATCATTAATTTATTTCACTAACCTTTTCTATTGGGGTTCGTTTGGTACTCCTGTATTGCCCAGGAAATGGCTTGTTTCTGGTCAAACTCTATCGTTTGATACATATGAGTACTTACTGTCGGGCCCGTGAAAGTAGCAAGGCCCATGTATCTATTCCCACTTACAGCAGTTACCTTTTCGGTGCCTACCCCTCCGATATTTTTCTGCTGTGTCAAGAAAAAAAAATCTTTCCAATATTTGCCCTTCTAATATTCTCTTATGCATTCCATATTTCTTATCACTACAGCTTTCTCCAATGAATCCATTGTTTTTGTGTAGAGAACTTTCATTGGTTATTTGGCTATGTAGTTACATTTTACGAAATATTTGAATCTGTTTGACAAAAAGACGTGGTGTCGAGTACAGATCTGAACCGACTGAACACCCAAAATGTCGTCGGCGTCTTAGTCCATTGAATTGTGATTATTTTCTGGCAGATTTGCGAATCGACAAAGAAAAGGAAATAACTTATTATCTAAGGCAGGTTCTTGAAGATGAAGCTGCAATTGGTGAACGATTTGAAGAAGGAAAGAGGGCCAACTATTTCAGGCGAAAAACTCATCAGCTTCTTGAAGAAGAGCAAAGCCTGGCTGTTAAGATTTGAAGAAAGTGAAGCAGCTAAATTTTTTTTTTTTAATCACATGAGTTAAGATTTTAATTTTTTAGGGGCTATTGATGGGAGTGCGAGAACATTGGTTTTTAACAGTATATGATATTTGATGGGTTTTTTTGCTGTCATTGATTCAATTGAGGATGATTTCTAAATGAATGTTTTTTTGCTTCCATTGATTACAGTAAGGGTAGGTTTGAAATGATCAATTTTTTTTTTATTTTTGGCATGACAGTTAATGAGATTAAAAATAAGTAACACTGTAATTCTAATTGACACTTCATGTTTCTGGCTTAATATCACTAGCGTAACAAACATACAAGCTAGAAAATAATTTCAGCACATTTCTGGTCAATTATTTTGATTATTTTCTTAGGTGCTATTTTCATGACGGGGTTATCACAGTATTCTTTAAACTTGAATGGCCAAAAAGTATAACGTGTAATTACCGATAAACGGAGTACTCCTTCCATCCCTGAAAAGTATGGACTATTTCATTTTAGTCCGTCCCTTAAAAAGTATGAACTTTCTAATTTGGAAACTCATGTCTCTCTAACGAGATGAAACTCATTCTCCACTAACAATACTTTAAAAACTTTTTCTTTCTATCTCTTTCTTACGTTTTCAATTATGCATTAAAGCTCGTGTCAAACTAAATGTTCATATTTTTTAAAGAACAGATGGAGTATTATGCAATTGGATGAACTATTAAAATAAAGTTAGTAGGAATATTTGACATTCTAGATGATGTTGGCTATGATCCCATATGAAGGAATGAATTCATAATGTGAAGCCATGCCCTTCCCATTTGAATGCATATAAAATAGTTAACGTTCTTAGCATACACAATGTAGCCAAGCTGTATAAATAATGTATGGAATATGTACCTACCAAACAATAATAAGTTGTAACATCACAATAGTCGCTCCAAAAATATAAAATTAAAGAAATGAATAAGATATTCTACAGCAACTATGCGAAGAATGGTCAATATAGGCACGCCATGCGCATTAATTTAACACTATCGACCAAAAGAGAGCGTAAACATTTTTATTCTACTACTCCTTGTTAGTTGTTACACACTCAAGCCCACGCAATTAAGAAAGAGTACCTTCGATTCTATGCTATAAATAGGGAGCTCATATTCTCTCATTTTCCCATCTCACTAAGCCACATTTCACAAATCTTCTTACTTATAACTCCCTTTTCTCATTTTACTTCAACTAATCATGGGTGCCATCACTTACGATATTGAGATCCCTTCCTCCATCCCGGCCGCTAAGATTTTTAAGGCCGTGGTGCTCGATGTTGACACCCTCGTCCCCAAGATCATGCCTCAGGCAATCAAGAATGTCGAGATCTTGGAAGGGGATGGTGGCGTTGGGACCATCAAGCTTATCCATTTTGGCGAAGGGAGTCAATAAAAGAGCGTGAAGCACCGCGTGGATGCCATCGACAAGGAGAACTTGACCCACAGTTACAGCATAATCGAGGGCGATGTTCTTGGAGGAGTTATTGAATCCGTTACTTATCATGTGAAGATCGTCCCAACTGAAGATGGAGGAAGCATTTGTATGAACAGAAGCATCTACAACACAAAGGGTGATGCTGAGATTAGTGAGGAGAAGATCAAGGAAGGAAAAGAGAAGGCCATGGCTATGTTCAAGGCCATTGAAGCTTACCTCCTTGCCAATCCCGATGCCTAAAAGCTTCAATTATACACACCCCTACATGCTTGAAAACTATTGTTTTGTGTGATTTTGTTTCTTTGTTTCTTCGACTTTGTATTTTCCAATAACATGCATTTTTGTTGTATTCTTCTCATCAAAGGGTTCTTTTTTCCTATATAAAAACTACATCAAGTTGTCAACTAACTAGCGTTATTTCTACTTATTCAAAAAGATCACTGAAAGTACAATTCACGTCGTACTCACCAGTTAGATCAACGATATTGGCATTGAGGTTCTCATCAATGCTAGTATTTATTTTTGTTATATCATTCTATTAAATAAGTTTCTGTATTAAATGTGGCAGAAATCATTAGAAGTTTTAGTTTTATGTGATATTACGAAGCTCTAACCTGGCCTAGCTAGGACCGAACTCATATCATTCCCCTGTTCTTAGTTGCAATTCATGGAACACCACTGGGCACTTGGAGCATTGACTTCTCTTTCTGCCATTTTCTCTAACACCTGAAACGTCAGAAAAAATTGCAGACCTAACTTAGTAATGATTTGTATGCAAATACATGATCAGCAGTTAATCTTTTCCATCCACAAAAAACCTGGGAAGAGCATGTCATTGACGATTCATGCAACGAACTAGCAAGTTATCATTGCCCCATTCTTTTTGCTCCTCCAGAATCCTCTTGGCCGACTCCACGAGCGACATTCTCACTATTCCCTTCACCTCAATCAGTTCAAGTGTTGGAATTTCTCCAATACCTTCGGGCACTTCAGAGAGCTCCCAACAGTCATCGAGCACTAGACACTTGAGCATTGGGAAATGGCTACTTTCAGTTATCCAAAGCTTGAGACCAGACTTTTCTATCAACAGAAATTCCAGCTGAGTCAACTCTCCTTCAGTCGTTTCCCATGTGTCGCCTTTGCAAGCCCAGTGAGTTAGTTTGAGCATCCGAAGATTTGGCAATGAACCAACAACAGTCAGCTCCTCCCAAGGAAGAGGCACGCGACTTAACGTCAGCGTTTTCAGCGTCTTAGGAAAAGTGAACATGTCCTTTGGGAAAATTTCATTGCGCAAAGATGAATGAAGTTTCAAATCTACGAGTTGATGCAGAAGTACCAGATTGTTCAAGAAACTCTGGCCCGGATGACACCCAGAACAATAAATTTCTAATTTCCTTAGGTTTGGGATCATTCTCAAAATCCTTTCACTACATATGGCATGTGAACTTAGAAAAAGTGTTTGGAGGTTTTCTAGACTAGAAGTTGTTCTTTCTTCAGGATCAGGTAGCCTTCCATAGAAGACAAGATGTCTTAATTGAGGCAAGGTCCAGATTTCCTGGGGCAAACAATCCCAATGAGCTTTAAAATGTCTCCATGCATTCATTGAATGAAGGGTTAAAGTTTGGAGATTATGAAGCATTGAAATTGCTGCAGGTATCCTTCCAAGATAGTACATAGCAAGGTATACTAGATGTAATAGGTCAAATAGTTCATATGGCAGTGATCTCACATACACATCCCCTAGATCCAATACCCTCAGCAATCTAAATCTTTCCAACATATGTGCTATAGATCTTCCATGGAAGCACAAAATTGTGTGGATGGTTAAGCTATCTATTTTAGAAAGGTATGGTAAACCCGAAGGAGAAACACTTACACGATGCTGATTTTCTCTGATTGCAAGAGGAAAATACCTCCTATCATGCCAACCCCTAAAATCCAAAAAGAACTTCCCTTCATGCGCTTTTCTTACACACAAATCTCGCATTAGATCATGGAGGCTGCAACTTTTGATCTCGCCATCAAACTTCCTTTTGTTAACCAAAACAAGATTTCGTCTGATGAGATCCTCCAAACACTCTTTTGCCTCTTCTTCTAAGCTTTTGGATCCATTGGGACATCTCACAAAGTTCTCAGCTACCCATAATAGTATGAGTTTTGAGACACGGATCTCATGATCTTCGGGAAACATTCCCATGTACAAGAAACATGGCCTCAGATAATGAGGCAAGTTAGTGTAACTCAGAGACAATATATTCTCAAACTGTCCCTTTGAAGTAACAGCTGATCTTACATCTTCTGCAATAGCCTTCCACGAAGCTAGATTCTCTCCGACTGCAGATAGCATTCCCGCAACAACGACAACTGCAAGAGGAAGTCCTCTACAGTTCCTTGCAATCTCCTCCACAATTCTCTCCAATTCCAGAGGACAATCTTGGTGACCAAACACCTTCTTCCGGAGCAGATGACAACTTTGATTTTCATCCATTAAACGCATCTCGTGAAGAGGGCTACAAGGGTCGGGATAAGCAGCAACATCGGTTAGTCTCGTGGTTAGCATGACTCGACTTCCATTACCATCATCGGGAAGTATAGCTCTTATCTCATCCCAAGCCTCCACACTCCAAATATCATCCATTATGATGAGATACCGTCTACATTTCAAGATTTTGAACACTTTTTCCCCAACCAATCCACCTAAACACGAATATCAAAATGCTGCCGGGTCAGTGGATCATCATAAACAATTTTTGCAAGAGTGGTCTTGCCTATACCACCCATACCACAAATAGGGATAACTTGTAAATTGGGCGATTCTTCACACAATCGAGACTTCATTGCTATCAAATCTTCATGTAAACCAACCATAGAGTCGATAGATGGCAAACCTGCTGCAGAAGAAGAAGCACCAATTTGCTCAGCATCTTTGATTGTGGCAGCTTTATTCTGCTTCATGTTCCTCACCTCCACACTGATTGGTAATCATTTTCACTTGGCGTTTTAATTTGGATTTTCCTGCTAAAGCGGCACAGCACTGCGGTTGATTTTCCTCCGATATGATAGATACAATAATGGGTTCTGCTTCACGCGCAGCTTGCTTGATACGATCATACAAATTGCTGGGCGTCTCATCGGGGAATTCTTCCAGAAACTCTTTCAAGGAAATGAATGGTTCATAGATGGATCTAATTTGGTGTTTTTTGCTATCAGAAACGGGATTAAGGAAGATGATTTCTGCAGTGGTTTGGGTTTGGGCAAGAGAATGAACGGCTGCATATGCCATCTTTGAGTTGATAATCCAAAAATTGAGAATGAATTTTATGAAGTGTAGTTTAGTTTAGATACGGAACAAAAATCTTTGGTTTAAAATGTATCCAATTTAAATTTACGTGGTCGTGGCCTCGTGGGGTCGCAGTCGCAACAAAAATCAAACCAAATTACTGAAACCTTGTTCACTTTATAAAATTACTATAATAAAATAAAATAGTAGTATACATTAATTTACTAATGTATTAGTATTTATGAAGATAGAGTAAATTTTTGGAATATTTTTTGTTGTAAATTAAAGATTAAGTAATTATTATAATGAAATTACTATTTTAAGTATAATAAAAGAACATTTAATAATACAATATTTAATCAATGTTAATATTTTATTTAAATATTTTAATTCTTACTTAAAATATTATTAATGGAGGTAGTTTGGAATGTGTTGAATAAGAAAAATACGAGTAGAATAAGAGAATGTAATGCAATATTTAAGCTTATTTAAGCTAATTTTATTCGATTTAATCATTTATGGATGAAATTACTCAATACTCTAATCACCCCTAAATATTTTAATTGAAGGTTTTACAATTTCTAAAAACACTTGAGCAAAACATAATACAAAATTTTTTTTGGGAGTTTTTAATTAAAACTAGCTTTGGCAAAATAAGAACGAATTAAGCTTCGCATCTCAGGATGCAAAACAGTTGTATACTTCTCGAGCGGTGATAGTAGAATTTGCAGCGACAAACTAGAAATTTTGCACAAATGAGCATGACCGGAACTCGAGATGAATTATTCTTCGGAACATGGGTGAATCGGGAAGCGAGAATTGGCAGGCGGAACGAGGGAACTATTTTCAAATGCTAGGGTTTTCCTTTTATAGTGTGGCCTAATGAATCCTAGGTGGATAACCACCTATAATGTCTAAAAAAGTAATACAAATTGCTTACTATGGACAAAAGTTATTTTATAAGATCCTTGAAAATTAGAGATTTTCAATATATCTTCAGCATTAAGCATGCATAAATATAATTAATTTATTTAACTTATTTTCTATTATAAACTAATATTACTATTTAAAAATAAAATCTATATTTCACTAATGTTTTCTAACTCAAGTACATCAAGCTTCAATCACCAAAAAAAACACTGATATAAAATCACGAACTAAAAAGATAATAAACAAGATCAATTGGATGAACTATTAAAATAAAGTAATAGTATGCCATTCTAGATTACTCTGATTGTATATAAAGGAATGGATCATGCATTCCAATTTGCAATGTACCGGCTTTAAAAATAGAAACTCTCTTTACTTTAGTATGTCTTCTAAAAAAATTATATTTTAAAAAACTTTTAAAATATATTAATCGTACATATTATTTTATTTATAACTTATACTATTAACACACTATTAATAATGTGGATCTCATAATCCACTAACACAACTCTATTATTTTCTTTCTTTCTCTTAAATTTTTTTATTGAAAAATGTATTATTTTAAAAGTATTTATATTTGGAAAATGAATGGAGTATATAAAATGGATAAAGTTTTTTTTTTCTTTCTTTCTTTAGCTAGCCAAGCGGTATATCTAATTTATAAAAGTGTACGTAATAAATTGTAAACATCAATATATCGTTCCAAAAAAATCAAACTAAAGAAATGAATTAAGAACTTCTACAGCAACTATGTGAAGACTGGTCAGGTCAATATAGGCACGCCATGCGCACTAATTTCACACTATCGACCGACAGAAAGCCTAGACATTTTTATTCAACTACTCCTGGTTGCACACATAAGCCCACATAATTAAGAAAGAGAACCTTCGATTCTGATTTGGTCAATGGAATTTGTCCAATATAAATGTGACGAGACATTTAATTTTGTAAAATTAAATGCAATAGCGACGATCTACTTTTGGAGTAGATGTCCGTGGTATATTCATTTTCTCTAAACCGATTCCCGGTGAGTGAGAAAATTATGAATTAAAGTTTGTCACAGTGATGAGCTATAAAGGAGCTATGAGATAAAATTAAGGGATTAATTAAAAGAGTTAATTATCCCACATTGGTGGAGAGAACCTTATTAAACATTGATTTAATAAGATGAATTATTATGTGTAATAATTATAGTGGAACCAAGTGCACAACAGGTGCTAAAAGGTCCACGACGAAGCCCGACGTATAGCGGGTCCCAAGCGGTCCACGACGGACCCCGATGCATAGCGGGTGACAAAAGGTCCCTGATGGACCCGACGCATCGTGTGCCAAAAGGTCCACGATGAATCCCGTCGTGTAGCGTGTCCAAATGCGTCATGTCTCTCTTGCTCCCGTAACGGCTAGTAACCCCCGGCGGTTACAGTCAAATCCATCATGGCACACATAATGGCCGTTGACTCCATCAAGCTTAATGAGTGGACTTGGCTTATAAATAGGCATGCATCCATTGCATTCTACACACAACACTAGACACAAAAGATTGCATATCATTTGCATAGCTCTCTCCATCTCTTTGCATAGTCTTCCATCGAAGCTACCCTCGCCATCATCCAGTTCGCCGGAGCTTGTTATGTTTGCGGTGTTGCAACGAACAAGACGGAGCCGTTTTATCTTTGGGGACGACACGCCAATCCGAGAGCACTACCGGGGCATATCTCGTCTTGCGGAAAGAGTACTCCTCGACTCGGCTTACATCTCTACGGTTTATAGTTTTGATTATTGTTTTGTTATTTCAACTCAGTTTATTGTACTTTTATCTTCGTTCTTCATTTGGGTTGTATTACACCCGGTTAGTGTATCTTTGTATCACAGAATTATTCAAAGAAAAATCCAACAATCGCAAGATGAGATATACTTGCCGTTGAAGGAGTTTGGACTTTAAATTAAATCTAAAACTTTCGAAACTAATACCTTAGCGTGGAGATGGATCCCGTTGATGTGTTCCCGGTCGTCGCTTTCCCCGACTCCAACACTGACGTGCCCACTTTTCTCCCGCAGGGCTCCCGTCGGGTCCCGCCGTGTCCACAAACACCCCGTCAGGTCCCCGCCGTGCCCAATGTTCCTCGTCGGGTCCCCGTCGTGACTGTGACCCCCGTCTAGTCCACATCATTACCCTTGATTACCCAAGCCCCATGGGTGCTAACTAACCCGTTTGGGTCAACCGGTGCATCCACCTTGAGTGGAACCGATGGTTCCACATTAAGTGGTTCCGTAAGATCCTTAATTGGATCGTGTGTTGAGTCCTTTGGGATCAACACGGGTGTTGGGGCCTTCGGGGCCAACACGAAAAATGACGGTTCCACTTTTAATGGTTCCGCGAGATCCTTCAATGGATCGTGCGTTGAGTCATTTGGGACCAACACGAGTGTTGGGGCCTTAATGGACAACACGCAAATTGATGGTTCCACTATTAGTGGTTCCGTGAGATCCTCCAATGGATCAAGTGTTGAGGCCTTCGGGGTCAACACATGTGTTGGGGCCTTATGGGCCAACACGAGAACTAATGGTTCCACGTTTGGTGGCTCCATAGAATCCTATAATGGATTGAGTGTTAGGACCGTCGAGTCCATCACGAGAGTTGATGCATTTGTGATCAACACAACTGACTCCAATGTGGGGGAGAGACCTCATGAAGGTCAATGGTCGGGAAGCTTTACGGGACGTCTCTCGTCGTCCCCATGGATAGGGTCGTTGGGCGTGTCCCATTGGTCTCAAGGGATGTCTCCCGTTCGTCAAGAGACATGGGAGACATTTTTCTCCTGTTTGTGCCTTAGAAAATGTTGGAATACATTTGGCACACGTTGGGGACGTCTCCCGTTCGTTGGGAGACATGAGGAACATTTGACTCCCGTCCGTGGCATGGGAAATGTCAGGAGCACATTTTTCACCCACCCATCCCACGGGAGATGTCGGGAGAAATTTGCACCCATCCGACTCCTAGGAGTTGCGGGAGACATTTGACACCCGTCCAAATGTCGGGAGACAGATGACTCCAAGAATGATACCACAAATCAAGATGCTTGGTGGAGCCAACTTCATCAAACATGCCAAAGGCAACATAGCCTCCATGGTAACTGAGGAAGTCAACCACGTCGAGAACAAGAGTGGTTGGTATATTGACACGGGCGTCACTGCCCACATGTGTGCCGATAGAAGTAAGTTCTATACTTACAAGACTGTTAAGGGGAGGAAGCTCAACGTGGGGAACCAAGCCTCATCCAAATGTGTCAACTTTGGAGATGTGGTCCTCAAGAAGACGTCTGACGTGACAATCACTCTGAAGGAAGTGCTACATGTCTCAGACATACACAAGAACCTAGTTTTGGATCAATACTTGTAAATGAGGGTTTTAAACTTGTATTTGAGTCTGATAAGTTCTTTGTGTATAAGTTTGGAAAACCTATCGGAAAATGTTATGTAACCGAGGGTCTTTTAAACAAAGTGTAATGGGTATTCGCCCTATTAAAAAGCCATTGGCTAGTAATGAAAATGCTACTATTTCCTCCTATTTTGACTAAAGTGCTCAAATTTGTGGCATTATAGATTAGGAAACATGAGTCCTAATGATATAAAATGGTTAGTAAATTTGGATTTACTATAAATGAAATCAATACCCAAACAAATGTGACATTTGTCTTGAGGCAAAAATGACTACGTTGTCGTTTCACTTTGTTGAACGGAACACGAAATCCCTTGAATTAATTCACACGATTGTATGTGATTTAAAATTTGTGCAAACTAAAAGTGGTATAAAGTACTTAATCACGTTCATAAATGATTGCACAAGATATTGTTATCTTTTAAGAAGTAAAGATGAAGCAATTTAAGCGTTCAAAAGGAACGAAGTCGAGAATCAACTTGGATTGAAAAAATCAAAATTATTCGAAGTAATAGAGGAGGCGAATACGTAGCCCCGTTTGAGAAATTATGCAACGCAAGTGGTATAATTCATCAAACGACTACGTCATACTTACCACAATCTATTGGTGTTACCAAACGCAAAAATTGAACTCTTAATGAGATGATGAATGCGATGTTGATCGGTTCTTGGATGCCACAGGACATGTGGGGGAAGTTGTTTTGACAACCAAATACATCCTAAACAAAATCCCACCCAAAAGTAAGGATGTCACTCCTTATGGGTTGTGGAAGGTAAGGAAGCCATCCTACAAATACCTCAAAGTGTGGGGGTGTTTTGCAAAGGTGATGGTTCCTCCGCCCAAAGAAGCTACAATTGGCGCTAAAACAGTCGATTGTATCTTCATTGGATATGCACTAAACAGTAGTCATATAGATTCGTTGTTCACAAGTATGAAATATCGACTATAACAGTGGGAACAACAATCGAGTCAAGGAATGCCGTATTTCTCGAAAATACATTTCCTTGCAAGGACAAAGAAGAAATTCCAATCAGTTCTGAGACAAGAATTGAAAATGAGGCCACTAGTTCTAAAACAGTGGATGAAGCCACTAGTTCTACATCAGTGGATGAAGAGCCTAAATCGCGCAAGCGAGTGAGGCATGATAAAAGTGATGCAGTACTAAGACGTGGTAGTAGGGTCAGAACACCAAAAATATTTGGTCCTGACTACATTGCTTTTATGTTGGATGAAGAACCAACGTCAATAAAAATAGCCTACGATGGCCCAGACGGGTTACATTGGAAAGAAGCTGTTCAAAGCGAAATTGACTCAATTTTGCTAAACCACACTTGGGTATTGGTTGATTTGCCCGAAGGTGCGAAACCTTTAGGGTGCAAATGGGTGCTTAAAAGAAAATTTAAGGAAGATGGAACAGTGGATAGATTTAAATCCCGACTGGTTGTAAAGGGTTTTAAACAAAAGGAAGGACATGACTTCTTTGATACCTATTCACCTGTAACGAGGATTACATCTATCCGAGTGCTTCTCGCGATTGCTGCACTGCACAATCTTGAGATTTACATCAAATGTATGTTAAGACTGCGTTTCTAAATGGTGAATTAGAGGATGAAATCTATATGGAACAACCCGAAGGGTTTGTAGTACCTGGACAAGAGAAAAAGGTATGCAAACTGGTTAAGTTTTTCTATGGATTGAAACAAGCGTCGTTGCAATGGCACTTGAAATTTGATAATGTGATGTTATCAAATGGGTTTAAAATCAACGAATGTGACAAATGTGTCTATATTAAGAACACTGATAACGGATATGTTATAGTGTGTCTTTACGTTGATGACATGTTAATCTTGGGTAGTAACACTCAAGTGATTAACGAGACAAAAGTCATGTTAAAGAGAAACTTTGACATGAAAGGCATGAGTCTAGAGTCTAGCCGATGTGATTCTTGGAATGAAAATCTAAGAAAAATTTGAACGAATCATCTTGACACAATCTCATTAAATGTGACGAGACATTTAATTTTGTAAAATTAAATGCAATAGCGACGATTTACTTTTGGAGTAGATGTCTGTGGTATATTCATTTTCTCTAAACCGATTCCCGGTGAGTGAGAAATTATGAATTAAAGTTTGTCACAATGATGAGCTATAAAGGAGCTATGAGATAAAACCAAGGGATTGATTAAAAGAGTTAATTATCCCACATTGGTGGAGAGAACCTTATTAAACATTGATTTAATAAGATGAATTATTATGTGTAATAATTATAGTGGAACCAAGTGCACAACAGGTGCTAAAAGGTCCACGACAAACCCCGACGTATAGCGGATCCCAAGCGGTCCACGACGGACCCCGATGCATAGCGGGTGACAAAAGGTCCCTAATGGACCCGACGCATCGTGTGCCAAAAGGTCCACGATGAATCCCGTCGTGTAGCGTGTCCAGATGCATCATGTCTCTCTAGCTCTCGTAACGAATAGTAACCCCCGGCAGTTACAGTCAAAGCCATCATGGCACACATAATGGCCGTTGACTCCATCAAGCCTAATGAGTGGACTTGGCCTATAAATAGGCATGCATCCATTGCATTCTACACACAACACTAGACACAAAAGATTGCATATCATTTGCATAGCTCTCTCCATCTCTTTGCATAGTCTTCCATCGAAGCTACCCTCGCCATCATCCAGTTCGCCGGAGCTTGTTATGTTTGCGGTGTTGCAACGAACAAGACGAAGCCGTTTTATCTTTGGGGACGACACGCCAATCCGAGAGCACTACCGGGGCGTATCTCGTCTTGCGGAAAGAGGACTCCTCAACTCGGCTTACACCTCTACGGTTTATAGTTTCGATTATTGTTTTGTTATTTCAATTCAGTTTATTGTACTTTTATCTTCGTTCTTCATTTGGGTTGTATTACGCCCGGTTAGGTATATCTTTGTATCACAGAATTATTCAAAGAAAATCCAACAATAAATAGGGAGCTAATATTCTCTCATTTTCCCATATCACTAAGCCACATATACAACCATATTACACAAATCTTCCTACTTAATTACAACTACATTTTTCTCATTTTACTTCAACTAATCATGGGTGCTATCACTTTCGATATTGAGAGATCCCTTCCCCCATCTCGGCCGCAAAGATTTTTAAGGTTGTGGTGCTCGATGTTGACACCCTCGTCCCCAAGATCATGCCTCAAGCAATCAAGAGCGTCGAGATCTTGGAAGGAGATGGTGGCGTTGGGACCATCAAGCTTATCCATTTTGGCGAAGGGAGTCAATATAAGAGTGTGAAGCACCGTGTGGATGCTATCGAAAAGGAGAACTTGACCCACAGTTACAACATAATTGAGGGCGATGTTCTTGGAGGAGTTATTGAATCCGTTACTTATCATGTGAAGATCGTCCCAACTGAAGATGGAGGAAGCATTAGTAAGAACAGAAGCATCTACAACACAAAGGGTGATGCTGAGATTGGCGAGGAGAAGATCAAGGAAGGAAAGGAGAAGGCCATGGCTATGTTCAAGGCCATTGAAGCTTACCTCATTGCCAATCCTGATGCCTAAAAGCTTCAATTATACACAGCCATGCATGCCTGAAAAGTGAAAACTATTGTTTTGTGTGATTTTCTTTCTATGTTCTTTCAATTTTGTATTTTCCAATAACATGCATTTTTGTTGTATTCTTCTCATCAAATTAAAGTGTTCTTTTTTTTTCCTACCAAAACTATGTCGAGTTGCCAACCAACTAACGTTATGTCTAATTCTACTTATTGAACTGTTTCACAACATATAAGCAGCACAAGGAAGCAAAAGGATGATGAAAGGGAAAATAAATGTGGAAAAGGTTATTTATGGTAATGTAAATTAAGATAAGCATATCAAATAATACTACCTCCGTCCCTCATTAACTGTCACATTTACTTGTCTGAACTCGTGTTGTAAAAATTATAATGAATAGTTAAAGTGGAGAAATAGTAAAGTAAGAGAGAATAATGTAAAGAAGAATCTTTTCTACTTTATTCTCTCTCTAATTTTTACTATGTCCCGACTTTAACTATTTATTATCACTTTTATAAAACGAGTATAGAAAAGTAAATGTGACAGTTAATGCGGGATGGAGTCATGGAGATAGTAATATCTATACATATCATAAACAAACATGTGAGTAATGTCATCAACAAAAAGTGACAAAGTACTTGAAATTTTGGCCACCTAGAATGGGTGCAGGCCTCAAACATTAGACTAGGGAAAATATAGAATTTGTGATAATATCATTGGGTTTAAACGTTTGTCTATAACTTTTTTTAATTACACATTTCAAATGCATTAGACTGAAATGTTTATCAGATTTCGCAAATGCCACATTAAATTCGAAATGTGAAACCCAAAACTGTAATTGCAAAATCTGCACCTCAACCCAGTTCGGAATCGCTGCGAAAGGCTCGAAATCGATGCGAAATGGCTAAAGCTATTGGTAGACCGAATTCACCAAGGGAGGGATACGAACCGTAAAAGAAACGAAACTAGGGTTCTATTTTGATTTGGGAATGGTTTAGGGATGTATATAGTTGATTTTGTAATTGCATAAGGATGAAACGACGTTGTTTTCTATGTTAGAAACAAAGCCGTTTCACGTAATTCCGCCGATTGCCACATCCTACTTCAGGCGTGCCCAGTTAGCATTATTTATGCCGGAAAAAGCTCGGGTCGGGTCGAATAGGAAAATAGCAACACCCCGGTTAAGTTCATGACATTGCACGATACTTTCAAAGTTGATGGAAAAAAATCGGAATTCGATGAAAATTCATGACATTTGAAGCAGTTACACCATTTAATGAGGTAGGTCCAACTATCCACTAACACTACTTTAAGTATCATTCTCATCATCTCTCTTATTTTACCATACCATTCTCCTCCTCTCTCTTACTTTACCATTTTTTTCTTAATTCCCATGCCGTCCCAAATGCACATATTTTTTTGGGACGGAGGGAGTATCTAGGACCAAAATCGTAAAAATGTCATATATTTAAAACTACATACGGCCATTACTTACTCTTTGGAATAAATGCTACAGTATTTAACTTCTCGATGTTTCTTTTCTAGAATTGTTATCTTTTAACTATGATATTGGAAGATAAAGTTAAGAGTGAAATAATTAATTACTCCTCAATCTCCTAAAAATAGGAATTATTGAAACGACGCAGATGCAGATTTTAATATAAAATAGTAAAATAAAATAGACGGAAAAATATGTTAGTGGAAAATAGATCCCACTTTATTAGAAACAAAGAAATTTTCTAAAATATAAAGTTTCTTCTTTTAAGGGACGGACCAAAAATGAAAGAGTTTCTAATTTTTAGTTGACGGATACTCTCTCCGTCCCACTTAAGATATCCATCCACCTTCCATTTTTAGTTTGATCCGCTTACTTTCCATATTTTGAAACAAATTTCTCTCTCCTTATTAAAATATTCGATCACATTTATCACTCTATTTTATCCATACTTAACTACTCTATTTTACCATACCATTCTCCTTATCTCTCTTACTTTACCATTTTTTTTCTTAATTCTCATGCCGCCTCAAATACACATATTTTTTTGGGACGGAGGGAGTATCTAGAACAAAATCATAAAAACGTCATATATTTAAAACTACATATGGCCATTACTTACTCTTTGGAATAAATGCTACAATATTAAATTTCTCGATGTTTCATTTCTAGAATTATTATATTTTAACTATGATATTGGAAGATAAAGTTAAGAGTGAAAATATTAATTACTCCTCAATCTCCTAAAAATAGAAATTATTGAAATGACGCAGATTTTAATATAAAATTAGTAAAAAAAAATAGAAGGTAAAATATGTCAATGGAAAATGGATCCCACTTTATTAGAAACAAAGAAATTTTCGAAAATATAAAGTTTCTACTTTTAAGGGATGGACCAAAAATGAAAGAGTTTCTAACTTTTAGTTGACAGATGGGATATAAAGTACTCTCTCCGTCCCACTCAAGATATCCATCCACCTTCCAATTTTAATTTGACCCACTTACTTTCCATATTTTGGAACAAATTTATTTCTCCTTGTTAAAATATTCAATCACATTTATCACTCTATTTTACCATTCTAGAACGTGAACATTTAGAGCATCTCCAATAGCGGCTAGCCGATTCGCGTCGCTAGCCGAACTATTGGAACGGCCAGCCGCATTTCGGCGAAGAAACCGGCGAGCGCACGCCGATTTGAGGGCGTTGGCCGCCATTGTGGCGTGCCAATCGGCGAGCGATCGGCCAGCGCCCATTTTTAATTTTTTTTTTTGAAATTTTTTGAAAAACTATATAAACGCGATTTTAGTTTCATTTTCATTTGCAACACTTGTTTTAACGAGTTTTCTCTCTCTCTAAATTTCTGTGCAAGAGCAACATCGAGCGATGAGTAACGCAGGTGGTAGCAGTGGTGGTAGGTAGTGGTGGGGATGCTGAGGAGTACGAACGGTGGATGAACGAGGCTATGGAGGCCTACATGAACCGCGAGATAGAGCGGTACATGCGAAGGGTCGAACAGCAGGCGGTACCTCGCCCTCCACCCGTTGTCCACCGCCGAGCAGTGATTGATCGGGATCACGTAGCTGCACATCAGCGGCTATATGACGACTACTTCGCTCCGGACCCGCGGTTTTCCGGAAACATGTTCAGGCGGCGTTTTAGAATGCGCAAGGAGTTGTTTATGCGTATCGTTGACGCTTTAGAGCGTCGATATCTGTATTTCCGCTTCAGGCACGATGCGACTGGCAGACCCGGCTACACCCCTATTCAAAGTTGCACGGCGGCAATCAGGAAGTTGGCCAGTACCTCCACATCGGTGAGTCGACAGCCCTGGAATGTCTGATGTATTTCAGTCAGGGCGTGATTGAAATATTCCATGATCAGTACCTTCGAAGCCCTACCCCCCAAGATTGTCAGGATCTGATGCAGATGCACGGGCAGCAGCATGGGTTCCCCGGGATGTTAGGCATCATAGATTGTATGCATTGGGAGTGGAAGAACTATCCGACTGCCTGAAAGGGTGCCTACATGACCAGCTACAAGTCAAAGAATCCCACGATGATCCTCGAGGTCATAGCTGATTACCGGGTCGAACAACGACCTCAACGTCCTCAACTCGTCGCTCCTCTTCAACGAGCAGTGTCAGGGCATCGGTCCGGCCGTCTCATTTGTGGCAAACGGCAACCGGCATGATATGGGCTACTACTTGGCGAATGGTATACACCCTAGTGGCCCGTCTTTGTGAAGACGATCAGGCACGCAAGTGATGACAAGAAGGCCTACTTTGCGGAACGGCAGGAGTCAGCGTGCAAGGACGTGGAGCGCGCATTTGGTGTGCTCTAGTCTAGATGGGCAGCAATCAAGGGTCCAACGCGTTTGTGGGATTTCGGCTACATTGGTGATATAATGTACGCCTGCATTATCTTGCACAACATGATCGACGTAGACGAAGGCGTACAACTGACTAATTGGGCCAATGACGATGAGGCCGGTTCAAGCCAAAGAATGGCCAGCCCTAACGTACGACGTGGGGTACCTCACGATGAAGCCGGCCGCCTCCAGGCACATGCAGACATGCGCCAAGTGAATGCTCATATTCAACTCCAAAAGGATATAACTGAAGAGTTGTGGGTACGAAGACTGCACGGCGATAGTTTTTTTTCTTTATTATGTAATTTTTTTTAAATGAATGTACTTTTTTTTAAAATGAAATGAATGAATTTTCCCGTATATGTCTCGTAAATTTAATTCCGTAATTTATCGTAAATTTAATTCCGTAAATGTAGTTGTTTTTTAATTATTTTTATTGCGGCTAGCCTGTGGCTGGCCTTAGGCTAGCCTATTTGATTAAAATGCTGATGTGACAGGTGAAATTTTAGTGCTGATGATGTGGCAGTGAGAGAGAGTGGCTAGCCTGTGGCTGACCTATGACTGACCTATTGCCACTTAAAATGGGATGAAAAAAGTACAAAAATGCACTTAAGTAACATAAAGTGAAAAAGAGTAATAAATGTTTTAAAAATATAAAAATCTTTTCAACTATGTTACGTCAAAATATGTGTGAGTATATTCTCATGTTCACGTTTAATACTTCATCCGTCCTATAATAAGAGTCACTTTTTGCATTTCGTTCGTCTTATAATAAGAGTTCTATTTTATTTTTACCATAAATCATAAATAGTATCTATTTTAAATTTCTTAAGTTGCTAATTCTGTTAACCCATCAACGCAGTGTATTAAAAATATCAATACATAATTTTGTTGACGTTTCAATCTATTGTGTTGACATTTTTAAAGCACTGCGTTGATGAGTTATCAACTTAAAAAATTAGCAATATAACACACACCCCTAGGACTCACATTATACTAATTTTTTCAACTCATTTTTCTTTTTATTTCTTAAACCCATGCCTAAATCAAATAGTACTCTTATTATGGGATGGAGGGAGTATTGTAATAAAATTAGAGTTAAAAGTTATACTCTATCCCTCCTATATAAATAAAAGTTCTTCCTTTTTCTGTCTATTCCATAAAACTATAAACTTTATATATTAGAAAATTTGTACTCCTTTCGTCTCCAAAGAATATGAACAATGAGTTCAGCACGAGTTTTAATAAATAAGGGAAAAAGTAAGAGAGAATGAGAGAAAGGATAGTGGAAATAATGTTAGTGGAGGAATGATATAAGTTGTAAATAAAATGATATGTAGAGGTATCATGTTGTTTAACATTTTCCAATTTATAAAATTCATATTTTTTAGGAATATACAAAAAAAAATAGTTCATATTCTATGGAAACGGAGAGAATATCTCTTTAAAAAGAAGAGAATCTCATTTTGCACTATTCAATCACATTGCATTCTATCTCATTTTATATTTTATTAATTTTGTATTAATTCTGTATCATTTTAAAAGTTTCTATTTTAGGACACGGGGCGAGAGTACTTCATTCTTACAAAAATGGATTTAGAGGTATAGGTACATTTATATTCATAATTTGGTAAAAAAATTGGATTATAATAATATGTGCACCTATTTACTCATCCTCACCCAAATCTAGAATGACTACCAAAATCTGAAATTCGGTCGATGCTGTGTCTGCTGCCCTTATACTACTATATTCTCAAACCTTTCAGACTCAATAAATTTTAAGCTTACAATCTCACAGTTAACGAAATGGACAACACAAGTAGTGAACGAATCCGCCGCCGTCTCATCTTCTTCCCTCTGCCGCTGCAAGGCCACATCAGCCCTATGCTCCACCTCGCAAACATCCTTCACTCCAAAGGCTTTTCCATAACCATTCTCCACCTCAAACTCAACCCCCCAAACCCCGCAAACCACCCTCACTTCACTTTCCGCCTCATTGTCGACGACGACTTCTCCAAAGAGTCTTTCAACGCCGATCTAGTTTCATTTCTTGCGCTTCTCAACGACAAGTGCGTCGAGCCTCTGAAGCAGGCATTATTGGCGGAGGGCGATGCGGTGGCCTGCTTGATCTCGGATGCTATCTTTCATTTCACGACGGGGGTTTGTGAGAGTCTGCGGCTTCCGAGGATTGTTTTGAGGACTGGCGGCGTGTGTTCCTTTCTGGCTTTTGCTGCTTTTCCTCTTCTGCTGGAGAAAAGCTATCTCCCTCTTCGAGGTTTGTAATGCTTCATCTTTTTCGCACTTTTGTGGCCCTTAATTCACCTCCATCCATCCGTCAATAGATGTTGTTGGGTTTTAAGAAATTGTTTGACTATACAAAATAAAATTGTAGAAAAAGTGTGGATCCTGTTTTATAGTTTTGGAATAAAATTTGAGTGAATTAAGTTAAGTGAGGGCCACTTGTCAAAGTAGATTAAGTTTGTGGTCCACTTTTCAGCACAGGGATTAAGAATTGTGTGTTAAGGAAATAAAGTAAGAGAAATGGTTATTTTTTGCCATAGAAATGACTACATTATGATGATTTGATTAACAAGGAACAAAGGAGTACTAAATAGTCAAATTTTAGTTTGCGAACACCTGATTCGGCACGAGTTTTAACGTATAATTGGTAAAGTAAGAAAAAAAGAAATACATGTAGTATAAGTAGTGTTAGTGGAGAGTGAGCTTCACATCATTAATAGTGTAGTATAATGATGTAAGTCGTGAATAAAGTGATGTGTAGGGTATTGTGTTGTTTCACTATCCAAAATTAGAAAGTTCATACTTTTCAGGAACGGGGTTACTCAGGAAATAGGTCATACTTTTTAATAAGGGAGGGAGCAATTTTGAAAACTAGAATGATAATTAACCAAATTTTAGAATTTTGCAATTATTTCATACGCATTTTCTAGACCTACGTGGAATAATATTTATGGCGTAGTGTCAAACGTGTATTGATATTGACTTAGTGAGATGAACGTGTATCCCGTAAGTCGAAGTGATTGAATATAATCCATATTACTTCTTCCTACACCAATTTAATCAAAATGTAGTGGGACGTTTGCGGACTGTGGGATTGGGTTGAACCGGAGCTCAGACTACATTACAAACGATGTATGGGATACGCGTCTGTGGCATCTCACTAAGGCGATATACGCTTGATATTATAGTTAGAGAAATTATAAAAACTTGGTTATTTATGATTTCGGTTTTGAAAAATATGTGACATATCAGAATTTGACTATTCTTCGTAATTTACTTGGCATTGTGCCCTCCAATTAATTTTATTGTTGTTGAGCAACGTTTGTCTTGAAATGTAGATGACAGGCTGGAGGAGGCAGTTATAGAGCTTCCTCCACTGAGAATCAAAGATTTGCCAGTGATCAACACGCCTCATCAAGACATGCTTTACGAGCTAGTTCAAGAAATGGTGCATCAAACCAAAGCCTCCTCAGGCCTAATCTGGAACTCTTTTCAAGAGCTCGAAGAAACATCGATTGCAAAACTGCATCAAGATTTCCAAATCCCAATCTTCCCAATAGGTCCATTTCACAAGCACAATGTCAATAGCAATAGCAATAGCAATAGCAATGCACCTTCTTCACAAAACCATAGCTCCATTTCCTGGCTAGACAAACAAGTCCCCAAATCTGTAATCTACGTCAGCTTTGGCAGCATTGCAACGATAGAAGAACCTGAGTTTCTCGAGGTAGCCTGGGGCCTCGCCAGCAGCAAGCACCCTTTCCTGTGGGTCATACGGCCCGGCCTAGTACGCGGCGCTGAATGGCTGGAGATGTTGCCGGGAGGCTTCCTCGACGGGTTGAACGGGAGAGGGCATATAGTGAAATGGGCCCCTCAGCTGGAAGTGCTAGCCCATCCGTCAGTAGGAGTGTTCTGGACGCACTGTGGATGGAACTCGACTCTGGAGAGTATCTGCGAAGGGATGCCGATGATATGCACGCCTTGTTTCACCGATCAGCGGGTGAATGCAAGGTATGTGAGCCATGTTTGGAAGGTTGGGGAGCAAATAGAGAAGGAGCTAAACAGGGAGAGGATTGAGAGGGCTGTGAGGAGGTTGATGGAGGAGAGAGAAGGGGAGGAGGTTAGAGAGAGGGCATTGTTTTACAAAGAAGTAGCTAATGTTTGTGTTAGGCCAGGTGGATCTTCTTATGATTCACTGTCTAAATTAGTCAAATATTTATCTTTCTCTTAGTCTAGCAGGTTTTAAAATTTTATGTATGTTGAAACTGATGGAGGTAGCTGGAAGTTGTTGCTGGAGAAACAGTCGGAGGTGGTTAGTTAGTTAGTTGGCTAATGAGAAGTGATCACTCTGTTCTTTACTCTGTTTTAGTATAAATAAGTGCAGCTATCTTTGTATAAGACTATAATAAGTCTTATCTTTTCTCTAAACATTTTATACTATTGAATCATGAAATCATATTTTTGAATTTCTAGAATGTTAATCGTTGGACTTCTTTGACTTGTTCATGTAGCCATGTCCACGATCGCTCACCGACCGAGAAATTTTAAAATGCATGCATAAGTCCCATCACAATTTAAAATGCAACATTTAATAACATACAAACGTAGTACAGTATAATTTTTTTATTTAAACACGTACTCCCTCCATTTTTTTAATAGTTGAGTCATTTTTCCATTTCGTAAAGTTTTTTTATAGTTGAGTCATTTCTATATATGGTAACTTTTTTCTCTTTCTTACATTACTCTCTTACTTTATTCTCTCTACTCTATTTACTTTATACTTTATTCTCTTTACATTTTCCTCTCTCTTACTTTTTTATCTATTTATTTAACACACCCAACACTCATTTCTAAAATTCCGTGCCAAAAAGTTCCGCTTTAACTGTAAAAAACGGAGAGAGTATATATATTTTATTCTGATTAAACTTTGTGACACAGATCAGTCAAAATGTGTGCAAAGCGAAACTGCATTTCCTTTTATTCTTTTTAATTTATTATGTGTATATTTTGCAAATTAGTATAGTGTGATGCTTGTAATTTTCAAAGAGAATTCTATATTCTCGAAAGTCGATACGGATGGAAAAGAATCTTTTGATTGATACTATGCACGATTATTAGAGCATCCACAGTGCCGGCTAGCCGATTCGCGGCGAATCGACCAGAAAATCGGCGTGGGCTAGCCGATTCAAGGGCGTTGGCCGATGCGCTGGCCGCCATTGTGGCGTGCCGATCGGCCAACGCTTATTTTCGGTTTTTTTTTTTTTTTTTGAAAACCTATATATACGCGATTTTAATTTCATTTTCATTTGCACCACTTGTTTTAACGAGTTTTCTCTCTCTCTAACTTTCTCTAACTTTCTGTACAAGAACATCATCGAGCGATGGACAACAACAACAAGTCCAGTCCGGCTACGAGCGGCTCTCATACGCCCACGGTACCCTTGGGATCTGGATGGGGCCAGATAGGCGGGCAGATGGGCCCAGGGTTTAACGTCCCTTGGGGGCAGTTGATGGGGATGATGGCCAGAGCGCCGGGGGGGGATGCAGGGGGGGAACCGGGGGGTATGCCGTGGGGGATGCCGGGCGGGGGGCAGGGGAGCCAGGGGAGCGGCGGGCAGTCAACGCCGGGGTGGGGAGGTATGCCCCAGATGCAGCAGCAGATGATGCAGCAGATGATGGGGATGATGTGGCAGGGAGGGATGCAGCACGGTATGCATCTCGGGATGCAGGGGGGGGGGGGACACGGTCTATCGTTCCTCTCTTGATTTTTTTACGGTTTCGTCTCACACGTCGACCCCAGTGGAGACGCAGTTCACTGGCGATGACCTTCTGTCATTGCATGATATGGGGATCGATCTCGGGGATCCGGACACTCCCGTTTCAGCGGGTCGGGCCGCGCCGAAGAAGAAGAAGGGCAAGGGGAAGGACAAGGCGGTCGGCGAGTCCTCGCAGCCCGGTGTTGACGACACTCCCACGCGGAGGAAGTGGACGGAGGATGAGTACGCCGGGGTGGCCAAAGCGTGGTTGACGGTGTGCGACGGTCCACTGGTTGCGAACAACCAGCGGGTCGTCAACATGTGGGCGAATATTAGAGCTGCCTATAGGAGGAACTGCCCGCACGGGAAGGACTTCAGCGGGGAGGATTGCCGGAAGGGGTGGGAGTGCATTAGGGCCGCTGTCGGCCGTTTTTCGAGGTTGTACACCAACGCCCTCCGCCAGCTGACTAGTGGGCAGAATGAGGAGGACGCTCGGAGGATAGCGGAGAGTCAGTTCCCCTTGCCGGGGAAGTATAAGGAGTTCCTCTTCTGGGAATGCTATGTGTTGCTGAAGGACTCTGAGAAGTTCCGGGCGGGGTGCGACGCTGGGTGGCTGAAGAAGTAGAGGCTGAACTATTCCGGCGACTACAGCGGCGGATCCCACGACCTCCCCCCAGATGCTGAGGAGTTTTCGTCCCCTCCATCCGTTGCTCGTCGCCCTCGCCCGGTTAGCCAAAAGCGGGCGCAACGGGCAGCGAGGGGAGGATCCCCCCTATCGCCCCATGAGGTCATCTCGGCCCCCCCACCCCCACGCGCGTACACATTATTCTCGCGTGCGAAGACGGAGGAACGTATGTTCGAGGTCTTCCAAGAGTGGAAGGCCGCAACCGACCCCACGGAGAAGATGTTCATCTACTCGATGCTCGAGAACATGCGAGTGGATTTGGATGCCTCGAGGGCACTGGTGGGGGGTTCAGACGCGGGCTCAAATACCCCGGGTGGCGGCGGCGAGGACGGCGGCGGCGACGACGAGGAGTAGAGAGTGGCGGGGCTCGTGTGTCGAAGCCCTTTTTTTTGAAAAAATCATGTATTTTTTTTAAACTATGTACCTTTTTTTTAATGAAATGAATGAATTTTCCCGTATATGTCTCGTAAATTTAATTCTGTAATTTAATCGTAAATTTTATTCCGTAATTTAATCGTAAATTTTATTCCGTAAAATGTAGTTGTTTTTGAATTATTTTTATTGCGACTGGCCTATTACTATTGTGGATGCTCTTACAAGAGAAATAGTGGAATACATTAACTAATTTTTCAGCTAAATTGTTGATTCAGAGGAGGCACCCTATACCAATTTATAGTCTTTTTGTCAGTATTTTATAATTCTACCCATCCCCTTGCAATAGGACGCTCTATAGTCTGTCTTATCTTTTCAACAACTATTTTGTACTTCATCTCCACAGTGGATTTCACATTTATAAGACAGCACGAGATTTTAGGAGGTTTTATTTTTATGTTTGGTGAAAAGAGAAATATAATATTTATATTATTGTGTGATGGATCTTTCTCTAAAAATGGAAATGTGATATCTTTAGTGGGACAAGCGAAAAAGGAAAGCGAGATATCTTTTATGGGGATGAAGTAGTTTTTATTTTTTAATTTATTTGTATCTGAATATAATAAACTTTTAAAATATACATTAATTTATGACTATAATTTTAAAAAGATCATTTTATTTAAAAAGTCGAAAGAGTATAATATGAAATACTTTAAAAAACTACAATTTCAACGATGATGAGGCAGGCATGGTCTTGTTGGACATGAGGCGGGCATGGTCTTGTTGCTTGCGCATTGAGACCTGTGCCGCTAGAACCATTGTAGCACATCGGTAATCCGAGAACGTGGGGTGGGGTCGCCACACCAAATCTAGGTCTAGTTCCTCATTGCCCCAATCGGTGACACTTGTACCTTCATCGTCGACTATCATGTTATGCAAGGTGATGCACGCATCTATGGGTGAGCACTAGGGTTTCGGTTCAATTTTTTACCAAAACCGAAAAATCAAATTTAGTTCAAAATCCAAACCGAACCGAACCCGAAAAACCTAAAAATCGAAACTAAAAAACCAAAAATCGAACAAAATCGAAAAAACCGAAATTTTTAAAAATATCGAAAAACCGAAAAAATAGTACTCCCTCCGTTTCTTCATAGTTGAGTCATTTTTCCATTTCGAAAAGTTTCTTCATAGTTGAGTCATTTCCATGTATGGTAACTTTTTTCTCTTTCTTACTTTACTCTCTCTTACTTTATTCTCTCTACTTTATTCACTGTATACTTTATTCTCTCTATCTTCTCCTCTCTCTTACTTTTTTATCTATTTATTTAACACACCCAACATTCATTTCTAAAACTCTGTGCCGAAAAGTTCCGCCTCAACTATGAAGAAACGGAGGGAGTACTATATATTACTCCCTCCGTCCCGGCTAAGATGACACATTGCTTAGCCGGCACAGGATTTTAGGAGTTATTGGTAAAAGTATTTAATTGGAGGGAGAGAAGGTGGGTGTAGGTATTAAAGTAGAGAGATGAAGAAAGATGGATATTTTAATAGGAGTGAGAAAAAGTGATTGAGTGTATTAATTGGAGAGAGAAAGTTACCAAAAAACGAAATGTGTCATCTTAGTTGGGACAAACTAAAAAGGAAAACGTGTCATCTTAAGCGGGACGGATGGAGTAATATTTATATATATATATATATATATATATATATATATAGGATTGTGTTAAAATGACAACACCTCTTAAAGTAACACCATACCACCAATCCTAGCCAATCATTTGTACACATGGACGAATAATCAGCTGCCATGTGGCAATCATAAAAATTGCTGAAGGGTAAATTTTCGCGGACTGCAATATCCAATACGCTAGACTGCAATTTTTCCCGCCTGCAATATCCAATACGCTGTTATAATATTGCAGTTTAGCGTGGTGTCACAGTGTCATTTTAAGAGTGTTGTCATTTTAACGCACCCCTATGTATATATATATATACAATTTATTTTATTTTATTATACTAATAGAATATAAATATATATTATATAAAATTAATAGAATATATACACTACATATTATATAAAATATATTAAAAGAATATATATTATATATATGATATAATATATTAAATTAATAGAATAACTATATATAATACTCCCTCCGTCCCACATTATGAGTGTCATTTAGTTATGGCACGAGTTTTAAGAAATTGGTGGAGTGTGTAATTAATGAAGTGAGATAGTGGAGTGTGTAATAAATGAAGTGAGTTGGTTGAAGGTGGGTCCCTTTTTGACTTTTTGGTTTTTTATTTTTATTTTGGTTTATTTTAATGTAGATAATTACATTTTGATGTAATTTTTTGGAACAATGGGGTAAAATTGTATGACCAAATATGGAAAATTCTAAATGTGACTCTTAAACTGAGACGGACTTTTATGACAAAATGTGACTCTTAAACTGGGACAGAGGGAGTATATATTAAAAATATAATTCGGTTTTTTGGTTTTTTTCGCCCGAATCGAACCGAACCGAAAAACCAAATTTTTTCTATTTTTAAAACCGAACCGAATCGAAATACCAAAAAAACCGACCCGAATATCAAAATTTTGGTTTGGTTCGGTCCGGATATTCGGTTTTCGATTTTTTTTCTCACCTCTACACGCATCTAGAGATGCCCACGGTTCCGGAACCTACACGCATCTAGAGATGGCCACGGTTCCGGAACTGGTGGTTACGGTTCGTAACAGCCGGTTCTGGTTTTGAAAATTGTTGAACCGGAACCGAAGCGCGAGGGTATTTCACACGGTTACTGTTACGGTCCGGAACCGCCGGTTTTCCGGCATTTTATGGCGGTTTTTCACTGTTCCGGCGGTTTTTCGCGGTTTCGGCAGTTTTTCACGGTTCCGATGTGGCACCGTTTCGGTTCCGGAATTTTGGAACCTAAACCGAACCACGGTTCCAAAAGTGACGGTTTCGGTTCGATTTAAATCTCACAGTTCTAGTTCGAACCGCCGGTTACGGTTCCGCGGTTAACCGCCCGAACCGAAAACCTTGGGCATCTCTACATGCATCCATGACATCGGTGATAACTTCCTTGTACAAGAAAAGAGTTGGATCTTTCACTATTTCCCAACGTGCTTGGAGCATACCAACTACATGCTCCACATCCTTTCGTGTAGCCTCCTACCGTTAAGCAAATAAAGTTTTCTTCGGATCCATTGGGCAGGTGATCGTCTTCACAAAAATAGGCCATCTAGGGTTTATGTTGTCGGCTAAGTAATACCCCACATGATGCTAGCGTCCGTTTGCTGAGAACTCGATGGTCGAGCCGTTGCCATTGCATTGCTTGGTGAAGAGATGCGATGTGTTCAGAACGTTGGTGTCGTTGTTCAACCCGGCGACACCGAAGTAAGCATGCCAGATCTAGAGTCAATGGTCAGCAATGTCTTAGATAGGGGTGGGTCGATACGATATATCATATCGAAAACGTTGTATCGTGTTTCGTATCAAAAATATCGATATGAAAGAATTTCATATCGTTATCGTATCGAAAGTTTCGATATATCGACTTTCGATATATCGAACTTTCGATAAGGATAATATCAATATCGTTATCGTATCGATATTTCGATATATCGTAAGATCGATACGATATATCGAAATATCGTTATCGTATCGAATACCTATATATCGAAAAATATAATTTCAAAACTGAAAAATAACACAAAAATTAATAAAACTTCAACACAATGAAATAAATAGTGTTCTTATTAGGGTTTCATATATATATTTTCTAAATATATGAATGAATTAATTGGATTTATATATATTTATAATTTTAAACTTCAATATGTATTGAATTTCAATATGTTTCGATATATTCGATATAAAACGATATATCGCGATATAAGGAAGTTCATATCGTTATCGTATCGGAAACTTACGATACGATACCGTATCGTATCGAAAATTACGATATACCAAAAATTCGATAATTTTTCGATATTTTTCAATACGATACGAGCGATATATCATTTTTCGGTATTTTTCCCCAGCCCTAGTCTTAGATGATCATCGTTAGGTGACTTCCCTTGTATCCACTAGTTAATTGGTCTCTCCACGTGGTTGAGCAATTCTTCCACTCCTAGTCTATCCAGTCCATGCTTCCCATCATTCCAAGAAACATGTGCACCCTCTTGTGTAAGTTCATCTAGGATTGGCGATCGGCAGCGGTCGGCCTTCGCAAATATGTGTTCTGGAAAGCCTCCACAACTCCCTTGCAAGAATTTTTCATGCACTCGCGGCAGTTGTCTCACTGACGTAAAGATACTCGTCGAACATGCCTGATATGGTACCGTAGGCCAACTGATTGAGCGTAACTGTGCATTTCTACAACGCCGTCAGTCCAGGTCTGCATATGCCATCAGGTCGATACTAGAAGTATATGTCGCATGCCTCCAATGTGTGAACAATGCGGAGAAAAAGATCCCGCCGCATTCTTAATCGGCGGTGAAAAACCGTCACCCCACCGAGCTTCATCGGCAAAATAGTTTGCCAACAGATATTGGTGGAGTTATGTTATGCTCGCGGTGGACAGAGGTTCGACGACGGTTTGGACTTGAGACTTGCTCCACCCATTCACGATCCATTTCGGCCAAGCAATCAACCACAACCCTATTCACGCAATCGAATAGGGTCCAAGCTAAGGCTTGAGTAACGCTCTCCGAGGAAGTGAGGTCACCGTCGAGATTCATTTTGATAGAGTGAGAGAGAATTGAGTTGGGGAAAGAAAGAGTAGTGTGAAAAATGAATGAAAAAGAGTTACTCCCTCCGTTTCGCCATAGTTGAGGCGAAACTTTTCGGCACGGAGTTTTAGAAAGGTATATTGAGTGTGTTAAATAAATAGATAAAAAAGTAAGATGGAGAAAAAGGTAGAGAGTATAAAGTGAATAAAGTAGAGAGAATAAAGTAAGAGAGAGTAAAGTAAGAAAGAGAAAAAGGTTACCATATTTAGAAATAACTCAACTATGAAGAAACTTTCCTAAATGGAAAAATGACTCAACTATTAAGAAACGGAGGGAGTATATTTGTAGAAAAAAAAAACGCACGTTGCATCGTTCGCCCACCTACACTGGTGGACGATAGGGCGGAGGATGCATCTGGCGGGCTATTCTCCCGCCCATTGTGGATGCCCTTACGCAATATATCAAATTTACAACATCTTTGAATCGATAGAAACAATTGAACAAAAATAGTACTCTCTCTGTCCCATAATATATGGCATAGTTGGAGAATGACATGGGATTTTAGGAGATGTTTTATGTGTTAGGTGGAAAGAGAAAATAGTTTATTTATATTAATGCGAGAGAGAACTTTTTCTAAAAAAGGAAATGTGACATCTTTTGTGGGACAAACTAAAAAAGAAAGTGTGACATCTATTATGGTAAATGTGTATTTCAAACTTATGCACGTTGTGACAAGTTGATTTTTCATGTTATCTCATTTTGCAAAATGATTATACATTATTTTTGCAGAAATAAAAACATACAAACAACAAAAACACCTTAGATTGATATTCTCAATTCTTATCAAAGAAGCAAGGACTTGATATACTGAATTAGACATTCAAGATTTTTATACGACGATCCCTCTTCACTAACTGACTTCTTCACAAGTTTAGCCATATTTCCTGCCCTTTCTAAAAACTCTTCTTTTCTGACTTCCATCAAATCCCTAATGGCCTTCTCAATAATCAATCTATCACAAGTATCTTTGATATCCAATCCAATCTTCCAAATGTCACTCACAAACCTACTATTTATCATTTGATCACCAAAATAAGGCCAACATACCATAGGCACTCCTGCAGCAATGCTCTCGAGAGTCGAGTTCCATCCACTGTGTGTCAGGAATCCTCCTACAGCAGGGTGGTTGAGAACCTCCTCCTGCGGCGCCCACTCCACCACCAAACCTTTTTCTTTACTACGTTCAATTAAATCTTTTGGAATTCCATCCTTTCCGGCCACCATATCCGGCCTCATGACCCACAAGAATCTCTGGCAACTGTTGAGCAAGCCATGCCAGAACTCTAGCACTTGCTCTCTCGTCACAAGTGTTATGCTCCCAAAGCTCACATAGACGACAGATTTAGGTGGTTGCGTGTCTAACCAATGGATGCAGCTCTGGTCTTCTGCCCATAGGCTCGTTCTGCTAATCGAGGCCTCCTCGTTCTTCTTTGTTAGTCTGGTTTTCGTTTGCTCGTGGATAGGACCGATGGAGAAAACTCTTGGCACATGCTTTTGTATCTGTGCAACTATCAACCCTTCTAGATCTTCACATGTGTTGAATATGGCCGCTTGTGCCCTCACGATTTGTCTTGACACAGTTACTACTTTCCCGAGAATTGAGTCGTTTACGTCGTCTACGCGGTAAAACTTTGGTAGGTCACGGCGCCGGAGAAAACCTTCCATTCCCGGTATGTTTTCAACTAATCCATCCATCGATTTTCCTGCAAAATATGCAAGCAATTTAATACACTAGTTGTAGTAGATTATAGTGTTGGAATTAAATTTATGATTCACCTAAATCATAGTAGTACATTTTGAATATGATCGACAAATATAAAGCGGAAGCGTACTTAGATTCAGATTCATGATGTTGTTTTATTATTCTAGAGTCAGGAAATCGTCCCGTATTCTTTTTTTAGCGTTTGGTTAATAGAAATGAGATACTCTTTACCATAACCGAGAAAAATTACCTACTCATGGAATACCAAGGTGATAATCCTATTTGGTATGTCCTTCCAATAAATGTTTAACAAATGAAAATATATACTCCCTCCGTCCCAAGATAAGTGACTTGTATTCCTTTTTGGGGTGTCCCACTATAAGTGACCTATTTCCATTTTTAGCAAAAAGTCATCTCTCTTACTTTATTCTCCACCTACTTTATTCTCTCTTCTTTCCTCTACTTTTCCCTCTCTCATATTTTACTCTCTCCACTTTAACTTATTTAAATAGCATTCCTTAAATCCCGTGCCCAAAAGAAGTAGGTCACTTATCTTGGGACGGAGGGAGTATAATATACTTCTAACTAGATATATATACAATGAAAAGTCTCCAAATATAACAACACACTATTTAATTTGTATAGAAAATTTCTCCACATTCCATGTATAACAAAATACAATGTATACATGCATATAATATTTCTATACACAAGAATGATTTATCATTCTATGTATTTATATATTTAATCTTCTTCCATAATTATTAAGTACAAAATTATCTTACACGTAAAACGTAGAAAAATAATCACACCACCCATTTTAAGATATTAGAAAATTACCTTTTTTTCTCTTTATGTATAATTTTTTTTTAATATTTTAAAATGGACTTCATGAGTGAGAAAAACTAAAAAGGTAAAGTCGATCTCTGATCTCTTGAATGAGACGAGTAGACTATTAAATTAGTAGATCACATAAATAATCATAAATATCTACACTTCATATAGAAATACAGCGGGGTACCTTGGAAAGGAATTTGTTGAGCTTGAAGGAGCTGAGGAAAGCAGAAAAGAGCCCAAAAGTAGGAGGCCGTAGCAGTCCGGAAATAAATGTATGGAATCTCATTCTCTTGGGCAAAGTCGGCTGCGAAGCTCATCAGCCCATCGGCAACGAAGCAGGTAACCGGTCTCCGGGAATCGGAAGCCAAGAAATTTTCTAAGACCATCATTTTCTTGAAAAGCGGAACGGTGACTTGTTCGACGGAGGATGTGATATCCATGACTCTCTCGCCGGCGCGGGGGTGGTCGTCGGGAAGGCCGTCGGGGAGGGTTCGGAACTGGAATCCCGGGTAGCGGGAGAAGGTGGCGGGGACGGTGCTGTGGCGGAGGAGGCGAGAGTGATTGAAATCGGAGACTATGAAGGTGACGTGGAAGTCGGCTAAACAGAAGAGTTGGGCTAGATTGAGCATGGAGTTGAGATGGCCTTGAGCTGGAAAAGGGAAGATTAACACATGCGGTGGCAGATATGTTCCTTGTTTCGAGCTCATTTTTATCTGTTTGTGAGTATTGCAGGACTAGACTTTAGCAAAGATAAACAACCACCGATTCACGATGTATAAATTTATTGAGGTGAATAACTCTGAATTCTAATTTTTTGCCCAGTCCGTGACCCATGGCTCTTTATTCAAGAATGGATCTACTTAATTTTTTAATCAACGCTCAAAGTAGCTTCGGCCATGGCACGGATTTTAAAAATATAGTGAAAATTATAATAAATTATATATTAATTTAATAATAAATTATTTATAATCCAAATATATAATATTTTTTCAGTCTCATTAAATATAAAACGTTTGCTTTTTCACATATGTTTTGAAAAAATGATACTCTAAAAATTTTTCTCATATTTTCATTTCTCTCCGTCTTCCAAAATTTATCTCATTTCACTTTTACCATTTTTGGTAGTGGACCACATATTCAACTAACTTATTCCTACTCACATTTTATTATAAAACTAAGATATAAAAATAGGATCCACACTCCACTAACTTTTTCAACTCACTTTCCATTACATTTCTTAAAACCCGTGTTGGGTTAAAGTGGGACAAATTTTGGTGGACGGAGGTAGTAATAATAATTAAAGTGGAGAAAAAATAAAGAAAAAAAAGAATTATGTAAAGGGGATTCTCTTCTCTACATTATTCTCGCTCTTACTTTATTTTTTCACCATTTTTATTATTTATTAGTATAATTTTTCCAAAACAAGTGCATAAAAACAAACATTGCATATTTAATGGGACAGAGAGAGTGTAAAATTACTCCTAAAGGATATATGGAAAAAATGAATCACAATATAGTAACAAATAAATAAAGAAATAAAATATACTTCCTCTATCCAAAAAAATAGTCTTATTTTTGGAATGCACGAGTTTCAATTAAAAATTAATCCCTTCGACCTACTTTAGGAGTTCCGGTTGAGTTCGGCACATGTTTTAAGAAATACAAAGGAAAGTTGGTGAAAAAAGATAGTGGAATGTGGGTCCTAGTTTTATATATTAGTTTTATAATAAAATGTGAGTGGAAAAAGGTGAGTGGATTGTGGGGCCTATTACCAATTATGGAATATTCCAACCGGGACTCCTAAAGTGGGACACCCAAAAGTAGTAAACCGGGACTCCTAAAGTGGGATGGGGGGAATAGTAAGTACTCCCTCCGTCCCAACTAAGTTGAGTTATATACCATTTTGGGATGTCCTAACTAAGTTGAGTTATATTCCATTTTGGGATGTTCTAACTAAGTTTATTCATTTCCTTTTTTGACAAAAATCATAACATTCAATCACTCTTACTTTATTCCATCATCTACTTTACCCCTTCTTTATTTTTTCTATTTTATTCTTCTCTCCAATTTTTCAACACAATTTTTCAATCTCCGTGGCAAGAAATTTTGACTCAACTTAATCGGAACGGAGGGAGTAAGAGAGAATGAGAAAAAATAAGTAATGTAAGAAAAATAAAGAAAAAAAGTGGATAGAGTATGAAAAGTAAGAAAAAATGAATATAGTATTATAGAGAAACTTCCATTAAATGAGATACTTTTTGTAGACAGAGAAATAAATTTACCGTAGCTACTGCAAAATTTTGTGATACATAAACTAAAAAACATTGTAAAAGTTGAGTTTGTATTAAATGTTTGGAGTAAAATTACCTTTAAGTTCGACATGTTTAAGTTTGGTGTAAAGAGTTGGAAATAACCTAAAGGACGGACTAAAACAGAAATAGTTTCTATTTATAAGGGGCAGAGGTAGTAATATATATTCTATCCGTCCCAAGGAAGATGACTCATTCCTTGAGCGGCACTCTGGGGCAGATCTACACTAATTAGAAGAGGGGCAATCTCCCCACCTCATAATTTCATATTCATGTATATTTTGTATATTTTACCATTTATTTCTTTCAATTTCCTACTAAATGCCCCTCCTCAAATTCTTAAAATTTCATCATATGTAAATTTGCCCCTCTCCCTACAAATTTCTAGCTCCGCCCTGGCGGCACTGGATTTTAAGCTGTTTTATTTTGTCTATTAAGTGGAGAGATCAAAGCAAGAGAGATGAATAAAGTAGAGATAAATGTGTTTTTATATTAAGTAAGCCATTTTGGTTGTGATAAATTAAAAAGGAAAGTGGATCATCTTCGGTGGAAACGAGGGAGTATAATTTAATATGCGTCCAATGAGGTAAAATAAATACCCCCTCTGTAGCAAAGACTTTTTTGGGTACAAGTGTTACGATTCTACTCATAACAATAGTAATCACAGTCCGTTCGCGGAAGAGAACTTCTTCGAGCAACCAAATTCAAGCCCTAATTAGGGTTTGACCGAAAACAAGGAAAAGAATATAAGCTTAGGGATAATTTTTGTCTGTTTTATTAATAAATAATTATTCCCTATTTATAATACTAAGGACCCTAGGGTTGGTTCGACTCTCTTAAACATCCCGGAAAAGAACCAACAACGAAGCTTATTATTCGCGCGACTCAACTAAATTAAATAATGTTCTTTAAAGGCAAAACAATTACGGTAAGAGAAATGAAATAACAACTCAATATAAAACTAACTATTTGTCTTCTTGCTCCGCTAGTGCAACACGAAGTCTTTGTATCGCGGCGGCGTTCGCCTCTGTCGTCGCGGTCGCTGCTTCCTCTCCGTTGTTCTTCCTCGAGCCGGCTGTTCCTCCGCTTCTACGCCGTGCTCATGGTCTTCTAACCCGTCCTCCTCGCTCGTGGCTGGCGCCTCAGGCCTCTGCTCCTCTCGCTGGCATGTACTCGTATCAACAAGAATTAAGAAATTGTATTAAAAGTGAGTTAAATGGAAAGAGAATAAAATAAAAAAAGAAAAAAAAGTAGAGAAATGGAGAGAGAATCAAGTAAGAGAGGCGAACTAAGAGATATGAAATATGTTTGTTTTTTGCCAAAAAAATGACTCAGTAAGGACAAAGAGAGTAGAAAACTTAGGGCCCGTTTGATAAGTTAGTAATGCCTAGATATAGATACTTATATGACTATTTCTAAGTGTTTGATATCATAGTTAACTATTATGCCAGCCCGTGGTTTTCTCTATGGCCCATCCGAGCTCGCAAATTTTTCCTTAAAATACAAAGATATGTATCTCACAAATTTGGTCGGATAGCATTTCTAACTCATTTATTATGATTTATTAATACAAAATCTAGATAATTTCTTGTCTACCAAACAACAACGAAAAAACCTTCATCCGAGCTTATCTTGACACGAAGCCCGCATTTCTTATCTTATTTAACAAATCTTGTTATATCTCATCTTTCTTATCAAAAAAATATACTCCCTCGTCCCTTAATAATAGAAAATTTTTAAAAACACATTTTTAGTGTGTAATAATTTAAATAAGAGACGGAAAAAAAAAGTGATTGAAGTATTGTTAATGAAGAATGAGACCCGTCTTATTAGAGAAAGAAAAATTTTCTTAGTTAGAATTAGTCTAATTTCAAGAGATGACCCAAAATGATAAAACTAATTTATTTTTAAGAGATAAAATGAGTAATTAATACTCCATCCGTCTCATAGTTTTAGGTTAATTGAAGATAACATGAATTTAAATACGTAATTGGTAATATAAGAGAGGACGTAAAATAAAAAAATAGATGAAGTATAACACTAAATGGTGGGCTCATAAATAAAAAAAATGTAAAAAAGAAAAATAATATTTTACATAATTGAATATAAATTATTTGAATGAGACCTATTTCCGATTAAGGAAGGGTGTAATATAACATATGGTAGTTTTAAAAAGACATATTCTCCATAATTAAAAAAGGTTAACCCATCCTTCTTTTGGTAATTTTAAAGAGACATATTCTCCAAAAAAATTTTAAAAAAAAAGCAATTTTGAAAGTTGTTTGAGGGTTGTTACTCTAGTGGACCCCACGATGGAGACATTTACTTTACTACCCCCAACTGCACACCCACCGAATTAATCCCTAACAAGATAGATATCACTTCGAGGACAGATATGTCATTTAGATGAAAATCGCGGTAATGCAGATTCCATTTTCATTTTCCTCGTTTCCCAAAACACCCCTTTTCTGTTACACGCCTTTCTGAGCACTCTTCAGGCTAGTCCAGACGGTTTCCAGCGCACAATTTCGAGTATTAATGAATGGAAGGTGAGTGGGTTGAGGAGGTAACGGAGACGATGGAGGTAGGTGTCGAAGCAGGTGATTCGGAAAATGGCAGGGCCAAGGTTCGGGGGCCGTGGTCGGCGGCGGAGGACGCGGTTTTGACGGAGCTCGTGAATAAGTTTGGTCCGAGGAATTGGAGCTTGATCACCGCCGGAATTCCCGGGAGGTCTGGGAAGTCGTGCCGCCTCCGCTGGTGCAATCAGCTCAACCCCTCCCTCACGCGAAAGCCGTTTACTGGTAAAATTTTGCTGCTCACTCTCCGTTTGTTTCTCTTTTTATATTGTGGAGACGAAAATGAAAATTAGGAAATCGTATGTTCTGGTTTGCTGTTGATTGAATTGAGTATTCTGATGGTTGCGATCACTCCACTGCAATTATGATTATGATTATGCTGTTTTTGAATTTTGTTTAATTCTTCAATCATCTTTATGGTTAATCCTGTAGACGAGTTTGTTTGCATCTCTTTTCTATTTTTCTTTTTTTATATCGTGGAGACGAAAATGAAAATTAGAAAATCGTGTTTTCTGGTTTGGGGTTAATTGAATTGAGTATTTATCTAGTTATTTCTTATTTCTGATAGTTGCGGTCGCTCCACTGCAATAATGATTATGTTGTTTTTGAATTTTGTTTAATTCTTCAATCTTCTTTATGGTTAATAATCCTATAGCTATTAGCTGTTTTTGAAAGTCGTTTACACTGTTCAATGCGCTTTATGAGCTTGTTGTCTTAGTTCCCCTATGATTATGAATGATGATCCCAGTCTTCATGATCAATGCAAAAAAATGTTTAGACGAATTAGTTGAAGAACTGACATGGAACAATTCAAATAAACTGTTCCAAGAGCTCCTTTTCTAGTTTGAAATGTCCCAATTTTCTTTTGATTTTATGGCCTGTGTGATTCTTCATATTCTTTGTTGAAAGCTTTTCGTCAATATGACAGTGTTTATCTTGTGAAAAAGGTTTAATCAACCAAATAATTACTAGTATAGAATTGGAGGGAAGTAGTGACCTTAGTTATCATTCTTATGACTATGAGAAGTTGTTGCGTTTGTATCTCAAGGGGAGGAAGTACGATTCTTGTTAAAACTTGGTAATTTTTTTTCAGGTGCTTCCTTTTCCTAATTTCTATCACATAAAGAATTTATGCTTTTCTTTACCATCTTTTAATATTGCTGTTTAAAATGTGTATTTCAAATGCACCGAAGAGTTGCTGACTTTATACTCAAACCTGTTTGGTGTTTTAAATTTGATTATCATAAACCCAAAGAAATTCATGCCAAGCACTTCTTCTGAAATTTGGCACTATGTATAAACTCTCTTGATCTATTTACTGTATTAGAAATTGCTTCAGCTCTCTATTTTGATTATCTGGCTATAGTAAAAGGTAACATCGATTACTGGTTGGCTCATCTCCTTCTTCTAGAGGTCTAGCGGAGCTGCCTGGTTATTTTTCTACAACTGTAAGCAAAACAAAGTATCGAGGAACTATAGCCTGGTCAAGTGTATTCTTAGGGCATCCGCCGTGGGGCGGACGATGCGACGGACTATGCATCGTCCGTCGCATCGTCCGCCACTGCAGCATCGCGGACGATGGGTAACCCATCGTCCGCGCCCGATACATCGTCCGCGGACGATGCGCGGAGGATACCCATCGTCCGCCACTGTGGACGAGGCGGACGATGGGTCACGGACGATGCAAAGCGGTTTAGTTTTTTTTTTTAATTTTATTAAATTTTCAAAACCTGTATATTCCTCTTTCACTTCATTTTTCTCACTTCACTCTCATCAAATTCACTACATTTTCAAGCAAAATGGATTCCGGAGATTATCCGAATAGTCCGATGTTCGGTGGTGCACGATGGCCGGGTACAGAACCCGACGAATACCGGTCATTCGACACAACGTCGAGTACGATCCCGACTTTTTCACCGACTCATACGGGCTGTCCGACATGGAACCGTCTCCACACCGCCCCTCCGCCGCCGCCGCCGCTCCCTCCGCCGCCGCCGCTTCTGGGTCCGCCTCCAAGAAGAAGCGGACAAAGGCACGAGCCCAGAAGTTGCCTACAACGGAGGTATGTGAAGAGTTCGCCCCGGGAAGGACGAACTACTCCGACCCCGAATCCATCGTCTTGACGAGATGTTGGATTGATGTTTCGGAAGATCCGGTGTACGCCAACAACCAGAGGGTGACTGCGTATTGGGAGCGCATCGCCGAGAAATACAACGCGGCCAAGCCGGCGAACGCGTACAAGCGCCACAGGGAGCAGCTCCGCAAGCACTGGGATCAAATAAAGAAGCATGTAAATTTGTTCGCGGCGGAGTACGAGAAGTGCGAGAGGGAGCAGGCCAGTGGCGAGAGTCTCGCGGATGTGCGGGACAAAGCGATGCAGTCGTACATTTCATTGTACGGCGATTTCAAGCACTACCAGTCCTGGGCGCTCTTGAGGGACAAACAAAAGTTCGTTGGTGGTGTGATTCCCCAATCGACGGCGGCGAGGAGGGCGTCGAAGCGCACCTTCAATAATTATACAAGTAGCGATAGCGGCGCGTCTCCGATGGACCTCAACAGTCCGGTGTTCGAGGATGAGAGTTCCGGCACACCGATGTCCTCCCGGCGTCCCTCTGGCGTCAAGGCTGCCAAGGGCAAGGGCAAGGCCACATCCTCCTCCGTCGCGCTGCCTGAGCAAGCCCCGTCGCCGACCCCGAGTTCGACGCCGTCCGCGACTTCGACCGCGGCCCATGCGTACGCGGATTTGGCAGCCTCCTCCGACTACCGGACGTTGTTGGACACGCACACCGCCCTCATGCAGGCGACCAACCCGGCTCAAATCGAGGGCAACCAGCGGATGATCGATGGCCTCAGCCGCAAGTTGGGACTTCTCTAGACTAGCCTCCTTTTTTTGTATTTAGTGCTTTTATTATTTCTTATTTTGTAACTTTTTTTTTTAATTAAGTAAAATTAGAATTTCCCTTTAATTGTGTTGTTTTTATTTGTTTATTATTTTTATTTACATTTGCAAACATAATAAAAATATAAATACAAAATAGTGAAATGCTTAGGGCGGGCTATAGTCCGCCCCACTGCAGGTGGAATAGGAAGAGGATAAAATGCTGACGTGGCGGTGCATAGGGCGTCGCTTAGGGCGTCCCATTGTGGATGCCCTTACTACTAACCTTCAAGACTCTCGCCATTGAGCTATGTTCCATTCTATCCTAATTGCTTCTTCTTCAACAAATATCACTGTGACACAATTCGTAACCTTAACCTTTTATTTGTTGTTAATTTTTCTACAATTGTAAGCAAAAAAAAAAGTATCAATGTACTGTAGCCTGGCCAAGTGTATATAAAGTCTATTCTCTAATGTTCCATTCCATGCTGCTGAAGTTTACTAAATGCTTCATCTTCAAAAAATCTCATCATGACACAGTTTGTAACCTTAACCTTTTGTTGTCATGTTAAATGACGTCATAAGTTGCTATTACTGTTTGTAGTTTTACAACTAATGTATGTCTCTCCTTTTCCCTTCCTGAAAGAAAATATGTAGTTTCCCAAAGAATTTAATGTTGAATATATTCTGGTTCTATTTCGGATGAAATACATTCCTTGCAACTTTTATGGTCTTCTGTTTCGGTCGAAACGTAGGTGGGCATATGCATTTAATTTGGGATCTCTTTTATCTTAGTAGTATTTCTTTTGTGTGAGGAAGTTGGTAACCAGTTGGTGGATCTTTGTAATTAGGTACTGATTTTGTGCCACATGCTGTAAATTTTCCATGAAATGTAGTTTACTAAAGATGATTGGATGTGATACTTTTTATGCTAAAGTGTTACTTGTGGTTTAATACCCGCAGATGAAGAAGATCGTGCAATTCTAGAAGCACATAAAGTACATGGAAATAAATGGGCATCAATTGCGAAACTTCTTCCCGGGAGAACGGATAATGCTATTAAAAACCACTGGAATTCTACTTTAAGGCGTATGCATTTGAAATCAAGACCAGAATCTGGCCAGAATTGCATTACAGAGTTTACGATGGGATCATCTGAAGCAACTTCTTCAGGTCCGGCTCTCACGTTATTCAGTCCCTCAGAAGAAATGGACATATGGTCAATGGAAAATCAGCCAAAGAATTCAGAAAACGAAGCTGAGACCCCTACAAACTGTTCTCTCGAACTACCACCACCATTCTTATCTGATGGGGTCTCGAAGTCATTCAGATACTCAGAGACAGTGGAGTCAACAATGATGGAGAATGAACTGAAACCGTTTAAAGATGTAGCTCGAACTACGAAAAGCTCTGGTGCTAGATATAATCCATCCATTGCTGAAGCAATTTCTCACTCTGCTGAAGGGGACCATCAAAAGGGCTCTCATCCTTTTCATAAAGTTGGAGCATTCACTGCCTGTAATTCTTCTATCCGTGAGGCTACATTCTCGAGGACAGTCCCAGGCCAGGGGTCTCTGGTTCTAGTCCAACCAGAATACGACATATTGAAGTTTATTGATAGCAAATTTGATGAACCTTTAATTCCAATGCGATGTGGCCATGGCTGCTGTGAAGCATCTTCAAGAGACAGCTCATTGCTGGGGCCAGAATTCATGGACTATGAAGAATCTTCCAATTTTTCGAGTCCTAACTTGACTTCACTTGCTACTGATTTGTCCAGTATTACTTCGATTAGAAGAGGTCTTGAGAATGCTGCGGAGGTACGTGCTCTTGCCAACGATCAAATAGCAAATCTGGGAACCTCTCTCTGTGCGTGAACATGGAAATGGGTTAAAAGCAGAGTGACGATGAAACATTGATATTCAGTTGATTTTGTTGATTTGGAAATTGGCATAGAACTCAACACCTTTTGGAGAAATTTCTATAAGCTAGAATGTGTAAATAGGCAAGCTCTGTTACCGTTGTCTAATATATTCAAGAAGTTTTGCTAATTAGTAAGTAATTGCTCTATTAGTTTAATCACGTATCTAATGTTTATTTTCGATCTGAAATTTTATTTCTGGAGAAGGTTTTTTAATTAATTCTTTATTTTACTTTATTTGGTGATTCATCAATCTTTTCGTATGAGAGTTTCATTCACTGTTGAAAAAAAAATAGTACTCCCTCCGTCCTACAAAGATTGTCCCATTTTTTCATTTCGGTCCGTTCCATAAAGTTTGTCCCTTTCACTTTTTACCATTTTTAGTAGTGGATCTCATATTCCACTAACTCATTCCTGCTTGCATTTTATTATAAAACTAATATATAAAAATAGGACTCACATTCTACTAACTTTTTCTAACTCACTTTCCATTACATTTCTTAAAACCTGTGCCCGGTCGAAGTGGGACAATCTTTGTGGGACGGAGGGAGTATCAGTTATGATACTTCCTGCCCGCCTATTAGGGTTCCCGGTTCACTAATACACCCCACTTTCCAATAATTCATTCTACCCACATTCTATTATAAAATCAATATATAAAAATGGGTCTCACATTTCACTATCTTCTCTCACCCACTTTCCTTTATACTCCCTCCGTGAATAGGAGTCTCATTTCCTTTCGGCATGAATTTTAAGAAATGTGGGTGGAAGAAAGTTAGGAATATGAGTTCCACTTGTATATACTCCCTTTGTCCATGAAATATTGTCCAAGTTTGACTCGTCACGAGTTTTAAGAAATGTGAAGAAAAGTAAGTTCAAAAAGTTGAATGAGAGTCCTACATTTATATTAGTTTTATAATCTTAACGCGAGTGTGAAGAGTTAGTATAAAGTGCGGTCTATTTACGAAAAATAGTCAAAACAAAATGGACAACTTTTCACGGACGGACTAAAATGTCAAAATTGGACAACATTTCACGAACGGAGAGAGTATTAGTTTTAAATGATATATGAGTAGAATGAGTTAATGACATGTAATGTTAGGCTTTTTTACCATTTATGGTAATATGAACCGAGACTCCTATTTGCGGACAGACTAAATTGAAAAAATGGGACTTCTATTTGTGGACGGAGAAGGTATTCTTAAAATCCGTGCCGAACTCAAATGAGACTCCTAGTGTCGTACGAAGGGAGTATAATTGAATATTTTAAAGTTATGAGATTTTTTAGAATTTACCAATTTGGTACTCCCTCCGTCCCAAGGAAGATGACCCCTTCCTTAGGCGGCACGGGATTTTATGCAGTTAATTTTTGTGTGTTAAGAGGAGAGAGTAAAGTAAGAGAGAGGGAATAAAGTAGAGAAAAAAGTGTTTCCATTTTAAGTAATGGGTCATCTTAGTTGGGACAAACCAAAAAGGAAAGTGAGTCATCTTCAATGGGACGGCGGGAGTAGTATTATTTTTTTTTTCTTTACAAATTGCTTAAGAATACAATGTTGGATTAACCAATTTTAAACGCATGAGACAAAATAAAAATCACAGGGCCTTTGTGTTTTTGAGCAGCTATTTATAAGAAGGATATCAGTAATCCAAAATTAGACAGAGGTGCGTCGACGAAAATGAGTAATGACAATGTGTTCTTATAAAACTGATTTGCTGAATTCTCTTTCAGCTTTAATACTTGCTATACCTATAAATATCTTGTTCCTTCCAACTTGAAACATCAACCTTTTGAAAGCATAGCTAAAATATTTCATTACACAAAACAAACAACAACAATGGTGTCCACAACTAGTTGGAAGTTGCTTCTTGTTGCAATGTCACTGCTAGGGCTGTGTGCTTCACAAGCCACAGCACGAACAGCCCCCGATGCGCCCATGGTTGAGAGGCATGAGAAATGGATGGCAGAGAACGGCCGCGTATACGCAGATGAAGCAGAGAAGGCCAAGAGATTCAATATCTTCAAGGAGAATGTGGAGTATGTCGAGTCCTTTAACGAAGCAGCTGCTCGCACTTACAAGCTTGCTGTCAACAGATTTGCTGATTTAACGAACGATGAATTTCGGGCATCTAGAAATGGCTACAAGATGGCTTCTCGCCCTAAGTCTTCATCGTTTAGGTATTCAAACGTGACGGCTGCTCCAGCCAGCATCGACTGGAGGAAGAAGGGAGCCGTTACTGCTGTTAAGGATCAAGGCCAATGTGGTACGTATCTATCCATCTATCTATCTATCTATCTATCATTTACTTCCTCCCCACACCCACTAGTCCAATTCTAAATGACACATTTTTCGTTTTACAGTTTTCAACCTAATTGACACATTTATTAAAATAGAAACAACGTTATCTATACTGTATATTCTCTATGCTCAACTGACAAAACAAAACTATATAAAATCTGGTGCCAGAATCACAAATGTTACACTTAGAGCGGGATGAAATAGTAGATCACATGTTTATATTAAAATTGAAATGCAGGGTGTTGCTGGGCATTCTCGGCGGTTGCAGCCACGGAGGGAATCAATCAGATCACGACCGGGAATCTCGTTTCTTTATCCGAGCAAGAGTTAGTGGACTGCGACACGAGCCAAGATCAGGGCTGCAACGGTGGCTTGATGGACGACGCGTTTGAGTTCATTATAAGCAACAAAGGGCTCACGACCGAAGCCAACTACCCTTACAAGGGAGTGGATGGCACGTGCAACACGAAGAAGGAGTCGTCCGATGCAGCCAAGATCACAGGGTACGAGGATGTCCCGGCCAACAGCGAATCTGCACTGCTCAAAGCCGTGGTGAATCAGCCCGTGTCAGTTGCCATTGATGCCAGTGGCTCGGATTTCCAGTTCTACTCGAGTGGAGTGTTCACTGGAGAGTGTGGAACGGAACTAGACCATGGCGTGACCGCGGTTGGGTATGGCGCGGCCAGTGATGGAACCAAGTATTGGCTCGTCAAGAATTCGTGGGGAACGAGTTGGGGAGAGAACGGATACATAAGAATGCAGAGGGATGTTGGTGCTGCTGAGGGTCTCTGTGGCATTGCCATGGAAGCTTCTTATCCAACTGCTTAAAACTTGTAATGAACTTGTCTATTAGTTTCAATTCCACTGCTTGTTGACAAAATCACATGTGTATAAATGTGTTTATGTATAATTCCTATGTTCAAAGAATTGCTTGTAAAGAACTATTTAAGACTTAATCACATGGAATTTATGCAGTTATTCTCGCAGGAATTCGATAATATTCTCATGTGAAAAAGGCTTCCACGTTTCACACCCCAAAAGCAAAAGAATTGCACTATTCAATGTTATATAACCATCCTTCGAGGACATATTTTCTACTCCTTCCATCCCCAATAGAAACTTTTCAAACGAAACGGGATTTAATATAAAATTTTCTAAAATAGTACTCCCTCTGACCCGCTTTAGGAGTCCTGGTTAATCAATTTTGGGCGTCCCGCTTTAGGAATCCCGATTGAGATAAATTAATAAAAAAATACCTATAAAAGTGGGTCCCAACATCCACTAAAACAAATAAAAAAGTGTTAAAAGTGGGTCCCAACATCCACTATAACATTTATTTATTGGACACTCAATTAAAAGTGGGTCCCAACATCCACTACTATATTTATTTATTACACACTCAAACACTTTTTTTCTTAAAACATGTGACTGATTCAACCGGAACTCCTAAAGCGGGACGGAGGGAGTACTAAGTTTATAATTTTAGGGGAGGGGGAGTATTAAATTATATGAGTGTGTTTAGATCTGCATCCATCCATTGTACTAGTAGAGATGCCCAAGGTTTTCGGTTCCGGCGGTTAACCGCGAAACCGGAACGCCGGTTCCGGTTCGGAACTGGAACCGTGACAAAAATCTTGAACCGGAACCGTCATAATTTGAACCGCGGGCCGGTTCCGGTTCCAAATTTAATGAACCGAAACCGTCACCGAACCGGCGGTTTCGGACGGTTCCGAACCGTCGGTTAACCGGCGGTTTCACGGTTCCGGTGAGGTTTTCGAGGCGGTCAGCTTTTGGCAGGCATGGGTCGGCTTTTTCAGGCGGTTTTTGACCAAAACCGGCGGTTAACCGTGATAACCGGCGGTTAACCGCCAAACCGGCGGTTTCCGGTTTTGGTGCGGAACACAAGGCTGACACGTTGCAGCTTTTGACCGTTTTTCAAATTTTTTTTATTTTTTTAATTCGAATTTTGAATTCAATTTCAGATTTTTTCAATTTTTTCCTTTTTCCCCCCATTTCATGGTTTTTTTTTATTTATGTTCCGACGACACTTGTAAATTATATCACGTTGTTGTATTATTGTAATGTATTGACAATTGTATTATTGTAATGTATTGTTGTCCGTTATAAGTTACAACTCAAATTCAATAAAATTGATATGATTTTCACCTTATTTGTCTTATTTCAATTTAAATTATCTATTACCTTGTTCCAATTTATTGTATAAATCCAAAATTCCAAATTATATAGCAAAAAAAAAAAAACCGCCGGAACCGCCAAACCGAACTGGAACCGTGAGGAACCGTACGAAAACTGGTGGTTCGGAACCAGAACCGGAACCGCCGGTTTTCGAACTGGAACCGTAAAAAAGCCTCACGGTTCGGTTCCGGTTCCACATTTCGCGAAACCGGAACCGACGGTTTACGAACCGTGGGCATCTCTACTTTGTAGTACTGTGATCTTGAAATTTTTGAGGAGGTGGCCCATGAATAATATATTACTCTTTCCGTCATTTTTAGTCTCATTTTGATTCCATAATTTTAGTTATTTACATAGTCTAGAGTCCAAATATAATTTCTTACATTTTGTCTAAAAAAAGTTTTACTCCTGCATATTAAGTGTGTTAGCTTTTAGTCATAGACAATATATTTGGATCTAAATTTGCGTTTGATGTGTATTTTCAAGTATCCAATTCAATTCACATAATATGTTAAGTTTAATTAATAAACTCAAATAATACTATAACACTGCAAGATTACAGTGTCGTAAGATGTATTTCAACTATCGATCCACAAGGAGGTGATTGTTTGTTTAAAACTTTCTAGCTCACAAACATGTACTCCCTCCGTCCCGGCTAAAATGAGACATTTCTTGTCCGGCACAGGATTTTAGGAGCTTGGTTAATGTATTTAATTGGAGAGAAAAAAGGTGAGTGTATGTATTAAAATAGAGAAAGAAAGAAAAATGAATATATTAATATGAGTGAGAAAAAGTGGTTGGGTGTATCAATTGGAGAGAAAAAGTTTCCAAAAATGGAAATATGTCATCTTATTTGAGACAAACTAAAAAGGAAAACATGTCATCATAAGTAGGATGGGGGAAGTAACATAAAGGATTGATTTTTTTGGTTTTCAAAGATGATGACAAATTAAAACAAACAATTTACATCTAAAGGATTTCATATATAAAAGGAAAGTCATGTCACTCTATGTTGCGCATTAGACTCGAATTATTCTACACCAACATTAAAAGAACATGCATCGTGGTTAAATCATCAACCTAATCACATACACTAAACTTGTATATACAATGTGTAGTTCATAATTAGCTAAACATATAATCTATGAACCAATCTCCAATGAATACAAATTCCTACGAAAGCGCGATTAAGATTCACCTACTATAATCTCCTACTTAATCCACAATCAAATTACCCCCTGAACAAGTCAAATCAGATAGCACGCCAACAATTAGTCACACCCAGACAATGTTAAAGAGACAATAGAAGAGGAACTGACAACACTATATTAATGGCCAAAAACATAATGTATGACCATTAAAAACATTGTTGGTGACATGAAACGTGGATTCATTGATGTAGAATTATTTAAACAAGCCTAAAAATTAAAACTTGGAGCAACATTGAGAGTTTGACCTAAACACATGGTAAAAATCTCATTTAAAATCATAGCAAGCATGCTCTCGTTGAGTACAGAGATTTGGGGCTGGATCGTCGGAATGTTGGCCGAAATTTCTTCCTTCTCTTCTTCCTCCTCTTTATCTCCTTTTCCCCTCTTTTTCCGTGTCTACATTCCCCCAAAACTCCAAAAAACGCCACTTAAATATCGTGACAAACTGTCAATTTGCAGTTGCACTTAGGTTGACTCGAGTCAGAGTCAAGTATAGACACAACTCGACTCGGTCGAGTCAAACTCTCTATCTTGGCATTTTTTTTGTCTCTTAGGATGACTTTGGTCGAGTCACTTCTCGCCACAAGTTGACTCTGTCGAATCAAAGCTTCTGTCTTGACAGTTTTTGATCTCTTAGGATGACTCTAGTCGAGTCACTTCTCGCCACATTCCAACTCTGCTCGAGTCAAGTATAAAAACTGCTTCCAACTTCATTTTGACTCCTGACATCGTTCCAACTTCACTTTATGACATCGTTCCAACTTTTGACTCCATTGCACTTCCTACACAAGAAAAACACACTTTTGCAAGCATTAAATCATATTAACCATTCAAATATATGGGAATAAAGATACCATATCACATCAGTGTTTCTATTAAAAATTAACGAGAAATCACATTTTATTCAAAAAGAGAGAAAAACTTACTAAAAACAAGATATACACTAATTTTGGTGGATGGTCCAAAATGGAAAAGTTTTTTTTTACCGTAGAAATTGTATAAAATTTAGAATTTATTTTAAAATAAATTAAATTTTAATAAGTAACTTGAAACAAATTGGTACTTCATTTGTCCCTTGTTCCAGTTTTCTATTTTGGGATCTCCCGTATTAATATCCATTTTACTCATATTTCATCTGTTCCAATTCAGGTGAAGCATTTCATATTCAATTGGTAGTATTGTTTTGTGAGTTGAATGGAGAAAGAATATAGTAAGTTAAGAAAATTAAGTACAGATAATAATGTTTTCATTTTAAGAAATGTTACAATTAGAGCTGAGAGATCCAAAAAGAAATACTCCCTCTGAGAAATTTTTTTTTTTTTATATTTTTTAAAACTTATGCCAAAACTAAATATGATTATATTGACTGAGAGAGTAGTAAGTCTCTTAGAATTGACTAACTTTTCCATAACTTTTTTTTTTGTCCACTCATATTTTTGTTTAGAATTTGTGGCCGTCAAAATGGAACATGAAATAATACTAATCAATTAAGTACTTATTACCTTGCCAACGGCTATAATTTTGAATACATTCTTGTTTTCTGCGAATAAAAAATAGTGATATTAGGGCTTCTTATAAACGTTGAATAATGGCATTGTCTCCTTTTTTTATTTTTTCAAATTTCTGAGGTGAAGCTGCAGACTTCTGTTTGAAGAAATGCCCGAGAGAAAATCCACGATAATCGAACAGGAAATCCCCACCAATTCTCTTCGAAGATCCACCAGACTCCATCCTAGAAATCCTACCGGAGTTCAAAGCCCAAAAACCCCAAATCTTGCTGAAACGAGACACTGTCGTCCCGATTCATTTTCCACACCTGTTTCCAAAATCAAGAACAGAAGGGGGAGAGAGTCCGAATTAGATTCGAAGAATTCGAGAAACGCAATTAGAAAGTCTGAAAGACTGCAGCGCAGGACCAATTTTAGTCGCCCGGATTTGGGGAATCAGTCTGTGAAAGGTGCGGCGAAATCAGGCGGTGGATCTAGAAGGTCTGGAAATCGGGATGAGGGAAGCATTGCGGGTAAAAGCAAAGAAGTTGTGTATCTGCGTGAGGAAGAGGTTGTGGTGAGGATGGTAACAAGGAGTTCGGTTCGGAGGAATAAAGCTGTATACGTTGGTGACTTCGATTCGGAAGAGGATTGTGTCGATAGTGTTTCTATTGTGTCGAAAGAGCGGAAGAATAAAGACAGAGTTGTTCATAGAGAAGAAAAGGCTGTGAAAACGGAGAAGAGGGTAACTCGTAGGTCTTGTAAAACAGATGTGAAGACGGCAACCAGGCGAAAAGCAGTTGTGCCGGATGAAGCAGACCCCGAAGAGGACGAAGACTTAGCTAAACGAGATAGGAGTAGGAAAGATGTCGAAGATTGTGGGGTTGTGAAGATGAATGGAGAACAAAATTTTGTGAGGAAGGCACAGGTTGGTGAGAAGAGGAAGAGAGATGGGGTTGAGGGAGGGTGCGAAAATGCTCAAGGATGGACTAAGGAACAGGAAGTTTCTCTGCAAAGAGCTTATTTCACAGCTAAGCCCACACCTCTGTTTTGGAAGAAAGTTGCAAGGATGGTAATGTTTATTTCATGTTCTATCGTTTCCCGTTTTAGTGAGTTTTGTATTTCTGTTTACTTGTTTGTGAGAATAGATATTAGGCTGTGGTAAGGATTCTTGGCTTCTATTTGTCATTTTAGTGCATTTTGCATTTCTGTTTATATATTAGGCTGTGTTAAGGATTCTTGGCTTCAATTTGTCATATCTTTAATTCAGAGAGTGCATAGCTTTGTCATGAGATTGTTGTTGTTGCTGTTGGGAAAAACACTGCATATTTAGAGTCATGGAGTTGAATCGGGAGAAATACAAATGGATGAAATATTAGTACAACCTTCGGACTTGTACAGTTTAGGACCAGGAGATAGGAAGTTTCGACCTAATACTGATCTGTTCCGTGTTTGGAGATGCAAAATGTTGACGAAAAGTTCATTTCGATGATGAGCATGTGCTTGAATGTAGGCATTGTATCCTATCTGTATGCAGAACAAAGATGATATCTTGTTTACATATCCGGAAATAATGTCTGCCTAGATATGTTTTCCTGACTTCCTGTTATATATGGTCTAAAAAGGAAAATAGTTACATCTTCTGCTAAGCCAGAGCCTCTTTTGAAGTGAGGAAGGTCAGGAGCATTTACTTACTATTATTCTTTGTCAGGAGAAATAAAAGCTTTGGTTGTAGTTTTTTACAATTACTCCCTCCGTCGTGCCATAAGCGAGCCACTTCTTTCAATGTCATAATGATTTCATAAAAAGATGATCAGACCATTTTGACATCATGAATTCTGCTGCAGGTTCCTGGCAAATCAGCGGAGGAATGTTTTGACAGAATTCACTCCGACCACCAAACTCCACCCCAACCACGAACACGTTCAAGGGCAAAACTAAAGGAACCATCACCCCTCTCGTTTTCTGCAAGTAAGTTACTTAGTCCCGTGGAGAGGAAAACTAAAAGGCTAGGATCCAAAAGGAGGACACTTCTAGCACAGAAGACAGTAAGAAAGATATTGCAAAATCAACAGAAGGAAGATCAAGATTACTGTGCGGATCTGTTTTCGGTTCTTGAGCCAACAGCGGATCCATCACCGTCCAATCTTCAAGCGGATACAACCTTCGCCTCACCAGAACCGAGCAAAGCATCTAGCTTCCTCACAGCGTGCAGGCCGGTGTCTTCATCATCACCAAAAAAGCATCGCTCGAGATTGAATGGCTTTCAGAAAGCAGGTTTTGTTAGTCCCCCGGTGCTGAAGCAGATTAAGAACAAGGCTTTGCATGAGAAATACATAGATCAGCTGCATTGCAGGGATGCCAAAAGGAAGGCTGAAGCATTGAGGAACTCTAGAAACATTAAGGGACAAATTGACGAAAAGGCAAATTGCTTAAATCAACATTTTGTCAAAGCTGCAAAAGATGCTTTAGTTTCTGATGCACAGGATGCTATCAGTAAGTTTCGCAATCTGCATAATACAACTGATGATGATGGCGGTGGTGATGATGATGACGATGATCGTGGTTATGATGAAGATGAATATGGGAATCGATGATCACTAGTTTTGTTTGTATGTACAATACATTGTTTAGATTGTTACATTCCATAATCAAACTTGGTATATTTTTTCAGTGAGACTGTAATGGTGTCTCTGTTCTCATGTACGAGATTTGAAGGAAAAAAGGAAGTATCTAGTGTTTGTAAATAGTTAACTATAAATTTGATCTTTGGAAAATTAGGTTTCCAACTTTTAGATCATTGAGAAAATGTCGTGTGTTTGAAGTTTCATTGGTTCAGAACACAAAAATGACTCCATTGTCACCCAGAAATAGATGGAAGATGTCAAAGAAAGTGGTTGTACTTCCTCATTCATTCTCTATAATTTGCCTAGACCTGAGTTCTGATGGATCTGGATTGGCGTATGTATGACCGACCCAATAGACAACTTTAACTTGACAAACCATCTTTTTGTTTGTGGTGCATAGGGCACTCACAATAGGAAGAGCCTATCTCACAGTCAGCAGCATACCTCACAGTCCATCTGCAGCCCATCCTCAGCCTATTCCACTATCACTATATTAATTTATTTTGATTTTTGGTATTTTATGAAGTATAAAATAACAAAAACGAAGTGAAGTGGAGAAACAACACAGAGAAAAAAAATATATAAATCATATTTTATTAAAATTAAAAAAAATCTACAATAAAAAAAAATACAAATGTGCATCAATGGTTACGTGTCCTACGTGCCCAAAACTCTTCAATCATATCATTCTGAAGTCGATGATGGGCTTGTTCCTAACGGTTACTATTAAATGCATGGAGCCTCTGAGACTCACCATGCGATACACCCATCTGTACGGGCTCGCTTGCCACACCGTGGCTTGATCCAGTTGCATCTTCATTGTCCCAAACGGTGACGACTGAACCTTCATTCTCGACTATGATATTGATGATACAGACATACATGATATCAGCGACATTCTAATTGTATAACAATAATAATAAGAGTTTATTTGTTAATCAATATTGTTAAAAAAAATGGAATATACTTTATGAGAATATGATTTTTAAAAATATGATTATTCGTAAATTATATATCAGGTATTTGGAAAAGCCAAGGAAAATCGCTTGGATTTTAAATTAATGGAGTACTTATTATCTAGATTCTAATTAATTAATAATAATACAATAACATAACGTATGATCTAGAATTTTGTAAGTTAAATTAATATTTCTTAATAAGTCATTTATCGACACAATAGTAATAGTAATAATAATAAATAAATACATCAATAATAATTATTGTTAAAATTATTGTTATGTATATTCCAATATTTTAAATATTAAATTAAAATTTTCTCTACTAAATATTAATGGTAATTACAACAATAGTAAAAATAATACTCTCTATGTCCTCTAAAAATTGACAAAGTTGTACATGACATGAATTTTAATGTGCAATTGCTAAAGTAAGAGAAAGATAAGAAAAAGTAAGAGAGAAGGGGAAGAGGTAGTGGCAGTGGATTGTGGGGTCTACATTATTTGTAGTTCAAAACTTTTCTTATTTACACACTAATTTTGAGGGACGATCCAAAATGAAAAAACTAGTATATTTTTTTGGGACGGACAAAGTAATATTAATTATATATAACTTTAAATGTATATTAGTATTTCCTTAATAAGTTAATAACAAGGAAATTTGCACGTGTTTTGAAAAATAATGTACATAAAGTGAATACATGATATGTTATTCTCTACTTTAATTATTTATTTTTATTTTTACGTTTATAAAACATTTGAAAAGAAATGTGGCATTTCAAATAAGACTGATAAACAATACTCCCTCCGTTTTTTAGTAACAGAGGCGTTTCTTTTCGGCACGGAGATTAAAAAAATTTGTGTTAGGTGAGTTAAGTAAAGAGACAATAAAGTGGAAAATTAAAAAAGGTAGAAAGATGAAGAGAGAAAAAAGTAAGAGAGAGTAAAGTAGGAAAAATGTGTTGACTTTTACTAAAAAGGGTGTTGGATATATGTGGACCTTCTAAGAGTTGGACTTATGTATTAATTATTTGGGCTGGCCCAATCCAATTAATATTTGAGCCCAAGACTCTGGTGCAGGCCCAATGTGTTAGTTGGCCCGCTACTTACCTGGTTACCTGGATGGCCGCCACGTAGGCAGCTCCACGCGGATCCTTGAGGGCAGCCGTTGGATCTGGAGTGTGTTTGTTAAGTGAGAAGGAGCCTTCTCACTTCCCTCATTCAGTTGAAACGTCTGACTCTCTCTTTCTCTCTCTTCGAACTTGCTCTACCTTCTCTCTAGTTTTCTGGCGGCTCTAGTCGGAGTTTTCCTTCAAGCTTGTGTTTCCACCGATGATTCTCAGTTTCCTAGAGATCAGTGGATTAGTTTGAGTGTTAGGCAACTGCTTCGGTTTCCTTCTCAAACCCTAGTGTCGGTCTTCTTTCTGTGACCGCTTGGAGGTGGTGTAGTGAGAGATCTTGGTGTGTGAAGGTGTTTGGAGAGCCTTGTGGTGGTCCGCGTGTTGAGGAGACCTACTGTGGTGGTAACCGGTGAAACTTAGGGTTTCTGGGGTCCTTGTTCAGTATTACTTCCTTGTGACAGTTGGTTGAAGCTTTGGGGAGGTTCTTGGCCCGGTGTAGTCGCCTGTTGCGACCTGAGCCATATTCCTGTGCTTATACCCTTGTCTTACTTGTTTTCTCTGTGTTTTAGATCCTGCGGGATCATTCTTGTGTTACTAACGATTCTAATTAAGTGTGCAGGATAATTGAAGAAGATGAAGACTCAAGTTCTGTGTGATACTTGAACTTAGTCTAGGGTTCTTCAATTGTATCTTCCTGTACTAGTGTAGAGTGTAATCTTAGTATCACACTTGTATTGGCTTGTATTTCTGAGATTAGCCATCTCGGACTCAATCAATAAAAGAGGTCCCGGTAATTAGCGAATTCCGGGTGGTCTGATCCCTACAAAGGGAAATGACTCTATTACTATGGAACATACCAAAATGGCAAAATGACTCTATTACTATGGAACGAAGGGAGTATCTTTTACTTTATTTTATGTATGCACATGATTCAAAAATCGGCGGTTCCGGTTCGGAAACGGCGTTTCACGGTTTCAGAAAATCATTGAACCTGAACCGGCCCGACAGGGGTTTAGGCGGTTCAGGTTCGAATTCAAAAATCCGCCGGTTCCGGCGGCGGTTCAGGGTCGGTTCGGCGGTTCGATTTTTTTTTTTTTTTTGCATTCTAGTCTTTATTTATCTATGAAATGTGCGTAAATAAAATTCAATCAATAACGATTAAAATTGCATTTTTATTGATAAAAATTTAAACGAGACTACAAGTTACAACTATTTCAATTTACAAAAGACTTGAAGTCTTTAAGCAATAAATTTATATATACTTGTAAATTTCAACAAGACTACAACGAAGCTATTTACAAATTACAAAAAGCACTTGAAGTTTTGAACAATAAATTTATATGTATATAATCAGCGAAGGACATATTTTTACATAACTAAATTGAGGAACTGACTAGATAGTATATACAAATTCAATTATTTAATTGTATTTGCATATTTTTAAAGTTGAAAAAAATGAAAAAGAGAATTAAAGGAAAAATGACTTGAGTTCAACTTAAATTTAAAATTTAAGTTGAGGTGCCAACATATCCTCAATGCTCAATTGTATTGGGAATCAAAGCCCACGTAGTTCTTTTACCTGTTGGCAGTAGGGGCATGCCCATATTCAATTGGATGAATTTTCTTCATATGACGAATGAGAGTACGATATCCCCCACCAACATTAAACTGTTATATCATCTCTTGAGATAGTGGATCAACACTACTAGACACTATTGAGACGTTCTTATAGTGTTTAACAAATATAGACATACTTGATCATAACTTAGACTTTTTACTGCTTTGCGGTACGGATGGATGAAGAGGAGGATGCATGTCCTCATCACAAGAAAAAGACATAGAAATTGAAGTATGAGAATGAGAGTACAAAATAGAGAATGAGAAGAGAAATCCTTGTTAGCACAAGAATAGGGTGAGTAGAAATGACGGGGAAGGGGGTATATATATAAGAAAAATTGGAAAAAATCATATTTAAAAAAAAAAAAAATTTAAACCGGCTGAACCGGCGGTTCAGTCCACGGTTTCTGACTAAAACCGTCGGTTTCCTGACAAAAAACCAGTGGTTTCTGACCACTTTTATGCAACACTACACCTAAAAAGCCTAGGGACCTAGCCAGAAAACCTACTTGAACTGTTGAACCATCGGTTTTGATTCCAGTTTCTCAAATTTTTAAACCTGAACCGAACCATCCCTAGTTTGAACCGCCACTTCCAGTTCCAATTCCGGATTATGAATCGGCGGTTTGATTCGGTTTGTGCATGCCAACATACTCTCGTCGTTACACATGGAGTAATATTTTTACAAAAGACAATGTAGTCTCTGTGTTTATGCCGACAACATTCTTTTTGCATCAACCTCATAAAAAGCCAAAAATCGGAAAACGGCAAATGTGGGGTCAACTACCGACTCCACGTGGCACCTCTTAGAAAACAACAAATCCCATAAATCCGACGTGGCGCAATCATAACCGTTGATGGAATCAAATTGACGGCCCAACATCATCACGCACACAAACTACGATTGCCAAAATATCTACATATGGAGGAGCACCCAATGAATGAAATCCCGCAGCCATTTGTCCTCTCCAAAATCACGAGCTCACTTCTTTTTGTTTTTTTCTGTGTAGTTGGCTTTATTTTTTCTCTTTTTTTTTTAATTGTTGACGAATACTCCTATATAGTTGTGTAGTGTAATAACGGAGGAGGCGACGCGGTGGAAATGGATGTTCCCGAAGGAAACGGACAAGTGCACTCCGATCATCATTTGGATATTGAAATTCCGGATACTGCACATCAGATTAGCCACGGTTCTCTTTCATTAATTTCTTGTTTTTTACTAACTTTTTTCATTTTCTATTTTGGCTTTATGTCATACTTCCTCCGCTCCAAGGTAGTTGAGGCATTTCTTTTAAGCGCATGATTTAAGAAATTGATGTGTTAAAGAGGATAAAAAAGAAAGAATAAAGTATGAAAGATAGAGAAAGAAGTGTTTGCCAAAAAAAAAATGACTCGACTAAATTGGGACAACTCAAAAAGGAATGCGACTCAACTATCTTGGGACAAATGAAGTATATTTTATATGGATTTGGTCCTTTTTGTGTGCTTGTTTTGTTTGTATTTAATTTTGTGTATAGTGCTCTTGTGTGTTTTGATAAGGCAAAGAAGGAAATTCAAGGACAAGATTTCACTATTTTAGGATATACTCACTCCATGCACCATTTAATGGACCATTTTTCCATTTTTGGATATCCACGGTTTAAGGAACCATTTACATTTTTGCATTTTTGGTATGCGAACCATCCATTATAAAACTAATTCTAATAATGGGTCCCACATTAACTCTACTCACTTTCTCTATTTACATTTTTTTTTACAAAGTCAAACAATTTTATTAAAATCCATGTCAAGTCAAAATGACTCTTTAAATGGTGGACAGAGGAGTGGGAATGCTACTATGTTATTTTTCTCTTGTTGGATTATTTTAAGCTTAATTCACCCTTAATGACTTCAATGTAGATTCGTGGTTTCAAGTGGGATTTGTTCTCACGACGGGGATAAACAGTGCCTACGTGCTAGGATACTCCGGCACCATCATGGTTCCGTTGGGTTGGATAGGCGGCGTGGTTGGACTTATTCTAGCCACAGTGATATCTTTGTATGCTAATGCTTTAGTTGCCAACCTTCATGAATTCGGAGGAAAGAGGCACATCAGGTATAGGGACCTTGCAGGATTCATATATGGTAAGCACAAATGAGGAATGGTTACGAAATTGATAAATCTTTGTTAGAATTGCATTTCTCGTTTTAACAGCGTGACGATGTTTTGGACGCGCAGGTAAGAAAGCATATGCGCTTACATGGGGACTCCAGTATGCGAATCTCTTCATGATCAATGTCGGATATATTATTTTGGCCGGGAGTGCCCTTAAGGTGACCGACCTACTATTTGTTACGCGTAGTTCTGTTGTATAAGCATTGATGCTTGATTCGTTTGATTCTGTTGCGTCCTGTAGGCTGTGTACGTTCTTTTTAGAGACGACAGTGATATGAAGCTCCCTTACTTTATTGCTTTAGCTGGCCTTACTTTATTGCTTTAGCTCCCTTACTTTATTGCTTTATTACTTTATTGTTATAAAGCATATAACATGTATCAAATTAAAGATAATTTCATAAGGTTTCCAACGATATCCTACATGCATAAGTTTCGACGTTAAAATTTGAACAAAAAATTCAAAATTTTTTAATTTTTTTCGTACAAGCATAAATGTCAATATACTATATAAAATATGTTAATATAATACATGTAGAATGTCAATATAAGCAATGAGTTAACATTCTTAAAGTATCGTGTTGACATTCTCAAAGCATTGTGTTGTTATTTTCGAAACGCTATATTGACATTTTCATCCAAAACCCTAATTTGGAGTTTTTTTTCATCTTTTTTTTTTATTTTATTAATAAAAATGAAAATTACACGTGCAAATTGTAGACCACGCGTTTTCTAATGATCTTAAATTAGTTGTAGTTAGCAATTAAATGATGAGTTAACAATTGTTCACTCCCCTATTAATATCATTAGGATTTTGTTTGATTTGGTTTATTTTCGTAGTTATTAGAATTTGATTTAATTTAATTTATTTTAGTATATTTTGTCTTCCCTCTTGGCGGGAGAATAAATATCTAATATAGTGATAATTGACCGATTATATACGCATATCCAAATTCGAAAAATAAGCTAATATATATTCAGATGACATAATAATTATGCACTTTTGCAATAAAACCAGATCCGTAATATTAACAAAAATTTAAAGTATGCATTGAATTAAGAATCAGTGTTTATCAATCAGATAATTTTCTATTTCATTGTATAATGTTGAGAGGGACAACCTTATCAATCTCTTAATTTTTTCCATAATCTTCTAAAAAATTAAACTTTTTAGTTGACTTTAACATCAATTGTTGAACCAGCCTGTCGCGTTAATTGATTAGTACTATTATATCTAATCTTGGAAACATCATACTCTTGATTTTGTCATTTTGAGTCACAGTATTGTTCATTTTCAAAAAATTAAGAGGAGATTGGAGATAATGGCAGCCTATGCAGGTGTTCTTTCTCTTATGTCTATTATGTTAGACATTATTTATCATCATATATATTCAAGACTACATAATTGAATATAAGTAAAGCAAGATCTTTGAACAACATGTATTTCACGTAAACCATAAACTTAATAGGATCGAGATATACCTTGGCGATCCATAGCGGAAGCGATTGAGGAAGGAGGAGACGATTTCCTCGGACTTTCTTTGGCGTAGTGGCGCAACTCCAACTCCAAGGATTTGTTTCTCTCTCTTTCCCTCGTTTATGTGTTCTCTTGATGTGTGTGATTTGATGGGATCCCACACTTATATTTATAGGCAGAGAGAGGACAAACCCTAATTATCAAACCCTAAAAGCCCTTTCCATCAAAGAGGCTATATAATAATATAATAATAACGTTTCTTTTCTATAAAACTTGATTCCCAAGTTTAATGACAATCATAAACGTGATTCCTTACCATATTTGTTATTAAAATATATAGTTATTTTCTTTGATTGTCGTGGACAAACCAAAACTATATATATAATAATATATTCATTTGGTAGGAGTAGGAATTATATGATTTGCCAATAAATTGTAATTAAGGCCATAATTCCATTTTCCTTATTAGTCTTTGAAATTATACGACTAATTGATTTGGCCGACAATTAATCACATGTCTAAGAAACGTCTCATTTAATAATTAGGGAAAAAAGTGTCTAATACCAAGTCAATGTATTATATTAAAAATCCAATTCTATTTAGGATTCTATCACGTGTCACATATGTGAGACATAAAACTTACATTCTCCCACTTGGCGAACATGTGGGACACAAAGTTTTCGATTCTCCCACTTGTCACACTTGACAGAGCCAAAGTAAAATAGACATAGTAAACATAAGGCGCGCATAATATTGGACTTTATAAATACTTTCATCATTGGTAAACATAAGTATTATATTAGAGAGACTACTAATGCGGGTCATGGCGGGCGTATATCATTCAATCGATATAGTTCCTTCCATGTACCACATCACCAATATCCACTCTAATATAATCTATAAGTGACACCGAGTCCGTAATTGTCTTATTTCAAGACCTCCTGCATTAATACTAAAAACGTACATATGCATATCAAATAATAAGTATATGCAGGAAAAGTAGAAACAACTTTATTGAATTCAAAATATCTATAACTTAAGTGTCTGAACCAACATGGAAACATAAAGATTAGACATTTCCATACCCAAGACCCATTCTGTTAACTTGTTCCATAAATGTCTTAGGCGGTAATGCCTTAGTCAATGGATCGGCAACCATAAGCTGTGTGCTTATATGTTCTATAGATATTCTTTGTTCCCGAACTTCATCTTTGACGACAAGAAACTTTAATTCCATGTGTTTAGCTCCTTTTGAATACTTGTCATTCTTAGAGAAAAACACGGCTGCACTATTATCACAATACAATTTCAAGGGCTTGGATATTGAGGAGACAACACCAAGTCCTGAAATAAAATTTCGCAACCACGTAGTTTGAATAGATGCTTCAAAGCAAGCTATAAATTCAGCTTCCATGGTAGACGTCGAAATAGAACTCTGCTTGGCACTCTTCCATGATATGGCTCCTCCAGCCATAAGAAAAATGTAACCAAAGGTTGATTTTCTAGAGTCGACACATCCAGCATAATCTGAATCGGAATATCCAATCACTTCTAATTGATCAGATTTCCTAAATGTGAGTATAAAATCTTTTGTCCCCTTTAAGTATCTCATTGTCTTCTTTGCAGCTCTCCAATGTTCAACACCAGGGTTACTTTGGTAACGGCCTAGCATTCCAACTGCAAAGCTGATGTCTGGTCTAGTACAGACTTGAGCATACATCAAACTTCCCACAATAGATGCATAAGGAATATTTTCCATCTCTTTACGTTCCAATTCATTTTTTGGACATTGATCCAAACTGAATTTGTCACCTTTATGAATTGGAACAACACTTGGGGAACATGCACTCATCCCATATCTCTCTAAAATTCGATCTATGTAGTTTTTCTGAGACAATCCTAACACTCCACGTGATCGATCTCGTGATATTTCTATTCCAATCACGTAGGATGCCTCACCCATATCTTTCATGTCGAAATTTTTAGAGAGATAATTCTTAGTGTCATGTAGTAATCCAAGATCACTACTAGCAAGCAATATATCATCAACATACAGAACCAAAAATATGAACTTACTCCCACTAACCTTGAGGTATATACACCGATCAACAGTGTTTTCTTTAAAACCAAAAGCAGTAATAGTGTCATGGAATTTAAAATACCATTGTCGAGAAGCCTGTTTCAGTCCATAAATTGATTTCTTAAGTTTGCAGACTAAATGTTCATTCCCTTTCTTAATGAAGCCTTCAGGTTGTTCCATGTAGACTTCTTCTTCCAAATCACCATTCAGAAAAGCAGTTTTCACATCCATTTGATGTAGTTCCAAGTCGAAATGGGCTACAAGTGCCAAAATAATTCTAAGTGAGTCCTTCTTTGATACAGGAGAGAAGGTCTCTTTATAATCTACACCATCTTTCTGAGTGTAACCTTTGGCAACAAGTCTGGCTTTAAATCGTTCGATCAAACCGTTCATGTCGAATTTGGTCTTGAAGACCCATTTACACCCGATGCACTTGTGTCCATCAGGCAATGCGACAAGGTCCCAGACTTCATTAAAATCCATAGATTTCAACTCTTCTATCATGGCATCAACCCATTTATTAGAATTATTACTCTTAATGGCTAGTGAATATGAAACTGGATCGTTGCGTATCCCTATATCACATTCAGATTCTTGGAGATATACCAAATAGTCATCAGAAATTGCCGATTTTCGTTCTTGTTGAGAACGCCTTAGTGGCACTTCTAGAGGTGGTTCTTCCACATCTATTTCAATGACTTCGGCATCATCATTAAGTGGTTGGTCATTCAAGTGTTCAATATTGTTAGGTTGTTCAACAATATTTGGTACACTTGATTCTTGAGGAATTAAGGGAAGAGGGAATTCTGCCCTTATTTCACTAATGACCGCATTACGAGTTTCAGAACTCCCACTGATCTCACCATTCTCGAAGAATCTTGCATTTCCAGTTTCAACAATTCTCATGCTATGATTAGGACAATAAAACCTATACCCTTTGGATTTTTCCGGGTAACCAATAAAGTAACCGCTAACTGTTCTGAAATCCAATTTCTTTTCTTGCGGGGAGTATACTCTAGCCTCCGCTGGACAGCCCCAAACATGAAGGTGCTGTAAACTAGGTTTCCTACCTGTCCAAAGTTCAAAGGGAGTCTTTGGCACAGCCTTACTAGGAACCCGGTTTAATACATACATAGCGGTTCTTAGAGCATACATCCACAACGATATGGGCAAGGTAGAATTGCTCAACATACTTCTAACCATTTCCATGAGAGTTCGGTTACGTCTTTCAGCAACACCATTCTGCTGAGGCGTACCAGGCATTGTGTATTGCGCACAAATGCCATGCTTTTCTAAGTATTTGGCAAACGGTCCAGGTAATTGACCCATTTCAGTGGTACGACCATAAAATTCACCACCCCTATCAGATCGAACAATTTTCACCTTTCTATTTAATTGCCTTTCAACCTCAGTCACAAAATGTTCAAGTGTTTCTGCTGCCTGAGATTTTTCATGCAATAAATAAATATATCCATAACGCGAATAATCGTCAATAAAGGTGATAAAATACTTTTCTCCACCAAAAGTTGGGACATCAAAAGGTCCACAAATATCTGTATGTATAATTTCAAGGAGCTCAGTGCTTCTTGTGGCATTTTTCTTATTGTGTTTGGTTTGTTTTCCTTTAATACAATCCACACAAACAGTAAAGTCTATAAAGTCTAAATTCGAAAGAATATTATCCTTTACAAGCCTCTTAATTCTTTCACTGGAAATGTGTCCCAGTCTTTTATGCCATAAGAATGATGAATTTTTATTCATCGCACTATGTTTGGTTTCGTCATTATTTTGCAGGGCCATACACGCTTCTGAATTATTAAGAAATAATTGGTATAAATCATCAACAATAAAACCAGAAGCAATAATATTGGAATTCTTAAATAAAGTAAAACAATTATTCCCAAACTCAAAATTAAACCCATCATAATCAAGTTTCGAAACAGAAATTAAATTTCTAGAAAGAGTCGGAACATAAAGGGTGTGATACAAGTCCAAATGAAAACCATTATCTAAAATTAATCGGTATGTCCCAATAGCTTCGACTGGAGCCTTATTCCGATTTCCCATAAGCAAGAAGTTCTCATTTAGTCTTGTGGTTTGGGTCATAAGGAATCCCTGCAAGGAATTCGAAACATGAACATTAGCACCAGAATCAATCCACCAAGTATTAGATGGAACAACGATCATATTTGATTCAAAAAAGCTTGTGAATCCTAAGAATTCACCTTTCTTTTCGAACCACTGACGACGTCTGTCGCAGTCCTTCTGAAAATGTCCATCCTTTCCACAGAAGCGGCACTTGTCATTATTGCCCTTCTTCTTAAGCTTGGTTTGAGAGTCCACATTCCTTTTGGGAGGTGCACGTTTCTTGCCTTTGTCCGGCATATTCCCAACTTTCTTAAATGCTCCTTCAGTTGCAATGTGAGCATGAGATGCACTCATTCCATGCTCCTTCAGCCTTTGCTCCTCTTGGACCAACATATTTCCCAATTCATTTAGAGTCCACTTATCCTTTATAGTGTTATAGTGAATTTGGAATGGCCCATACTGAGGAGGCAAGGAAGTTAGAATGAATTGGACAAGGAAACCCTCATCCACCGGTAATCCTAACTTTCCCAGCTTGGAAGCAATGCTGTTCATGTCCATCACATGCTCGTACATGGTCCGAGAACCATCATATCGCATGCTCATAAGATCCTTCATAAGTTTTCCTGCAAGAGACTTGTCTGCAGTTTTGAAGCGATCTTCAACATTCTGCAAATATTCCTTTGCAACATTAGTCGCTGGGAGGCTTGCCTTAATATTATCGGCAACGGACATTCTGATGAACTGCAAACTTAGCCTGTTAGATTTTTCCCAAGCATTATGGGCAGTGATCTCAGCTGAACTACTTTCATCAGAAAGATCAGTTGGCTTATCATTCAACAATGCTAGGTCTAAGTCCATCACTCCCAGGGTGAACTCAAGTTTCTCTTTCCATTCAGAGAAGTTGGTTCCATTAAGTTGGGGAACGTTTGAAGTAAACAAACTAGTAGAAAATGATGCTGCAATTATAGGGAAAATTAAGAACATGAGTGCTCACATAAAGCTTTGAATAATAACACAAACATTAATTTGAAAATCCATATAATTATGAAAAACTCCTTTGGGCAGTTTTGCATACAATAATAAACATCATGCTTTCAATATTCACTAATTCAGTAATTGAGTAATAAATAAATTAACGTTACCTTTGGGTAATCACCAATTTAAAATTACCACCATTAGTGTTCATTACATCACAAAAACACTATTTCCTTTGGGAATCTAGAATCGTTATGACAAACAAACATGAATATGCATTATAGCCACAATAAGCATGATGAATAATTGATTAAATAGATTTTCATATAAATATTTGATTATAAACTCTTCTTATTTTACCTCACTTTGGTGATTGCAAAATAAACATAATATAATCAAATTTTATGGCAATAATAACAATCATTCTTATACACAACATATGCGAATATATATCAAATATAATCACATAGAATGAACAACCATTAATTAATAAAGTAATTATCCAATACAATTCACAAATATATATTAGGCGAATAAAACAAATAAAATGAACTACCAAATTCATCATACTGTCTCGATTCATGCGGAAACAATTATTCCATAAAGATAGCCAATCAAAGTACACTTTTGTTAAATTAATCATATAAATTCATTTACACCACAAAAACGTAAAACACAAATTGAATTCATTAAATTAGAATTCCCAATAATAGCGATAGTGTACAAGACATATACATCAAGGTAATTAATTTACAAATCTCTTGAACTTTTCGAATTCGTAAAACACACGCATACAGGTATTTATACTGATTTCAATTCATCATGCAGATATATCTATACATATATAAAAGACGAGTTTTGGAAGGATTTGAATAATTAATTGCGCAAAGGATGAAAATTTAATAAATAAAAACTATTATTAAATTCTTTGACTAATTTTTAAAGCAATATAATGAGTAAGCAGTTACAAATTTTTAAATAAAATAATGACCATTTAATAAAATTTGTAACCTCTTTTCTCTTAATTTTATAATTTATGATATTTTAATTCCATGATCTCATATTCTAATTTTGTACCTATAAAATGCATAGAGTTGTGGATGAATTACACACCAACAAAAGTATTCTTCATTCACTTTCAGACTCTAAACATTTTATTGTATATTTTAAGAACATTGTATTGCTCAATTTTTGGAGCTCCATCAAATTCATCAGTACCTAGCGGGTTTGAGATGTTATATATGTTAGGAGGAAGTCGTTTCGTCTTTGGGGATAATACGTCAATTCGAAAGCACTAACAGTGATGCAATTTGTCTTGCAGAAAGAGGGTTTTTCTCGACTATATTTATGGTTCAGTTTATTTTATAATTTTGAATGTAGTTTCCATTTCATTTGTTGTTGTTGTTTTTCTTTGATTACAATAGTTAAAGTACCACGTGTATATGGTTCAAGAATTTTAACTTAATATATCTTACAATTCTTATAGATAGAAGAATTGTAAACATCCTTAACTTGAAACATGCATAATATTTATCTTCATCTTTATACAATTTATTGTTTTTGTATATTTATATTGTCACTGACGCTATAATTATATTAAGTAGTGTCACACAAAAAAAATAATATTTTATCACTTATGATGAAATAATAAGTGGTGCATAATATGTACATTTGTAGTGAGATAATTAAACCTATCAAAATCGAGTTGATAAAATAATTAGTTGTTCAAACAAAATAAAATAGTCTGCTACCAAATTATGGTTTACTAATAATACTATTGTTAACATTAGGATTTAGACTTAATTGTTCTGGGATACAACTAATTTTATATAGAGAATCTAATTATCTTATCTATAGGTGATCATACTGAGTAAAATATAGTATATTATATTAAGTATATTTTTTTTAAAAAAAATTTGCAGTATTCAGAATTGTAAAGTATCATACAAAATAGTATGTATGTTTCATGTTCCAATAAGCCACGTTTAAAAGTGCAATAAATAAAGATAAACGCTTCAACGTTCAAAGGGGCTATCATTATTCATTAATATAATAATATTAATTCAACCAATTAATGTCATGTTTTTTGTGTAGTTTATCATTTGAATTTTTTTTAGGTCATAATTTTAACGTTTTGAATATTATGAGTTATTATTTATTATTTTATTAAAAGTGTGATTTACATTAATTTTTAGTAGAGAAATATGAAGGATCGTTTTAAACATATTTCTCAAAAGTGTCAATACTTGATATAGTCTCTTTATTGTTGTCCAAATAATTGTGTTTAACTTGATTCCATTTCAAATATGTTTAATTTTATGTCTTTAGGTGTAAAATGAATTTATATTTATTCAATTATTATTATTATTATTATATAGTATATTTTTCTATTTTTTAAATATTAAATAGTTATATTATTTCTTATTTTATTTAACCAATTAACGATTTAAAACTGTATGGAAAAAAAATATTCTGTTGTGCATCGCACGTGGGTTAACACTAGTGTAAATAAATTGAAACATATAATCAAGATTTCATAATCACATAATATCAAGTTAATTAAAAATTATGGTTTCTATAATACGAAAATACATGAGTTCTCAACCATGCTCTGATACCACATGTTAGACATTATTTATCATCATATATATTCAAGACTACATAATTGAATATAAGTAAAGCAAGATCTTTGAACAACATGTATTTCATGTAAAAAATAAACTTAATAGGATCGAGATATACCTTGGCGATCCATAGCGGAAGCGATTGAGGAAGGAGGAGACGATTTCCTCGGACTTTCTTTGGCGTAGTGGCGCAACTCCAACTCCAAGGATTTGTTTCTCTCTCTTTCCCTCGTTTATGTGTTCTCTTGATGTGTGTGATTTGATGGGATCCCACACTTATATTTATAGGCAGAGAGAGGACAAACCCTAATTATCAAACCCTAAAAACCCTTTCCATCAAAGAGGCTATATAATAATATAATAATAACGTTTCTTTTCTATAAAACTTGATTCCCAAGTTTAATGACAATCATAAACGTGATTCCTTACCATATTTGTTATTAAAATATATAGTTATTTTCTTTGATTGTCGTGGACAAACCAAAACTATATATATAATAATATATTCATTTGGTAGGAGTAGGAATTATATGATTTGCCAATAAATTGTAATTAAGGCCATAATTCCATTTTCCTTATTAGTCTTTGAAATTATACGACTAATTGATTTGGCCGATAATTAATCACATGTCTAAGAAACGTCTCATTTAATAATTAGGGAAAAAAGTGTCTAATACCAAGTCAATGTATTATATTAAAAATCCAATTCTATTTAGGATTCTATCACGTGTCACATGTGTGAGACATAAAACTTACATATTATAGATGAGATCAAGTGTCATCCTTCTCCTCCAATTTCTCTCCAACAAAAACAAGTTCAATCTCTCACTCAAAAACTCAACTTCTTGCTGGAATTTCTTGAGGGCGACCAAGTTGATGCATTGGAGCTTCGCATTGCAGATGCAACGTATGCAGCAGAAGATGTGATCGAGTCGTATTTAGTTGAAAATATTCACCTTGCTGCAGCAGCAACAACTCATGATCGTGAAGAAGGTATGCAGAAGATAATACAAGAATTTGATTTGATACAAACAGAGGTGGATGAAGCTAAGTGTCGTCAGCAGCAGAGAGATGTCTCCGATCATTCTGATTTCAGAGCCAATTCTCGAAAGAGGAAGAGTTGCATGGTGGAGTTTGATGATTTGGTTCATGAACTCATGGATAAGCTCGTTGGAGGAGATCTCGATCGCCAAGTCATCCCAATGTAGGGATGGGCGGAATTGGTAAGACCACTCTTTCCACACACGTGTTTCAAAATCCACTTATAAGAGATCGTTATGATGTTTGTGTTTGGGCTACGGTGTCTCAAAGTTATAATATAGGAGAAATTTTTGGCGAAATTCTCGATCAGATAAGAGGGAAGTCAAGTGGCAAGAGTGAGGACGAATTAGGAGAAGAGTTGCACAAATATTTATTCGGTGGGAAATATCTCGTTGTAATGGATGATATGTGGAGTATAGAAGTGTGGGATAAGTTGAAGTTTTTCCTTCCAAAAAACGATAATGGAAGTAGAGTATTGGTAACAACTAGGCTATCAAACTTGGCTTCCGAGTTGAGCGAATCCCATACACTCGATATGAGCTTTTTAGAGGTGGATAGCAGTTGGGAATTGTTCTCCAAAATTGTTTTTGGGGATAAACCCTTTCCATTTGAACTCAAGGAAATTGGAAAGAAAATTTTGGAAAAGTGTAATGGACTTCCTTTGTCAATTGTCGTAATTGGAGGCCTTTTGGCAAAATCCGAACCTACACGAAAATATTGGGAGCACATAGAAGGAAACTTGAGTTCAACTGTGAATTCTGAAAATGCAGAATATTGCTTTAGAATATTAAAATTGAGCTATAACCATTTACCTGCCCATATAAAGCCGTGTTTCATGTATATGGGAGTGTTTGAGGAAGATCGTGCAATTAGAGTCTCAACCCTCATCAACCTATGGGTCTGTGAAGGATTTCTCAAACCCGTAAACAATAAAAGCTTGGAAACAGTTGCAGAAGAGTACTTGAAAGAGCTAGTTGACAGAAATCTCGTTATAGTTCATGAGTTGGGGTTACTCGGTAACATGAAGTATTGCAAGATTCATGATTTACTAAGAGATCTATCTTTGAAAGAAGCTCGAAAAGAAAGGTTCTATTGTGTGTTAAGTCAGGATAGTCTTGGAGGCTTAAGTAAGCAACGTCGGGTTGTTATTCCAAGAGGCATTTCAGTCATCGATCCTATGGAAACTACGTCTGATTCTCGTTCTTATACTTGTCATAATCCTAGATTTTCTCATTTACCGGATTCTATGTTGTTGAGGACAGTGAATGCATATGATAGAACTAGGTATGTACACAATGAGTATTTCCTTAACGACGTGTTTCGATTCGTGAATGCACGATACCTTGCTGTTCGAGCTGCTTCATCGTCGGAATTCCCTTCTTCAGTGAATCTGCTTTGGAATCTACATACACTTATTATTTCATCCAGGAATAACCTAATAGCACCTATTGAAATATGGAAAATGCATCGACTTAGTCATGTCGAATGCGCGTCAGGAGGATTGCATCTGCCAGATCCTCCAAGCCGCGACAACGAAATTGTTGTCATGGAGAATCTACACACGCTCACAGGGGTGAAGAATTTCAATCTGAATGAAGAGGTGGTTAAAAGAATTCCGAATATAAAGAAATTGCGTATTAGGTATGTGGAGTCACTAATCGAGAGACATAACTGTCTGAGCTATCTCGAATGTATGAGAAAGCTGGAAACCTTCCGTTGCTCAATCAAAGAAGGATGTGAAGAGTATCTGCACAATATTAGCTTCCCACACTCCCTCATGAAGTTGACTATCAATGCCTCATTTGATTTTGAGTTGGAAGACATGTTGCAGAAGATAGGTTCGTTGCCCCTTCTTCAGAAGCTCGTGTTGGAACATGGTTTCTTCGGAACATGCACGTGGGAAACATGTGAAGGCCAGTTTCCAGCCCTCAAGTTATTGTCATTGGGGATGTGTGGTGATCTTGAAAATTGGATTATGTCGGACGACTTTCCTCGTCTTCAGGAGATTTGTTTGTATGGATTGAGAAGGCTGACGATGATCCCTGCAGAACTCGGAAGAAAAGACAGCATGAAATCAATTTTGTTGGATAATTGTAGCGAATCAGCAATGAGTTCGGCGAAAGAAGTGTTGGATGAACAAGAGGAGTTTTTCGGGAAGGAAGAAGCGCTTCGTGTTCGAGTTGTATGTCAAAAAAACAATGCTCAAGTACTGCATTATCTGGTGAGCTCCAACTTTCACGTTTCTTTGGTTAGATGGTTCATTTCGATACTAATGAGATAGAAAAATCAAATGATGGTAGAGGGAACCGTGGAAACCGTGGAAACCTCCTAGTATTCCAGATCAGTGTGTGCTTATGTGATTTTTAATTTTTTGTCTTTTTATGTTAAATTATGTCTATAGATTTGTCTTTATGTGTGTTCATTTCTTTTTCTTTCTAATAATGACTTGTATTTGATGCAATTTTATTCTACAGCCACTACTTCAGTTGTATACGGTGCAACTCATTGGGCAAACATTAAAGTGTACTCCTATGATAGTACCAGTGTTTTAAAAATCGGACTGGAACGGCTGGTTAGACCGGTTCAACCTAAAAACAACTAGCACATTGAATCGCCGCGAACCAATGGAATTGGCCGGTCAGACCGGTCCGAACATTAACCAGAAACCGGTTTTTCACTTTTTCAAAAAATGGTTTTAAAATTTGTTGTTGCTAGAACTTGAATACATGACCTCATCTCTAAATACCAACTCCTTTAACACTCCACCACATGGTCATTTTTGAAATATTTTGAATATTAATTATTCTTATACATTAAATCTGAAATTCTTTTTCCACCGAAACTAATAATTCATTTTAATTTTATATTCTTTTATGCAATTGTTAATTATAATATATTTCATATATTTTAATTATACTTTTACAATCACTAATATTTTACAATATAGGAGTTTATAATTATACATAGAGTTTAATTAGGGGTACTTAAACAGTTCTCCGGTTCTCGGTAAACCGGAACCGGAACAGGAAAAACCGGTTCCGATTCCGGTACCGGTTCCAACTTTTTAAATAAAATCGGTTTTGGTTCTGAACCGGAACCGACAGGTTACTAACCGGGAACCGGATTATAATTCAATTTTTATTTTTTAATAATTTAATATACTAATAAATCCAATTTAATTGAAGTTTGTTTTTAATTTACAAAAGAACTTATACAAATACAATATCATTTCATATGATAGAAATTTAATTTTATACTAACAAATTTATGTAATAATTCATTAACATGCGATTTTAACTTGTTTGTGAATAATTTAGTAACTGTTCCGTTATAAACCAAAAAGTCACAACAAGATCAATTATTATTAGAAGTTCCATTGAATATTTGTTTAGCCAAAAAAAGAAAAATGTAATTCAATTTTTAAAACTCATTTAAAAAAAAAATTGCCAAAGTTTAGAAATCCTATTTTTTAATTAAAAAATTGCTAACATAAAGTAGTCCGACCTACTGCACTTGGCATCACTCTTATCCATATATGAATATTATTATATTGTTGGTTTTTACTTTTTATGTACTTATTTGAATTTTTAGGTATTATTTGTTATATTTATTGATGTTGGATTATTATTTTTTTTTAGTATTGAACTATTTAAAATTATAAATAATTTTGAATTAAAATTACACATCGGTTCCGGTTCGGAACCGGAATCGACCGGTTCTTAACCGACTGGTTCCAAACCGGAACCGATCGGTTCCGGTTCCGGTTCCAGTGAAAGGGTTGGCAGCGGAAGCGTACTTAAATCGATTACATAATAATCCTGATCTATTTATCAGATTATTTAGATAAATTCTATTCGCGCAATTATCACATGTATCATGCTCATAACTTGAATTCATACACGTTTTAGCATAATTGAAATCCTAAAACATGTTCCTACGGAGTTAGCCAATTTACCTTTCTGATTCTCCAAAGAATCGAAGATAAGATCTTGATTACTAGACCACGGATCTTCTGACTGGTTCTCGGACAGTACGCTGATATCAGTGTGGGCTGATCTCACCAAAGTACAAGGACTCGAATAATGGAGGACGGAAAAACTGCTCACAGAGGGAGCTGAAGGACAAAAATTCCGTCCTCTTCTACTGCTAGAGGGGGACGAATTTTTAGTCTGTAAAATTGTGTATTCTGTCTCATTTATTCTCCTATTGCACTCCCCATCCAAATTCGAGATTACAAGTAATTCGAGTTTCCAATATTTATCATTATTTATTTCCCGCGCTTAAGATAGAAACGTTCATTAATTAATTAGTGTCTGCTATGAACTTAATTAATTAACATATTTACTCCAAGAGTGGACTCAACAAGAAACACTTATTTATTATTCATAGAGTAATCAAACTCCAACTAGCTAGGTTCCGAATAATAAAATCCTCGTTTCGAGCTCCTCTTGTGAACGTTATCAAACGAGACTCAGCTCGCGCACGATTCAATATAATAGCAATCCTAGCACCTCTAGATATTAATCTACACTACCCAATATGCCAAGATTCTTGGGTTACGAAAAACCCGCACCTATTGGCAAGTCAAAGTAGTGCTCAATCAATACCGTATGCTCAATGCTAACGTACATTGATTAAGAAACAAATTATCAAGACCTCATCTTTCAGTAGATAGCATAAAGACTCGTCCTGCTGTTAGATCCAATTCAATGCTATACCACACCAACGTCATCTTATTTCATTAAGGCTTAGAAATAATCGGACTGATATTGCAACCTTTCACGATAGGTAGTCTAGGCCCATCTAGGTTGTGAAATTCTTATTTTCTTTGTTTAGAACTGACCGTGTTACCTTACAGTGAACGACGCCCACAACCGGTCTACTAAAACAAAGACTTAGACTTTGTTACGTTGGTTATACATTTAAATATGCAATAAACATCCATTAAATGTAAAACATAACAACATTACGACAAAAATAATCTGTTGCATTAATTGAAAAATAAACTATAGAGTTTTGCAGTATCCAATCACTCGAAATGTGATTTCTAGTATACAAACTCTAACATCTAGGATTTATGAAAATTTAAAACCGGTTAACCGATCAACCGGTCTGGTTAGAACCGGAACCGTCTGAATAAGTAGGCCTAAGTTTAATACTAGTTTTTAATATTTTGTATTATAATTTATTATTGTATTTAAACTTAATGTCATTAAATATTATAATACTAGTACAAGACTTGTTTTCTATAATAATACTATTAAATGTATAATACTATAATATTTATTGATAAAACATTTTAATTAAATTTTAGTACTACTATATAAATATATATATATATATATAGGGAGATAATCAAAATAAGTATGTGTTTAAATCCAGAAATGCAGCCCAAATCTTGGCCCTAGGATTAGATGATCTAATGGTCAATAATTAACCAAAAACACGGAAGGTCATAATTAAGTAGTTTTAGGTCATATTATAAGATTTGGGTTTATGTCATGTTAAGATCATTTTAGGTCATGCTTTGTTAGCATGACCTAAAAATAAACTAACTATGACCTAAAAATGCCCTATGTATGACTTTGTTCTGCGTTTCTGTATTTAAATGTGGTTTTCATAGATCAAAACCCTATATATATATATATATATATATATATATATAGGGACATGTTAGGGTGTCACCACCCCTTAAAATAACATCATACCACCATTTCTAGCCAATCATTTGTACACGTGGACGAATAATAAGCTGCCACGTGGCAAAAAAAAAATCTGGAAAAAGACGGTCAGCAATTTGCTAGTCTTTATCCAGCAATATTTCTTGTCCATCAATATCCGACACACTATACAACAATCTATAGATTGTTGTGCAGTGTTTGTAATATTGTTGTGCAGCGTTTATAATATTGTTGTATAAGCGATCATGGTGTCATTTTAAGAGGGGTTGTCATTTTAACACAAACCTATATATATAAAATGACAACCCCTCTTAAAGTGACACCGTGACACCACTTATACAACAATATTATAAACGCTACACAACAATATTCAATACGGTAGACAGCAATCTATAGATTGCTGTCTAGCGTGTTGGATATTGCTGTTCAAGAAAAATTGTTGTATAAGGTATTAAATATTACTGCCCGTCTTTTTTTATCCTTGAAAAAAAAATGGGCCATGTGGTGGATTATTATTCGTCCACGTGTACAAATGATTGGCTAGGAATGGTGGTATGGTGTTATTTTAAGGGGTGGTGGCAACCTAACACTCCACGTGTACACACTCCCCTATAGGGGTGTGTTAGGGTCCTTACAGCATCTTAGTGTAAAACACAGCACTAATCACAGCCCTTGGATCATTAGATTGGATGGTTGTGATTAGTTACATTATCATACTAAAAATCTACATTATTAGCCGAGGTACATTATTAGACTAGAAATGTACATTGTAAGACTAAAACTGTACATTATTAAACTAAAATGCTACATTATTATCCGAGCTACATTATTAGTCCAAAATTCTACATCATTAGATGACACGTGGCATTAATCTAACCGTTAGATCATAAGATCCAATGGACTGCAAGTGTTTTGAGTTTTACTTATACTTAGCGTTCTGACCTGAATACATCCCTATATATATATATATATAGGGAGATGATCAAAATAAGTATGTGTTTAAATCCAGAAATGCAGCCCAAATCTTGGCCCTAAGATTAGATGATCTAATGGTCAATAATTAACCAAAAATACGGAAGGTCATAATTAAGTAGTTTTAGGTCATATTATAAGATTTGGGTTTATGTCATATTAAGATCATTTTAGGTCATGCTTTGTTAACATGACCTAAAAATAAACTAACTATGACCTAAAAATGCCCTACGTATGACCGCGTTCTGCGTTTCTGTATTTAAATCTGGTCTTCATAGATCAAAACCCTATATATATATATATATATATATATATATATATATATATATATATATATATATATAATATATATATATATATATATATATATATATATATATAGTACTCCCTCCGTCCCAAAAACGTTGAATCGTATTCCTTTTTACTCCGTCCCAACAAAGTTAAGTCATTTCCATTTTTAACAAAAGACAAAATATCTAATCACTCTTTTTTTATTCTATTATTTTCTTTGTTCTCTCTTATCTTTCCTACTTTTTTCATCTCTCCTATTTTTTTAATATAAATTCTTAATTTCTGTGCCCAAAAGTTTTGTCTCAACTTTTATAGGACGGAGGGAGTATTCCAGTTCAACCAATGGTTCGACTAGTGAACCGGTTGAACCAGTAATCAAGTAACGACGCCGGTTCACTTGCTGGTCCGATTTTTAAAACATTGGATAGTACTATTCAAATATAGTTCTCCCTTCATTTCATAGTAATGGAAGCAGTTCTTTTCGGAACAAAGATTAAAAAAAATTGTGTTAGGTGAGTTAAGTAAAGAGAGAGTAAAGTGGAAAATGAAAAAGGTAGAGAGATGTAGAGAGAATAAAGTAAGAGAGAGTAAAGTAGGTGTGAAAAAATGTGTTGACTTTTACTAAAAAGGGAAATGACTCTATTACTATGGAACGTACCAAAATGGCAAAATGACTATTACTATGGAATGGAGTGAGTAATTAACAAATTCTAACTAATGAAATTAACCAAATACTTAGTACTCTCTCCATCCCATAATAGATGTCACACTTGAGAGATGACACAGGATTTTAGGAGATGTTATTTTGTGTGTTAAGTGGTGAGAGAATATATAATTTTATAATTGATATGAGAAGGAACTTTTTCCAAAAGAGAAAATGTAACATCTTTTGTGAGACAAACTAAAAAGGAAAGTGTGACATCTACTATGGGACGGAGGGAGTACTTTTTAACTACTCCTATTAACTATGATTGGTGTTATGAAACTAAATATTCCATCTACTGTATAATTTAACTTGACCCGAGTTTCATGAAATGTACTAAGTAAGAGCATTCACAATGGAAGGTCCGTCCCAGAGGGCCCTTTCGTTCCACACATGCCACCGCCCTTTTCCTTTTATATCATGAATATATTTTTACAAGCCCAACTCCTTTACCACCGCGTCACTTCAATTGTGTTGACATAATAACAACCTTAATTATACTTAAAAATTAAAATTTCATTTATTTAATACTCCATTCAATTATATATTCAGTAAACTAATTAATAATATTGTTTATTATTTTTTCAAACCAACTAATTTATTCTAATATTCTATACATAATTTATTTACTAAATACAGTAGTATTTTATCCTACACTAAGGGCTCATTTGATAAGAAAGATAGGATATAAGAAGATATGCAAATGAAGATAAGAAATGCGGGCTTCTGATTAAGATAAGCGCAGATGAAGCTTTTTTTGTTATTGTTTGGCAGACAAAATATTATATAGATTTATATATTTAAAAACACGTAAATTGGCCTAAAACCTTTATTTTTAATTACTTATTAGTTGTTAATAATCTAATCATGTAGTAGTAATTAATTAAGAACACTTCAATGCCTCCCCCAAAATTGAAAAAATTGGAATAATTTCAAGAACAACAGATAATGTGTCACACTCCAACCCTTATGACGTAACCTAAACTGTCACACCCCAACCCTTATGACTTATGCACTTACTATAAATAAATTCAAAATTTAAAACAATTAACCACATTTCGAGTAAATGAATCTTACATATTATATAGTTTCAAAAACCACTATTTATCAAGTACATATTTCAAACATTTTGAAAAGCAGTAGGACCCTCTCACCACTCTATATGCTACACATTTATCTACATGCAAAAAATGATGAGGAGGAGAAGGTTGCCAAAACGCGTCAGCCACCGAACCTGATAACAAATGTAGTTCTTGCGACCCACGTCAACCAAAAATTTCACTGATATCTTATTCCTAAAAAATATTAGTGGTTTATATGAGCCACAACTCAGTGTATATAAACCTTGCCTTCAATTCCACATCTCAAAATCAAACATATTCTTTAATCAATATATATAACAATAACCAACAATTATTAGAAACAATTTCATATACATATGCATATGCCACTCTGTTCAATTTATTATTCTGTGACTAGTCAAGCCTGGTATCTGCCCGAGATTTCCATTGTATACGACCTGCAGGTCCCTTTTAATTATTTGACCTTTCCACGAAGGCCCCTCTTTGATTTGATCTTTCCACGAAGGCCCCTCTTTGATTTGACCTTTCCACGAAGGTCCCTCTTTGCATATTTTCTTTGACCCGTAGGTAGGTCCATTATCATTGTATATGACCGTAGGTCTATTGCCATTGATATCAGATCCAGGGCAAGACTGTCACATATCCTCTTTAATCCCATGATTCGAATGATTGCAATACCATACATCAAACATATCTACTGCACCAAGTACATATCCATATATTTCCATCAATTAACTCCAATACTATAGGTAAACATATCTATTGCACAAATCACATATCCACATCATATTACACCATCAATATCAAATAACACATCACCATTTCAACTCACATCATATAATTCAAATATTCACTCCAATTTAACACATAGCAATCAATCACATAAAATATGTAAAATTAAAAGTGTGATTTATATACACCTGATTAAGATAGATAATACACTCCAATATCTGACTCTACTTCCCAATTCATATTATTTGACCCTTCTTTTCTGCTCTCGTTCCTTCTCAACTTTCTTTTGGCAACTAGTATAGGTAAACTATTCTTCTTCTTCTTCTTCTTCCTTTCTTTTTTATCATCTCTTTCTCCATATTTTTCCGTCGGCTGCCACTAGCCACTCAACTTATATATTTCATGTTTTAGCTAATTTTTTGATATTATCACATTGCCGACTTAGCTATATATATTTTAGTTAATTGGGTGACACATATTTACTTATTTATGCATGTAACTAAAATTGTCCACGTGTGTATATATATATATATATATATATATCTTAGTGTCTATTTCCTTCTTAATATCAACCATTAGATGTAAATGGTGGACGGTCCAGATGATGATTTAATAACTAATCCCGTGTTGCATTATTTCATATATTTGGTGCATTATAAGGGTAATAATGTAAAAAAAATGGAATGACACACGATTCAAAACCGCAGGTGCGAAAATTAAGTGGTATTATGATTGACCTTCTATCTTCTCACTCTCTCTCTCTCTCTCTCCCTCCAAACCTCTCACTCCTCAACCCACGATCAAAATTGGTTGCCCCCAATTCCCCTCATTATCAAAACCCTAGCCGCCACCCAAATCCACGAAACACCACTGAAATCGGTCGCCCCCAATTTCCCCCGCCGCGGAAACAACCTTCGGTCAACGGTTCACCGTTGAAGTGTCTCTCCCTCCATGCGCGACCACCTAGTCGACAATTCACTATGTTCGACAACAGAGTAAGGTTATAAAAGCTTCAACTTTTGGTTAGTTCCCGTCTAATCATCGATTATCGGCGTTAAAACACAACCTAGTCGACGATTCACTGTGTTCTTCCGAACTATGTCATTATTTTCACAAACCCTTGGTCGATGTTTGCGTAGTTCATTAAATTTTGTTTTTTGTTACGGTTCTGTCATTATAGAACAATGTAGTAATTAATTATTCCTTCAGACATATGGTTTGGTGGATTTTGTTGAGGAAATCTAATTGTTTTTTTATTGTGGTTTTTCTGCCATAACATGTATGACGAAAAGAGGAAGACCATATGAAAGCCAACCCACCCAGAATTCAAGTGAGATAACTCTGGACTTTGCCATTGGTATTCATTATTTGTTCTGTACATTATATGGATTGGTATACATTATGGTTTTTGGTTGAGTAAACGTTATATAATTTCGTGCATTATTTGATGAATGTATACATTATTGTAGTAAGTTTTGTGCATTATGTTTTTGATTGAAGCTACATCCATCTATTTGATAACATGACTGTAAATGAATGAATTTTTATATTCATTTGTGCATTATTTGCTGTCATTTGGTGTACAAAAGTTTTTTTGTTGTTTTAATTTTCATTTGTACATTATTTGCTGCTATGTGTACATTACTGTAGGGAGTGGTGTACATTATGATTTCAGTTTTAATTCAGATGCATTGGGTTTAAAAAATGTCAATGGTTGAGAGAATGTAATATTCGTGGGTGCATTATTTAATTACATTTGTACATTATACAGTTAGTGTTGTGCATTAATGCTTGACAGCAACGAAGCAGCCAAGGTTGGACATTGACGAAGTGGTGATGATGTTCTTCCAATTGCGATTGTGCAAATGTTCAGGGATAGATTGGCTGAGCAAAGGGTCGAGACTAGTACCTCTCATGAAGGCGCAGAGTAAAAGAAGCCGAGGGGGTAGAAAGTCGACCATCTCTACTGTCGACGGACCCCGTCCGAGTTCTTGAACTGTTTAAAAACCCTGACTCCACGGATAATGATCGCATACGATATTTATATTACTTTGAACTCTTTGTTTTTTTTTTTATAATTGATGTTGGAAGGGAAAATAGTCGACTTGTGGTTTGGTCTGTTTTGAACAATTTCTAATGAGTATGTTTACTTGCAAACAGAATCATATTTTGGTACTAGTGTATGATGTCGTTAATACAAAACATATAATGGATGTAAAGTATCGAATAATGTCACGTTACTGCTTAATAATGTAAAAAAGGAAGAAGATAATGCAGAACAAGTTAACTGGATTTTAATATTAATGTACAACAAAATGAAAAAAAATTATATAATGGATGTAATTAACCGAATAATGTACAGAATGGACTTAGTAATGAAATGAATTGGAATAATAATGTACAGTAAGTTGAGTCCTTGTGAACAATAATGTACAACTTCATGAATAATAATGTACGTTAACAGTTTAATATTATGTTTAGTGTACAGAATGTGTCTAATAATGAACTATACTCGAATAAGTGGTTGTAAACAATAATGTACAACTTCATTAACAATAATGTACATTAACTGAGTAAAAATGTAAAATTATTATGCATAAAATGTTGACAGTGGTAGGACTAATAAGACTAAGACAACAAATTGAATAATAAGACTAAACCGAAAAACAAGATACATCAAGATTTCCTCTTGCCCTTACGAAGCTCTTTCTCCTTCGCCATCTCTTTAAGCATTGGACAGTTTCTAGGGTCGTGATGTCCCATCTCATCGCACGCCTCACACCGTCTAAGAGGTCTGGTAGCCACCTTTATAGTCTTTTCCCTCTTGGAAATCAAATGACTCGCGGAGCTGCTAGCGTGTCACTTGATCTTCACCACATCCGGAGGATGGACTAATAAGACTAAGACAATGGCCACTGTGAAAAAATCACAAAAAAATATTCTCAACAAACATATACATTACAAAAGAGAAATCGTCCATTACTGAGTTAATAATAACCATTACACAGTACTATACGTACATTACCCTAGACGAATGACTTAAACTCGTTCACTTTGGAAACGGTTGTGGAACTCAATGCGTACTACACCCTAGCCCCAAGGATTGCTAAACCCTTGGGGATGAACGAAACGTAAGCCAAATAATCAAACACGACAAAAATCTGTGTTGAAACCATGAGATTGTAAATATAACCTTATTGCACGACAAATTTGTGTTGAAACCCTTGGGGGATAAAGAAACATAAGCCAAATAATCAAACACGACAAAAACGCTGATAAAACCTCATTCCAATTAACGAAAACTCCACCAAAATGGTTTTCATGTAAACAAATCAGTTTAATAATCAACATAGAGACTACTTAAATTACCTTCTTCCATTGTTGAAGAAAACGCAAAGGATGCACGACTACTCTAATAAATTCGATTTTGTACAAGGAGATAAAATCAAGGGAATTTTCGAAATAATTTGTAGAACACCGGTGGTCTTCAATGGAGACTGTTAGGAGAATAAACAATGAAAGAGAAGAAGATTTGTGGAATCCTAGGAAATAACCGCTGCAATCTTTTGATGGAGAGAATTAAGTAACTTACCATAACCAACTCAAATGTTAATACCATTTAGGCCCTTTTCGATTTTTTTAATGATTAAAATTGAATTAATCAGGCTCTATTTTCGGCCATAGAATCTTGAATATGGAGGGCCGAGATTGAGATGGAAAGAAAATAAAAAATGAAAAAAGGATGTGAATACATCCCTCTATATATATATATATATATATATATATATATATATATATATATATATATATATATATATATATATATATATATATATATTATAAAGAAGAGCTGGAGCCTATTTCTATTTTTATGTAGGCCACTGAGTATAATATTTATTTGTAGTATACTATTTATAGATGTATAACTTACTAATTTTTTTAATGTATTTATACAATATATACATATATTTTCACTAAACCATGTCACCACCACATCCACATAATTAGTTTATATATACTATACTACACTATGCGTACGTATACCATTCCATTACTATGATTTCGTTAGCTTACTTGAATATATTTATGTATACTTTACATATATAATATAGCTATATCATATTCTGTAATATCCACTTAATGTACTTATAAATTGAAACACAATAAAATGTGCAAAACATCATAAAATGCACAAATATATGATGCATATTTTGGGTCATGGATGTCACAATACCTAAACTGTCACACTCCAACCCTTATGACTCCTGTACTTACGATAAATAAAATCAAAACTTTAAAAGAAATAATCCACACATCAAGTACATAAAGCACACATATTATAAAATTTAAAAAACCACCATATATCAAGTACATATTTCAAAATATTCTGAACCATAGTGGGACCCTCTCACCACTCTATATACTGCACATTTATCTACATGCAAAAATGATGAGGAGGAGAAGGTTGTCAAAACGCGTCAGCTGCCGACCCTGATAACATGTGGAGTTCCTTTGACCCACGTCAACCCAAAAGTTTCACTGATATCATATTCCTAAAAAATATTAGTGGTTTATATGAGCCACAACTCAGTGTATATAAACCTTATCTTTAATTCTACATCGCAGATATCAATATATTCTTTAACCAATATATATAACAATAATCAGCAAATATTAAAAATAATTCCATATAGATATGCATATGTCACTCTTTTCTGTTTATTATTCTGTGACAAATCAAGCCTGGTATCTGTCCGGGATTCCATTGTATATATACATATATATATGACCCGAAGGTCCATTGCCATTGTATATATGACTTGTAGGTCCCATTGTCATTGTATACATATATATGACCCGAAGGTCCATTGTCATTGTATATATGACCCGTAGGTCCATTGCCATTGTATATGATCCGTAGGTCCATTGTCATTGTATATCAGACCCAGGGCATGACTGTCACAGATTCTCTTTAATCTAATGATTCAAATAATTCCAAAACCATGTGCAAACATATCAATTGCATCAATTACATATTTCTATCATATAATTCATTTACAATATATAAAATATATCAATTGCACCAATCACATATTCATACCATATTCCACCATCTATATCAAATAACACATAATTATATCAGAGTCACATCATATAATCAAATTATTCACTTTATTTAACACCTAGCAAAGAAGCACATAAAACATGTAAAATTAAAAGTGTGATTTATACATACCAGATTATGATTAGGAAAACTTACTGAACCACTGAATCCGAGTTATAATTTACAACCCTTGATCCTATAAATTATAAAACGCAAGATTTAATTGGAGAAAATAATTTATTTAACTACTATCTACATATAACCAAAAATATATATATACATCAAATATATAGATGCAATCATACGCATGACTAAAATAAAATCGAAATCATACGCATGATTAAAAATCAAAGTGTATTGTATAAATTGAGATTAAATAAACTTCTCACCTATATGCCCCAAAATATTTCCTTACTTTTTTTTTCTTCCGCTAACCTCTTCTAACCCCTTCTAATATCTCTTTTTCTAAAAAAAAATTGCGTATAAAAATGTATGATTGTATATAAATGTTAACGTTGCACTGGCCGACTTAAACCAACAATTTGGAATGTTATTACTCCAAGTGGCAATCGTGGTGCTACGTGTCCTACAACATGAGTTTACAAAAATCATTTAATAGTCAAAATTCAAATGTATAAATAGAGTTAGTAATTAGGAGATTAGTCGTACTTAATTTTGTGCCTATATGTATAAGAACGTGTATATATATATAATTAATGCGCAAAATACTTTCACAATTCCATGCACTCATTCACGTTAGTACATATGCGCGCACACACACACATTTAAATAATTATGGCATATATACACTAATTTTATTATACAATATATACACATTCATATTTAAAATTCTCGTGAATCAAAACTATCTATATATTCGACTATATCGACTCGATCATAAAAATAAATATATTCTTTATGACACACTTAATATCTCTGTAATATAAATGACAATATAATATGCAATGGCGATATAATATGATAATATGCAAAATAATGCAGGTTTCGAATTAGGGATGTGACATAATGTTTCCTCTATTAATTCAAGCAAAATTTTTGGAAAATCAAATAAGCCCAGATCAACCAAAGGCTCATATAGGGAATCAAAAAGAAAGAATTGGTTGAAACTTTTGAACAGAGAAAATCAAAGAGAAAAATTGGTCAGCCACAATATCATCTCTGCCATATTTTTTATCAGCAAGAAAACGAACAGAGAAACAACCATCAGATTTTGTGGAAGATTGAATACACGGTGGTACGAAATCTGGACAGTCATAGTGAGAGTATAAATGAGATTTATGTGGAAGATTTATGTAAGGGTATGAAATGGAAAAAAAAATATTCTTGAAAAATAAATGAGACAAGAAATGCTATCCGATCAAATTGGTGAGATACATATCATTGTATTTTGAGGAAAAATATGCGGGCTTGGATGGACTTTGAAGGAAAACACAGGCTCTAATGATAGAGTAACTATTATATCAAACACCTACAAATAGTCATATATATATATAGGGTTTTAATCTATGAAGACCAGATTTAAATACAGAAACGCAGAACGCGGTCATACGTAGGGCATTTTTAGGTCATAGTTAGTTTATTTTTAGGTCATGCTAACAAAGCATGACCTAAAATGATCTTAACATGACATAAACCCAAATCTTATAATATGACCTAAAACTGCTTAATTATGACCTTCCGTATTTTTGGTTAATTATTGACCATTAGATCATCTAATCCTAGGGCCAAGATTTGGGCTGCATTTTTGGATTTAAACACATACTTATTTTGATCATCTCCCTATATATATATATATATATATCTATATCTAGGCATTACTAACTTATCAAACAGACCCTTTTAGTCTTATTATTAGCATAGGGGTGCGTTAAAATGACAACACATCTTAAAATAACACCATACCACCATTCCTAGCCAATCATTTGTACACGTGGACGAAACATAAGCTGCCATATGGCAATAAAAAAATGCTCAAGTGTAAAAATCTCGGCCAGCAATATACAACACTATATACAACAATTTTTCTCGGCCAACAATATCCCACACGCTATACAACAATCTATAGATTGCCGTATAGCGTTTATAATATTGCTGTGTAGCGTTTATAATATTGCTGGATATGTGGTGTCACGGTATCACTTTAAGAGGTGTTATCATTTTAACACAAACCTATTAGCATATCTATATATATAATCATGTATAAGTTTCAATATTTTAAGTATATATTAATAATTTACTAAAATTTCATTATACTTATCATCAACTAAGTTTAATAACATATTGTAATTCACTAAATTTTAATGTTATAAATATAGATTTTGATCAGAATTCAACAATATCATATACTTCTTCTGTTCCATAGTAATAGAGTCATTTTATCAATTTGGTATGTTCCATAGTAATAAAGTTATTTCCCTTTTTAATAAAAGTCAACACATTTTTCCACACCTACTTTACTCTCTCTTACTTTTTTCTCTCTTCACTTCTCTACCTTTTTCCTTTTCCACTTTATTCTCCATTTACTTCACTCACCTAACACAAACTTTCTTAATCTCTGTACCGAAAAAAAACGCCTTCATTACTATGGAACGGAGGGAGTAACATATTATAATTCACTAAATTTTAATGTTATAAATATAGATTTTGATCAAAATTCAACAATATCTTATTATAAATTGGTATGTATTTACATAATATATATTTAATTATATATGCTACAGTAAAATGGACCGAACAGCGGTTGAACCGATCCGATTCGAACCGTGAACCAATAACTTTGCCGGTTTACTTACCGATCCGGTTTGTAAAACATTGCAATGAACTTTTGCAGAGCATTAATATTTGTTCATGACTCTCTCTAGCTGTTACTCGTACCTACAGTATTTCACTGACATAAATAGCATTGCACTTGTAGTGGGTGTTTACTACTACCAAACAAAATAATCCTCTATCGGAAGTGTAAACTCACATTCATACAACATTTTTTCTTAAAATTTCTTGAACTCAAGATTGTGGATATTTTAAACGGGACTGAGGAAATACTTAATTCAGCAGTCATTGTCGACACAACGTTTACTAAGACGTTCCTTTAATTTGTTTCATAGTACCTACCCTGTGACATCCCACTTTGTAAGCAAAGCTAATCGATATTCTAATCGTTTGAAGTATCAAGTAAATACTTATATTAAAACAAATAGTGCTTAAACTAAGCATTATTGGCGAGTAATATCACACAACTTTTGAATATTTTACTTTTTTCACGATATTCAAACATGAAAATTAATATCATGAACTTTGACTCCGGTGAGAATTCCCACCTACAATAGATCCCCGCTTATAAAAAATGATATGATAGGCGAGTTGACATTCCTTTTCTCTGTCTTTAATATAGTTCTCCATAACCCGCGGCAACTTCCTGAATATCTCTGACAAACAACCTACATAATCAGCTAATGGTGGGAAATTGATACCTTAATTAAAGTTCGTGATAATGCTAGATGTAGTAAGAAAAAGTGATTGAGATATTGTTAGGAAAGAATGAAATTCACCTCATAATAGAGAAAAATTTGCCAAAAGATAAAAAAATAACTATTTTTATAGTACAACCCAAAATATGCAAAAAATAAAAACAATTTTATAAAACGGAGTAAGTATATTTTAAAATCTATATCAAATCAAAGTGAACAGTATCGGAGTTAGAAAATGGGGTCTAATTGGAAAATGGGAATTATTTAAATGAGGATTTGAAGAGTGTCAAAGCCCAAAGGATAAGCCCGCTGACGTGTGGTCATCCATAATAATGGATAAGGACTAATTAAAATGTGATGCTTCTCATATTTCCCGTTTCACTTTACATTCCTTCTCTCTCATTTTAGTGATATATTTTTCTTGTTGCAATATTTCATTTTCAGTGATACATTTTAAAAAACTAATGTTACTATTCGTGCTATACGCGAATAATGTGATTTTCAGTTAATGAATAATAATTTAAGAATGTTTTACAGAAATAGAATAATATCCTATGTACATTCTAGACAAAAAAAGAAATATAATTCTCAACTTTTAATCTAAGTAAAACATTTCATATTCATTATAAGATTTTATATATTTTTATTTTGTGAATTGAGTGGAGAAGGATAAGGTATGATATAGTGGAGATAATGATATTTACAGTTTATAAAATACAATAACCAGAGTAAGAAATCCAAAAAAATAAAATAAAATTATTATATAAAAGCATGTTTCAAGAATTTTAAAAAAAAATGTTTATTATAATATTTTTTAATTTTAAATAAAAAAATGACATTCACACTTTAAAAACTTGTAAACTTAATACTATGAAAATATCAGTAATATAAAATAGTCATTCAAAATTAAAAATGAAAAATATGTACATTTAATTGATTAAAACTATACAGTTTATATTACAAACATCTAAAATTGTGTTAGAGATCGAGAATTTTTGCTTTATTAAAACAATTTGAATGCATTCATGCAGTTTTTGATATGAACAACAATTCGAATTTGCATGAATTATTTTCATATATAATAATATCACTTATAATTATCGGACTCTCGACGGACCCACCCACATTAGCTACATAAAACAAAATTATAATTAGTAGAATAAAAAAATATAATGCACAATTATAAGTAGAGTGGACTACGTAATGATACCTGAGCTTTCACTTTCGTATATAAATAGTAGATGATTTTTATTTTATATTGTTTTTGGTACCTATAAATCACATTTTTGATACTTGATGCGATTTTCACCCCAAAATATCTTCTAAACAAATACATTTTCTCATTTTTGTCATAGATGATATTTTGGGCATACACAAAACTAGTAAAAGTGATATTATAATATCTTCTTTCATTCTCCTCACTCTTTATCATATTATTATTAAGAGTGAACTACAAAAATGGTCCCTGGACTATGGGTTTATCTCGCCCATAGTCCCTGGACTTTAAAAATATCGCCAGTAGTCCCTGGACTAAGGGTTTATCTCGAAATTGGTCCTTTTGGCTTTTTTTGGTACGAAAATACCCTTTGATATTATTTTGGGGGGTTTGAGCAATTTGGTCTTTTTACACTTTTAATATTTTAAATCTGATATTATTTTAGTTATGTACTAATTTTGATATTATTTCAAAATTATCATTCTTCTTCCATTTTGTTATCCTTCACTGAATTTGTTTCTTTTTATTTCAATATTAGATTTAATTTTATAAAATTAAATTTAATATTTAGATTTTTAAATATCAATAAATTTTTTTAATGAAAACTATTAATTCATGGACACTATAAATATTGATTAAAACTATTAATTTTTGTTATTTAATATAATATTCAATTGAATTGAAGAAGTACAGAAAAATAATATTAATCATGATGGAAAAATAAGAGTTATTCTATTTAGCCTCCGTTCGGTTGTTATAATTGCTTGTGATTAAATATTATGAAGTTGACTAAAAATTTGATCCTACTTAAAATTTTATATAGGAGTATTTTTGTTGAAATTTTCTAGTAAATTTTGATTGTCTTCAAACTAATAAACGAAAATTATATTAGTTTTACATTAGATGCATATTTATTTCAGAATAAATTATTTTATATAATCTAATTATGATTAAAGCTACTCCCTCCGTCCCACGTTACTTGAGTCACTTCTTTTTTGCACTCGTTTTGAAAAAATAATAATAAATAATTAAAGTGAAGAGAAAATAAAGTAAAAAAAAGAATAATATAGTTAAGACTCTTCTCTACATTATTCTCTCTCTTACTTTTTTTTCTCTCCATTTTAACTATTTATTATTATTTTTCCAAAACGAGTGCAAAAAAGAAATGACTTGGGACAGGGGGAGTATTAAATATTGATTAAAACTAAGGCGTTGTCATACCTAATTGATTACATAGTACTATATACTATCAAATATTGATTATAACTATTAATTTTTGCTATTTAATAATTTTTATAATTAACAAAATTTATTGATATTTAAAAATTAAAATTTAAAATTTTGTAAAATTAAATCTAATATTGAAAAAAAAAAAAAATTCAGTGAAGGATAACAAAATGGAAGAAGAATGATAATTTTGAAATAATATCAAAGTTAGTACATAACTAAAATAATATCAGATTTAAAATATTAAAAGTGTAAAAAGACCAAATTGCCCAAACCCCCCAAAATAATATCAAAGGGTATTTTCGTACCAAAAAAAGCCAAAATGACCAATTTCGAGATAAACTCTTATTCCAGGGACTACTGGCGATATTTTTAAAGTCCAGGGACTATGGGCGAGATAAACCCATAGTCCATGGACCATTTTTGTAGTTCACTCTATTATTAATCAATATTATTATTATTATTTTAATAATATAAATTAATAATTAATTTATTTTTTAATATCATTCAAATATAATTAATTATAATTATACTTATATTATATTTAATTATTGTTATAATAGGACTAAAAACTAGTACTAGTAATTAATAAATAATTTAGTATAATTATTTAAATTATGAATTTATAATATTATACAATAATAATAATTATTATTTTATATTAAATTAATAACTAATCAATGTAATCTTAATATAAATTTAAAAGCGTGAATTATATTCATAATGATATCAGTTAGTGGAGTCAATTTTTTATGAATGATAGAGATTTTTGGTGACTCCAAAAATCGATTAAAATTCGAGAGAGAAATAGATATAAACAAGAAATGAAAGAAATAAAACAAGTATAGTTTGTATAGAATAATGTGTATTTTTATCTAGAGTGAACTATATAAATGATCCATAGATTATGGGGTTATCTCATAAATGGTTTTTGGACTTAATATCACCAGCAGTTCCTGGACTAAGGGTTAATATAAAAAACGGTCATTTTGCACTGTTTTGAGATGAAAATGCCCTTTTGAGGGGTTTTGGGGGTTTGAGCAATTTGGTCTTTTTATATTTTTGAGTGAACTACAAAAATGGTCCCTGGACTATGGGTTTATCTCGCCCATAGTCCCTGGACTTTAAAAATATCGTCAGTAGTCCCTGGACTAAGGGTTTATCTCAAAATTGGTCCTTTTGGCTTTTTTTTGTACGAAAATGCCCTTTTGGGGATTTTGAGGGGTTTGAGAAATTTGGTCCTTTTATACTTTTAACATTTTAAATCTGATATTATTTCAATTATGTACTAAATCTGATATTATTTCAAAATTAACATTATTCTTCCCGTTTGGCATCCTTCACTTTGTTTCTTTATTTTAATATTAAATTTAATTTTATAAAATTAAATTTTAAATTTTAATTTTTAAATATCAATAATTTTTTTTAATTATAAAAGTTATTAAATAACAAAAATTAATAATCATAATGAATATTTGATCGTGCCTAATATTTAATCAATAAGGTATGACAACGCCTTAGTCTTAATCAATATTTAATAGCTTTAATCATAAATAGATCATAGAACACGATTTATTCTGAAATATATATGCATCTAATGTAAGACTAATATAATTTTCGTTTATTAATTTGAAAACAATCAAAATTTACTTGCTTGTGATAGAATATTATGAAGTTGACTAAAAGTTACTCTATTTAGCCTCCGTTCTAGTAATTTTGATTGTTTTCAAATTAATTGTAACAATCCCGAGTTTTCGTGCGCTAGTTTTAGAGTAAAAAAAAAAAATTGACGAAAGGACGATTGGAAGAGATAAAGTTCAAGGATAAAAGTAAAAACTATGCTTGTATTAGATAGTTTTTGAGGAATAAAATACATGGATGATGGAAATAGTACATGCCTGCAAGTGTGATAAAATCAACATGCACCTATTCTACACTATCTATCCTACTTCTTTAATTCTCAAGTTTGGAAGCAAACTAAATTGGGGATAGAACCAAATGAGCTCAAAAGGAGCATCTTCTTTCTTTCCCTCTCATTCTTATTCTCGATTTTGCTCCCCTCCACAAGCTCCAAGAATGCCTCCATGTACCTACAAAGTTTACACCAAATTGGGGGTTAGAAAGTTACACACAAGTAAAGAGGGAGGGAAGCACAAGCTAAATAAGAGATGGAGCAAGTAGGTGAATAGTGCAGCTAGAAGAGCTAAAAGATAGAGCATGAGGTAAGCCAATTTTTTTCACCACTTCATCTAACATCAAAAGAGATTCAAGACAAAGAAGGCATAGGAGAAAGAGCTCCTACACAAGCCCAAAAGTAGAAAATGAGTCAAACTCTCATCTCCCCGTCGATCAAGGCCGAGAAATCAGCCAAGAAGATCAGCCACAATCACCAAAACGGCAAGAATCTCACAATCATCAAGCTCGAAAGAGAAAGAGCTAGCAACCCCAAAATAGGAGCCTTTGCCTCCAAGTCTCAAACATAGATTCCAATAGCACTATATAAACAGCCCCAATCTCCTTCTCATCCCCTCATTCTCAACACTATAATTTCACCAAATATTCAAGAGAATAGCAAGGAAGGGAGGAGGAGCAAAGAGGAGAGTTTGAGGCAGGACATCAGTCCCTTCCAAGAGGAATCATCAAAGTGAGGTAACAACCTCAACAACCATCTCCATCGCATCACGTAGATCAACCACAATAGATAGCCAATAACTTAGATTCATAGAAGCTCAATAGAATAGTCATAAAAGCAGCAAGCATAAAGAACCGAACATCAACAGATGGTACCAATGCTTAGTCAAGTATGGGATACTCCTAAATCAGTAAACCACAAGTATATCATAGAAACAAGACTAAGTGTAGCAAAAACAATGGCAAGCTCCTTCCAGTGATTAAGTACAGCCAAGTTTCGAATCAATAAGCACTAGAGAGCCCCAAAGCTTTCGTTTTTATTGTTAGAATTTGAGTAGAAGGGGAAGGGGAGGAAGCTTAGCTTAGGCGGAGGGGCTGCCCGGCATCGAGCAAACGCCGACGTGAGGCCGCGGCGCTGCAGGAGCAGCAGCGCGAGGAACGGCGGAGCAGCAGCTGGCGAGGCGGTGAGTTGCTGGAGCGCGGAGGTGAGGCGACGCCTCCTTCCACCACGGCGACTCCGCCTGAGAATGCGGAAACTCCGCGATGATCTCGCCGAAGACAAAAGAGAGTAAAAATGAGTTGAGGGGAAACCCGATCCGTTAAAAAGAAAGGTTACTCCGTGCGTGGAATCTCCGGCGGACGGCGTGAGACCGTCGGGAGTGACGATTTCTGCCGAGAAAGAGGAGGAGAAGAGCTGCTGTCCCGATTTTCTAATTTGGGGATTTTGTTGTTGAAATTAAAAGTAAAGTGTTAAGAAAAGAGAGGGGTTGACCGAAATGGTGGAAGGGAGCCCATATTTTGGGCTTTGATTTAAGAATTGGGCCAAGCATATTATTTTATTAGGATGGGCCATGGTTGGATTAAAAAGAAAAAAAAAGGAGTCCGATAGAGGAATGAAGGGATTGGGCTTTTTCCATTTAATTAAGGCATTGGATTTAAGGATTGGGCCAGGGGCTGCACGTAATTTATTTTGGTGACTACTGAATTATTCTAGTTGGACCAATTAATTTACTTTAGGCTAGAATTAATTATGAAAGTGAGCTTAGAGCTTGAAGGTTAATGGATTAATTCACGGATAATTTATTAAGTTCCAAAGATGGGAAAAGATGTAGTTAGGGACGCGAAAGCCGACCGACGTCGCCCCGCGACGCCATGGGCGGCCTTAAGAGAAATTCAAAGAAAAGATTTAAGAAAGGATTTTCCAAGAATCCATATTAAATGCTCAAGTAATTATTTTAAAGATAATGGAATTTCTCCGAACTTAGTGAATAAATAAATTCTACAAAGTAATGAAGCCGAGGTGAGATTTAGAAAATCCTATAAGCCGAGACTAAGATATAAGTGCTACCCAATAGGATGCATGCATTCTTCTAAGGTGAAATAGTTCAAGTACTAATTAGCGTGTTACGCTATTTATTTTCAAAGGATAAATTGCTCAAGGGAAAGTGAGGTCAAAGTGAATAATTGAATTGACGAATAAGCATACCAGGTGGGCTTTCTTTATCCAGCACACTAGTGTAGATATAAATCAAATACTTGCGAAATTATGAAAAATCATCTTCTCTCAAAATGGAGCTATGATTATGATTCTTTTCAAAAATTTTGTCATGCCATAAATGTTTTGTTTTGATGAATGGAATTGAAAGTCATGGAATGGAATGGATTTACGGATGGAATGGATTCACGGATGGAATGGATTCACGAATGGAATGGATTCACGAATGGAATGGATTTATGGATGGAATGGATTCACGGATGGAATGGATTCACGAATGGAATGGATTGATGAATGCATGGAATGGATTTATGAATGGAAATGGATTTATGAATGAATGATGAATGATGAATGACGAATGATGAATGATGAATGATGAACGATGAATGATGAATGATGAATGACGAATGATGAATGACGAATGATGAATGATGAATGATGAATGATGAATGACGAATGATGAATGATGAATGATGAATGATGAATGATGAACGATGAATGATGAATGATGAATGATGAGTTAGGATTTATGACAGAACCTAGTCTGCAGTCAAACTTTTAGCTCACAAAAGAACTTAGTAAGCTCGGGCCTTTTAAGAAAACCCCCGTGTGATACTGTGATGGCTTGACAACTATATAATGTATGTTTTGTTTTCGGCACGTGTCCACTGAGTACACCAAGTACTCAGCCCTGCATGTATTTATAAATGTGCAGGTTGAACGTCAGGAGGATGGAGTGATGATCGGAGTCGATGTTGTTAAACAATCAAGTTGATCTCCCAACGGTTCATGTCTTCATACACGAAGTCGTTTAGTAAGGACTTATTCCGCTGTGTCTTTGTAATGTGAGAATTGTAAAATCTCACCATCAACTCTGATTTATTTGAGGAGACGTTCATTCTGTTTTCAAGACCATGTAATGAAATACTCGGCTTCTATGATATCAATTGACTTGGTCTTTGTGCAAATTCTCAAGTTCCAGCCCTTTTCTTTCCCCCGCTTCTTTAATCCCTCCCATTAGTCGCGGTTTACCCGCTTTCGCTATCCTTAGCAAAATGCGGTCGTGACATTAATATACGAAAATTATATTAGTCTTACATTAGATGCATATTTATTTCAGAATAAATCGTGTTATATGATCCATTTATGATTAAAGCTATTAAATATTGATTAAAACTAAGGCGTTGTCATATCTTATTGATTAAATATTAGACACTATCAAATATTGACTATGCTATTAATTTTTGTTATTTAATAATTTTTATAATTAAAAAAATTTATTGATATTTAAAACTGAAATTTAAAATTTAATTTTGTAAAATTAAATCTAATATTGAAATAAAGAAACAAAGTGAAAGATGACAAAAGGGAAGAAGAATGATAATTTTGAAATAATATCAAATTTAATACGTAACTGAAATAATATCAGATTTAAAATGTTAAAAGTGTAAAAAGACCAAATTGCCCAAATCCCCCAAAACCCCTCAAAAGGGCATTTTTGTCTCGAAACAGTGCAAAATGACCGTTTTTTATATTAATCCTTAGTCCAGGAACAACTGATGATATTTTTAAAGTCCAGGGACCATTTATGAGATAACCCCATAGTCCAGGGACTATTTTTGTAGTTCACTCTTTTATCTATGGATCGACATATCAACTAAATCCTATGTCCAGGTGATAGATGTTCACCTTCTTTTTTTTACTTTATTCTAGTCAAGATATTCATTTTCTATATTTAAAAATAAACTCTTTTCTCTTATTTTTCATTAAAATGTTCAATCATATTTTTCACTCTACATTATTACACATGACTACTTCACCTAAATGACTACTTCACCTAAAAGCTCGTGTCATTCAAGAATATGGATATCTTGAATGAGATGGATGAAGTATATTTTAAATTAATCAAATTGCCTTATATTCCATCGGTCCTTAAAAAATAGACAATTTTTGAAATAACATGAGTTTCAATACTCAATTGGTAAAGTAATAGATAGATAGAAAGAAAATTTGATTGGAATATTGTCAGGAGATAAAACTCCTCTCATTAAAGAGAATTGGTCTATTTTTTAAGAGACATCTATTTTTTAAGAGACATTCTAGAATAACAATGTGATCTATTATTAAGAGAAAGATGAGATAATACTCTCTTCATCCCAAATAAAGAAAGTAGTAGTACTCCCTATGTCCCATTAAAAATGAAATTTTTTCCTAAAATGGAAATAACATTATTTTTATTTTTTCAGCTCCTTCACTTTATTCTCTTCACATTAACTCACAAAACTATACTACATAAAATCTCACGCCAAAAAGCAAATGTTTTATTTTTAATAAGATAGAGTGGTTTTTTCTTTGAGATACAGTACTTGATTTTCCTATAGTACTCCTTGATCCGTTCCATGTTAATAGAGTCATTTTTCTATTTTGGAAAGTTCCAAGTTAATTGAGTCATTTTATTTTTGGTATAAAGTAATTTTATCGATTACTTTATCCTCTCTTCATCTCTTTACTTTATTCTTCTTATTTTTTTCACCAACCATTTAACACACTATTCTTAAACTCCGTGCTGAAAAATGATGCCTCCTCTATTAACAAGGAACTGAGGGAGTATTGTTTTATACTCTCTCCGTCCCACAAGAATATGCACTCTTTTCTTTTTAGTCCGTCCCACAAGAATATACACTTTCTATTTTTGGAACTAATTTATATCTGATGAGGTGAAACTCATTCTCCACTAACAATATTTTATTTACTTTCTCTCAATATATCTCTCTTATTTTATTAATTTTGTATTAAAATTCGTGTCGAACCCAAAGTGCATATTCTTTGTAGACGGAGGGAGTATATGAAGTGGATAGATGATGAAATACAAACAAATTAAATCAACCATAATAAGATTTTAATTTAATACTCCCTCCGTCCCATTTAATTTGATCCAATATTCTATTTTGGGTCGTCCCACATAATTTGACACACTTCATTTTTACCATTTTTGATAGTGGACCTCATATTCTACTAACTCATTCCTACTAACATTTTATTATAAAACTACTTCCTCCGTCCCAGATAATTTGGGACACTTTGACCCTGCACGAGTTTTAAGAAATTTAATATAAAGTGAGTTGAAAAAGTTGGTGGGATGTGAGTCCTACTTTAAAGTATTAGTTTTATAATAAAATGTGAGTTGGAATGAGTTAGTGGAATATGAGGTCCACTACCAAAAATGATAAAAGTGAAATGAGACAAATTATGTGGGACGGTCCGAAATGGAATACTGAGTCAAATTAACTGGGACGGAGGGAGTAATACTTAAAAGTAGGACTCACATCCCATTAACTTTTTCAACTTAGTTTCCATTAGATTTCTTAAAATCCGTGCTGGGTCAAAGTGTCCCAAATTATGTGGGACGAAGGGAGTAAATAAAAATCCGAAAGGCACGTGACATGCCGCGTCCTTATCCAAATATGCAGCAGTGTTTATATAAAGTGTGTTATCCACATACAGATCTTTATCGACTCAAAATCAATCCAAAATGGCAACTTCAGTGCTGAATCCAAAGGCGCCGATATTCGTCCCGTCGGCATACCGAGCGGTGGAAGACTTTTCCGATGAGTGGTGGGATCTCGTCCAGTCTTCTCCCTGGTTCCGTGATTACTGGCTCCGCGAGTGCTTCTCCGATCCACAATTCGATCCATCGCCGTTTCTCGACGAACACAACAATAACAATAGCCTCATCGCCGATGCCGTTACTCAAGGTAAAATTCAATTCCTTTAATGAATTAATCCCCAATTGCGAATCTAGCTGTTAACTTTTAGTTCTCAAAATTGCCTAGGGAAAGAGAGCAGCAGAGATCTGGTGGCGTTGGGGTGGTTGAAGTGGAGGAAGCCGCGTGGAGAGGTGGAGGTGCCTAGGTACTGCCACAAGGCACCCAAGATTGTGAACATGAAGGTCAAACCGAGGGCGATCCAGCAGCCGCGCTAGAGTTGATTCTGAATTTGAGTTTAATCCTGTATAGTTTGTAGTGATAAAGTTGCTGCCTTCTTGTTTCAACCAAACATCTGCTTTCATTTCAATCTTCCTTCTCCACTTCTGTGTTTGTTGTGGAAGATTTGCGTATTTAAATAACATTGTTGAATTTGGTTTATGATTTATTAGAATTTGAAAATTAATGGGTTGGAGTAGGATAAGTTGCAGTAATGATATTTTTGAGGAAGAAGATATTTTAATAAAATTTGTTAAACTTTCTATTACTCTCTTTTTCTTTCATGAGTATATATATATCCATTATATGCATTTCAAATCATATACTATATCTATCAATTTTTATTCTTTTTATCTCTCTCAACTTGTTCATATACTAATATTCTATATAAGTACAAAAATATTTGGATATCTCCATTTCCAATGTTTAGCTTCCAATGAAGTACACATAAAATTGAAGAATAACGTTAAATTGAAGCATAAGAACAGCTAAAAAATGACGGATGCTCAAATCTCAAAGGTTGAAGACAATTAATTTAGACACACAAACAATTCATTATGATAAACTTACGATCATAGAAAAGATATCTTAATAGCATGCAAGTCTCCAGCTTTATGTTATAGCTCTATCAAAATTGCTCCTTCGATTTATTGAAACAAAAGTACTAAAAACAACAACTAAACTAACTAAACAAAAACCAACAAATTAAGACTGCACTAAAAAACTCATAGTCCAACACTCCCCAAAACAACAACAGATATATACCTAAAATTCTCATCTTATAGACACAAATAATTTATCATACTCTATCCATTCACGGAAAATAGTCTCATTATATCATTTTGGATTGTCCATAAAAAGTAGTTACATTTCTAAAAATGAAAAAAATTTCTTTCATATTCTGTCCACTTTTTTTCTCTATCTTTCTTATATTGCCTACTTTTTATTCTTCTCTTTTAATTTACCAATTTGTCATTAAAACTCGTGACGTCCACAAATATGACTATTTATTGTGAACAGAGAAATTATTAAATTGTAGAAACCTCTAAAGGACACAATATAAAGAAAATAGTCCAAAATTACGTAAATGTAGAAATTTAATACTGAGTACAACAAAACAATTAGTGCAATTCGAAAACATATCTTGAGGCAGTATTACACTGAAAATTGAGTTAATTCGTCACTCCAACAACACATCACTGTGCCTTCTATTACAACATCCATTTCACCTTCTAGTTTTTCTCCCATTCATCTTTTCACAATAATCTACTTCCTCGTCCACAAACAATAGATCACTTTTGCCATTTTGGGACGTCCACAAAAAATAGATCACTTTCTTAAAATAGAAAGTTTAACTCTCATACTTTTTCCACATTTTCTTCCCTCTCTCCTACTTTACTCACTTTTTCTCCCTATCTCTCTTACTTTACCTACTTTTTCTCCTTCTCTCTCTTACTTTACCAATTCTACATTAAAACCCGTGTCATACACAAAGTGATCTATTTTTTGTGGACGGAGGGAGTATGTATTTATTTAATCAGTTATGTAACTACTTTATGTTGTTCTTATTTTTACAAGCATTAAATATGATTAGTAAGTGTTATTAGGTGGATTAATATTCAGCTAAGAGTGTGTAAAATGAAGTTAGTTAGAAAGTTAGAAAAGTTGTTGAAAACTAGCCGTTGGAATAGTGTGATGCAGAGTTATTTTTCGGTTGCTTCTTGTTTTCTTGCTCATTCATATATGAGTGAAGATTGTATCTTGTTTTTGTATCAGTTCAATAAGAGAGTTTTTAGTTTTCGCTCACCAAGATTTCATCTCTCTCCCTTCATCCATAGCTTTCATTGTTCATCGTTTGTGTGTTCATCTTCTTCGAAAACTTAGAGAGTGAATCTTAACAATTGGCGCTGTCCGGTGGAAAACGAATCCACGATCCAGAGTTGGAGATGGCAACGGGACTTGATGCAGAGAAATTTGCGGGAAAGAATGATTACGGCCTTTGGAAAATGAAGATGCGTGCCATTCTTATCCAGGAAGGGCTAGATGCGGCGTTACCTCCGGTCGAATCCGAGGACAAAGGGAAAGCGACTGCTCTTGATGAAAAGGATCAAGCGAAGCACTTGAGATGCAGCTCAAGGCGCATAGCGCTGTGATTTTGTGCCTTGGTGATAAGGTGCTAAGAGAAGTGCAGGCTGAGAAGATGGATGCTGCGATCTTGGCTAAGCTTGATGCGGTTTATATGGCTAAGTCTCTGGCCAATCGACTCTACATGAAGAGGAGGCTCTACTCATATAGTTTTGTGGAAGATACATCGATTATTGAGCAATTGGAAGACTTCACTAAGTCTATTGATGATCTTGAAGCCGTGGATGTGAAAATCAGTGATGAGGATAAGGCAATCCTAGTCCTCAATGCTCTCCCCAAATCCTATGATCAGATGAGGGACGCTATCCTATATGGAAGGGAAAAACCGATCACATTATCTGAGGTTCATGCAACCCTTATGGCGAAGGAGTTGCAAAAGGGGGCGGCAAAGCGTTCTGATCCTCAACAGGAACCCCTCAACATCAAGAAATTTAGCAAGAAAAAATTCAAGAAGAAATTCGAGGAGACTAAGGCTGAAGCTTCTGGAGTCAAGGAGACTCGATCATGCCACTGGTGCAAGAAACCAGGGTATCTGGAGTCAAGGAGACTCGATCATGCCACTGGTGCAAGAAACCAGGGTATCTAAAGAGGGATTGCCATGCGTGGAAGAAGAAGCAAGCCGCTGGAAATCAGGGGAATGGCAATGTGGTAAGCAGTGATGGAGATGACACAGCTGAGGTAATGAATGTAATGGAGATGAATGATAAATCTTCGTGGATCATGGATCCTGGGTGCTCATTCCACATGAGCTCCAATCTTGAATGGTTTCTGGATATGGTAGAGGCATCTGGATCTGTTCTGCTTGGTAATGATTAAGTTTGTCAAATAAAGAGTATAGACCGAATTAAGATGAGGATGCATGATGGATCTATCAGAATTCTTAGTGATGTGAGATTCATACATCAAGTTAAGAGGAATCTGATTTCTCTTGGAACATTGGAGCTAAAGGGCTATTCATTCACTTCATCTGATGGAAAAATGGTGGTTCATAAGGGCTCAGATGTGAAAATGGTAGCCAAGAGAGTAAGGATTTTGTACTATCTTGATGCCACTGTAGTGATTGGGGAAGCAAATGCTACTGTTATGTTTGAGTTGAAGCTATGGCATCTCAGAATGGGACATCCTGCAGAAGGAAGTCTCAAGCAACTAATCAAGAAAGGGTTGATCACTGGAGATGCTGGACAGAAAATGGATCCATGTGAACACTGCTTGATGGGGAAGGTCAAGAAGCTGTCATTCGTAGTAGGTAAACACAAATCTACTTCCCCTTTGGACTATGCTCACTCTGATTTATGGGGTCCTGCTCCTGTGAGTTCTATGGGAGGGGGCAGATACTATATGTCAGTTATAGATGATTATTCTAGGAAGGTCTGGGTTTACATTTTGAAAGAAAAATCAGAGGCATTTTCTGTGTTCAAAACTTGGTGCAAGGAGGTAGAGCTTGAAAAGGGTTGTTCACTCAAATGTCTCAGAACAGATAATGGCTTAGAATATTTGTCTAAGGAGTTTGTTGAATTCTGTAAAAGTAAGGGGATGAAGAGACATCGAACTGTACCATCTAATCCACAGCAGAATGGAGTTGCTGAAAGGCTCAATAGGACTTTGTTGGAGAGAGTGAGGTGCATGTTGTTTTCCTCAGGTTTGGAGAAGAAATTTTGGGGGGAAGCAGTTTCTAAGCTGTGCATTTAGTGAATAAATGTCCCTCTTCTAGTATAAATGGTGAAATACCATATGAAAGGTGGTATGGGAGTCCAGTAGATTATTCAAGTCTTAGACCTTTTGGATGCAAGGCATCACACTAGGCAAAACAAACTGGAGCCAAAGGCATTAAGGTGTGTGATGCTGGGGTACCATAAAGGTGTGAAGGATTATAGGCTTTGGTGTTTGGAGCCTAATAATCACAAGATAGTGGTGAGCAGGGATGTTGTGTTCATAGAAGACCAGATGCCATGTTTCAAGGCTGCTGAAGGTGCATCAGAAATGATAAACCTGTGGATAATGGATTTAAGGTGGAGCTAGAGCCTGTCCAAGATGTAGTTGTTGGGGCCAATGAACCAACTGATGTGCCAATGGGAAATCAGGATGCACATGTTACTGAGCAGCCAGAAGATTTGAGTGATTATTTGCTGGCAAGAGATAGGGTGAGAAGGGATGCCCTCAAGATAATCAGATTGTGATATGCTTTCCTTTGCACTAAATGTGGCTGAGCAGCTCGAATATTCTGAGCCAGCTACATACTCTGAGGCAGTTAATGGACTAGAAAGGAAACAATGGATCAAAACTATGAAAGAGGAGTTTGATTCTCTCATCAGAAACATGACCTGGATCTTGGATCTTGGTGGACAAGGATGTGACGAGGAGAGTTATTAGCTGCAAGTGGGTCTATAAGAAGAAGATAGAGACTACAGATCAAGAGAAAGTCAGATTTAAGGCAAGGTTGGGTGCTCAGGGTTTCACTCAAGAGGAAGGAGTTGATTTCAATGAAGTATTCTCTCCTGTGGTGAAGCACACTTCCATAAGGATGCTTCTTGCTGTGGTGGCACAAAGAGATTGGTTTCTGGAACAGCTTGATGTTAAAACGGCCTTCTTGAATGGAGAGCTTGAGAAAACAATATACATGGCCCAACCAAAGGGATTTGAAGTGCCTGGTTCTGAAGATAAAATTTGTATGCTCAAGAGGAGCATATATGGCCTAAAGCAGAGCTCTAGACAATGGTATAAGAAGTTTGGAGAAAGTATGAGCAAGTATGGGTTCAGGAAATCCAAATATGACAATTGTGTCGATCTATATCAGAAAGAAGAAAGGATCATCAGATGTGTATTTGTTGTTGTATGTTGATGATATGCTAGTTGTTGGGCCAAGTATTAGTGAAATTAATAAGGTCAAGGAACACTTGAAGGCTGATTTTGAGATGAAGGACTTGGGTGAGGCAAGGAGAATATTGGGTATGGACATAGTCAGAGATAGAAAGAAGAGAAAGCTGTGGCTATTCCAGTCAGATTATATCAAGAAAACTCTAAAGAAGTTTGGTGTAGAAAATATGAAGCCCACTGCAACACCCATAGGCCAGCATTTCAAGCTATCTCGTGACTAGAAGCCTAAGACAGATAAGGAAAGGGCAGAAATGTACTTGATTCCCTACTCAAGCATTGTAGGAAGCATCATGTATATGATGATTTGTACTAGGCCAGACTTAGCTTACGCTATCAGTACAACAAGCAGGTACATGACAGATCATGGCAAGGAACATTGGAATGCCTTGAAGTGGACTTTGAGGTATCTAAAGGGGGCTGGTGATCTGGGGATTTTGTATGAGAAGAAGTCAGATACAGTTGGTGATGCATTGCTTGGCTTCTGTGATTCGGATTATGCCACTAATCTGGATACAAGAAGATCCCAAACTACTTATGTTTTTACACTTTATGGGTCTGCCATTTGTTGGAAATCTGGGCTCCATAGTGTGGTTGCTTTGTCTACCACTGAGCCCAAATATATGGCTCTGATTACAACAGTGAAGGAAAGTAAGTGGCTAAAGGGGATAGCAGCAGACTTTGGCATCAACCAGGAAGCAGCATGGAGCCATTTTCCTTGCAAAGCACCAGATGTTTCATGAGAGGTGCAAACACATAGATGCGAGGCTTCACTTAATCAAAGATGAGGTGGAGAATGGGCAAGTGAAGGTGGAGAAAATTGGCACAACCCACAACCCTTCTGATATGCTTACTAAGGCATTAAGTAAGGAGAAGTTTGATTACTGCTTGAGGTTGTTGAATGTCAACACTGTTGATATTTGAAGCTGAATACTTAGTCCAAGGTGGAGATTGTTATTAGGTGGATTAATATTCAGCTAAGAGTGTGTAAAATGAAGTTAGTTAGAAAGTTAGAAAAGTTGTTGAAAAACTAGCCGCTGGAGGCAGAGTTAATTTTTCGGTTGTGCAGAGGCTTTTCTTGGCTTCTTGTTTTCTTGCTCATTCATATATGAGTGAAGATTGTATCTTGTTTTTGTATCAGTTCAATAAGAGGAGAGTCTTTAGTTTTCGCTCACCAAGATTTCATCTCTCTCCCTTCATCCATAGCTTTCATTGTTCATCGTTTGTGTGTTCATCTTCTTCAAAAACTTAGAGAGTGAATCTTAACAGTAGGTAAAGATAATTCAAAATTTCAGATTAAGAAAAATGAAAGATATTTTAATATATTGTTAAAAAAATAAAATAAGAATTTAGTGGGATGGAGAGTAATCTTTATATGTAGATTATTAGACTCAACTCAGTAATTAGCAGTGGATGATTCATCCCAAGTAGTGGCATGCTTTCCTATTTTTTGAAGAACTCTAATGACCTTCTCCGTTGTCACATTCCCCGTAACCGTCACCTTATTATATTGCGTATCTACGTCGTATGATTCTATATCTGCAATCACAAACAAACACTCGTTATCAAATTTTAAATTCTTTAAAACAAAAAATTAAATAGCTAATTAAACTTAATTACATGCTACTTTAACATAATATTCGAACAGTGAATTGATTCTTTAAGAATTGAGTTCAAAAATATACTAAAAGTTATATATATTACCACGTTACTCGAGTTGTATTCTGATTCACGTACAAGTTACTCGAGCGATTTTATTTTTGGCAAAAACCTTTATATTCTTTCCTACTTCACTCTTTATTTTTTCTCATATTTTATTTTTTATTCTACTTTATTTTCTCTCAACAAAACATTTAAACATAAATTTTCTAAAGAAAAGTATAAAGTAATAATTTACGACGGAGGAGGGAGTAACTTTTATGCTTGTCACAAAGATAAAAGCACATCATAAAATTAGCCATAAATGCGGGAGATTTATAAATAAATGAGTAGAGGTGCGTTTTATTGCTAACTATTTAAGTTGTTAACTCTGAACTTAACAATATAGTGTATTAAAAATGTCAACACGGTGATATCAAAATATGAACCCATAATATCCACACATTATATTGAAGTTCAACAAAATTATGTGTTGACATTTTTAATATATTATATTGATGAATTAGCAAATTAGCAACTTAAGAAAATTAGCAATTGATCACACCCATGCGTATATATACTAAACTAAATTTGTAGACTACATATAAAATTTTATGTCACATTTCCTGTTATCACCAATATTATTTCAGTACCATAAAAAAAATTTAGTGTGTAAATGGAAGGAGGACCTTCAATTTTCTTGATGGCCTTCAAGATCTTCTTGATACATTCATCGCAGTGCAATCCTACCTTCAACTCCACCACCTAAATTTTAACCAATAACAATTTAGCAACAGAAAATACACATATGCAGTTGTAATTACTTTTTGAAGAATTTAATTCTATGAATTAAGAAGTTGCAGAAATTTTTTATTCTTTTAACTCGATTTAATTCAATCGGAACTTAGTAATTCAAGACTTTCAGTCTACGAGTCACAATTCTCCCATCATTTTCATGACTATTACACAAACTCTGAAGCAGATCTCAATATAATATCATAACAATTGAGCAAGTTTTGAGAAAAGAAATCAAGAGATTACCTATTAATATCTAAACTACCAACAACATGATGGCAATATATATAAATAAATAAAGCAGCCATTTTTAAAAAAACTCTAGATCTATTTTGCAATCGTAATAATTTGGACTGAAAATATCACCTTTCTAATTCGAAAACCAATTAAAGTGTAACGTTCACTCTACACATTACACATACCTATAATGAAAATTGGAATATAGATTTGAAACACTTACATTAGCCATTTGATTGTTCCTCAATGAAAAGTGGGAGGAACGAGCTCAAAATTAGAATTTTGTGGTATGTGTGTATAGTTGAATATGAATGAATTGATAGAGTTTGGTAGCATATAAAGTGAGAAATTGGGGGTGGAGGATATGATTCTTTTCTTTTGCTTTGCGAAAAGCTACTTTAAATTGCTTTCGTTGAAACGCGGCGTAGTTTCGGTGGCAAATCTAGTGGCCATGTCTGGTGCTAAATGGACAAATTATAGAATAGGACTTCTAGTGGCCATGTCTGGTGCTAAATGGACAAATTATAGAATAGGACTTTTGCTGCGCACCATTGTATCCAGTTCTCTGCTGCTGCACGAGTTTTAAAAAATATTAATAAAAGTGAGTGAAAAAATATTAGAGTATATAGATCCCACTGGTATATAATAGTTTTAAATGAAATGTTAGTGGAATGAGTTAGTGGAACGTGAGATCCTATTACTCCCTCCGTCCCATAAAAGTTGAGTCGTATTCCTTTTTAGTCCGTCCCAACAATGTTGAGTCATTTCCTTTTTGAAGAAAAGACAAAACATCTAATCACTCTTTTTTTATTCCATCATTTACTTTACTCTCTCTTATCTTTCTTACTTTTTTTCATCTCTTCTATTTATTTAATATATATTCTTAACCTCCGTGCCCAAAAGTTTTGTCTCAACTTTTATGGGACGGATGGAGTACTATTTATGGTAAAAGTGAATCGGGACTCCTATTCGTGGATGAACTAAAATAAAAAAACGAGACTCATATTCATAGACGGAGGGAGTAAAATTGAATATACTCTCTTTGTCTCAAGATATTCGGGACATTTCTTTTGGGCACAAGATTTAAAAATTGATTTATTAAATGTTAAAGTGGAGAGAGAAAAATAAAAAGTGAATAAAATAATAAATAAAGGAAGAGTAAAGTAAGATAAAGAATAAAGTTGACAAGTAAATAAAAGTAGACTCCATTATCTTAGAACTGAGAGAGTAATATTTTTCAAAGTTTGCACAAAAATGGCAAGAGTGTGTACAAGGGAATTTGGGACACCTACGGGACTTTTACCTAACTATTAATGTCACGACCACAACTCCCTAGTGCTAGTGAGCGTAGCTATTTCGCGACTAAAAATTCTCAATAATCAAGGGACAACAATAAAAGGATGAAATCACTTAGATCAATAGTATCAAAGGCATATGGGTTCATAGTCAAAACGTGTTCAGAGTATCAAGACTAAGTTCATAGCTTTCTAGCACATAATTCTAGATTTGCAGCGGAAGAGTCCAAGACAAAATAGCACGTATGAAGACATGCTACTTTGGGTTACCTAACTACTTATTTAAAAGCCTTGTCCCAACACCTTCGCCTCCTCGTACACGTTCAACCTGCACATTTGAAAATAACATGCAGGGCTGAGTATTTGATATACTCAGTGGGCACATTGCCAAAAATGGTTTTATCTTTAATTGTCAATGCCAGAGTTGAGTGATCACGGGGTTTTACTTAAAAAGACCCGAGTCACTAAAATACTTTTCCTTTAGTAAAGATTTGATTGCGCAATCACGTAACATAGATATACCATATCTGAACCTTGTGTGAACCGGGAATGTGGCCACATTCCACGACGGTCACTGGACCGGCCAACCCCTTTTGTTAGCTCACGGTCCCCTTATGTGTACACTAGTCCGAGTAGGGTTTGCGGCCCTACTGGGACCCGAATTCGATTTAACTTGAATTGGCATAGCCAAGCAGATAGGTAATCATAAAACAAAACATGGCATGACAACATACTTGAGCAAAGAATCACATTTTCATACTAAAAACACGTTTTAAAAGAATGCCCACCTCAAAAGCTAAAGCTCTTTCCGTAATTTCCTTAACTTGGCCTTAGATGACGTTCGTAGACGCCCCTTTAGGAAATAACATAATACTTAATTAGACTTTGATAAATCAATTAAGCTTAAACGTGGATGCATCCTAAGTGCGTGCTCTTTTGTTCTTTTCCTTAAAATTTTCTAGAAAGGTTATAGAATTCTTGAATATTAATTAAATCAGTAGATTTAATTAATTTAAACCAAATGCTTAACTAGAGGGTGTTACCTCCTATGCCATTTATTCAAGCACTAAAATAAATCCGAGGTCTATTTATTGTTAGCGTAAAAGTTCTCAAATATTAATTATTCGAGCACTTAAGCTAAGATCCGGAAAGTTCTATTTTTCTCGAAAACAAAAACTTGAGCATTTAATAATGTATGGATTCTTTAAATAAAATCCCTTGTCAAATCTTTTCTTTGAATTTTCTTAAGGTGCGTCGCGGGGCGTCGCCGGTCGGCTTTCACATCTTACTTTAACATTTTTCCATCTTCGGAAACTGGATAAATTATTCGAAATAATTAATTGAGCTCCGACTCAAGTCCTTAAATTAAATTCCAAACCAACAAAAAAAAAAAAAAAGTCATCGGCCCAATTATTTAATCTTGGTCCATACTCTAATTAAATTAGTGGCCCAAATTAATACTATCACTAGCCCAAACATAAAAATAAAACAAGAGGCCCAACAACTAAAAAAAAGGAAACCCAACTACTCTATCACTAATCCATCGGCCTCTCTCTACCATAAATCACAAAATCCCCAATTCAACAACACACCCAACCCTAGCTTTGAAAAGAAATCCGGCGGCGCCTCTGTTCACGCCGCCTCTCGCCGCTGCCTCCGGCGGCGTCCCTCTCTTCTCTCTAAGTTACAAGGATCGAGAAGCAGCGCCTCTCATCTTCCCCTGCGGTCTCCGGCGAATTCGCCGCTCGTTGCCATTCGCCGCTGCCCCCTTCGCGAGGCAGCTACGACACTCACCGGAGACTCACGTCTGTTGCCTCTGGCTCACGCTCCCGTCCTCGGCGAGTCCAGCAGCAGAGAGGAGGCATCGCCCCCTTGACTCCCCCTCTCGACTGCTACACAACAGTGCAGCACCTCCAGCCAGCCGCCAGCCCTGGAACGACGACGAGCTGGTGCCGTTGCTGCCACGCGGCTGAGGCCTCGCCGCTTTTCCGCGGCAGCATCCGTCATCGCCGTCCAAGGCTCGGGGAGCGACAGCTGCTGCTCCGCGGTGATCCTCCGGGCTCCGTCGCTGCCGGGCAGCCCTTCTAAGCTAAGTCTCGTATTTAAGTCCTTAGTTTACATTTTATTCTAGATTTCCATTTTGGAGCATGTCCTCTATGATGTTAGAGAATCTTGGCTAAAGTTCTTTAAAGTTGTGATTTTGGGGAAAGTTTAGTTCATTGGAAGGAGTTTTGATTATTATGAAAGTTGCTAAAAGCAAATCTTAAGCCTACTGTATCTCGAAAGCTACTTAAGATTTGGAAATTCTAATATGCCGTGCCTACTTGTTCTCAAATGTTCGTGCTTTCATGTTTCTATAAGTATGGTGGGGAAGAGAGGGTGTTATACCTCTTGTTGCAGTAGCTATCCTCTTACAAAACTTCTGCTCCTAACTCTTCCAAGATCACTTGCCACTCTGGAACTCCTTGTTGTGAAGTAAGGGAAGTGGTGAGTGGTGAAGGGAAACAAGTATTGAAGGGGAAGACATTTATATAAGCTGCTGCTGCAGTTTGTTGAGATATGGCAGAAATCGAATCTGCATTCTTTGGCTCTTTGTTCACATTGGTTGGCTGTTTGTGAGATAGTACTTGTGAAGAAATAATGGCTGTCGTACCTCTTGTTGTTATCCTGCAGCAAATTATACTTGAGGATTGGCTATATTTGAGTACCTAGTACTCGGCCATTAATCCTCTCTGTTTGCTTGTGGCTGGACTTGTTTGCTTGAAGCTGGACTTACCCCTTTTTGGCAGTCTTTGGTCTCTTATCAAAAGAGATGTTGTCCCATTTCTTTAATTAGTAGCACTTAATTCCTTTTGTTTCTTAGTAGCTTAAGCTAGTCTCTTTATTGCAGGATGGGGAGGGGGCTTGAGCTGCCAAGCGGCTGTTCGAGATGTCTTGATGCCTCGGCCCGACGGTTGATCGGATGGGGCCGCGACTTCCAGCCCGGAAGGAGAGACCGATTTCATTTGATTAATGCACGTTTTATCTTCCCTTTTCTTGTTTCCTTTATTTGAGGATTTGATCCATGTAACATATTTATTATTAATTTTTGTTCACTGAAATAAGCCTTGTTCTATGTATTGAAGTGTTTTGATGGTTAGTTGTTCTCTTATTGAAAAAGAAAACTACACGAAAAGAGAGGACGTTACATTTCTAGTTCCATATTAATATATCGAAAGCAAACTAATGGTGCGGGTATTACAATCTACCCTCCTTAACGAAAATTTCGTCCCGAAATTTGCTTATGTCACTTAAAAAGTTCTGGGTACTTTTCCTTCATTTTGTCTTCCAATTCCCACGTAGCTTCCTCGTGACCATGATGCTTCCATAAAACTTCCACTGTTACAATGGACTTATTCCTCAATTCCTTGACCTTCCTATCCAAGATTGCATCTGGCTTCTCTTCATAGCTTAAGTCTGGTTCCAAAACCATCTCCTCTTGGTGGACTATGTGTTTTGGGTCGAACACATATTTCCTCAATTGAGATACGTGAAAAACATTGTGCACGTTCCCGAAACTCGGCGGGAGTGCCAATCTGTACGCCACAGAAGCGACTTCTTCTAGAATCTCGTAGGGTCCGATGAAACGTGGTCTTAGCTTGCCCTTGACGCCGAATCTCGAAATCCCTTTAGACGGAGATACCTTTAGAAAAAAACTTTGTCTCCCGCCTTGAACTGCAGGCCGGTTCGGCGAGCATCCGCGTAAGACTTCTGCCTGTCTTGAGCTTCCTTGATTCTCTCACGGATCTGGCGGACGATCTCTATCATTTCCTCTACAGAATCTGGTCCAAGCGTCTTTCTCTCACCGACCTCATCCCAATAAAGTGGTGATCTACATTTCTTTCCATACAATGCTTCATTTGGGGCCATGTTTATAGATGCTGATAACTGTTGTTGTAAGCAAACTCTATAAATGGTAGTACTAGCTCCAAGTTTCCTCCACGGTTGAGCACTACGGCTCTCAGCATATCTTCCAAGGTCTGGATTGTCCTCTCAGACTGCCCATCAGTCTGTGGATGGAATGCCGTACTGAATTCAATCTGGTGCCTAGCTCTTGCTGCAAGCTTATCCAAATCTAGAAGTAAATTTCGGATCACGGTCTGATGTGATCGTCACCGGTATTCCATGTAATCGTATGATCTCTTGCACATAGATTTGAGCTAACTTGTTCGATTCGTAAGTAATACGAACTGGTACGAAGTACGCGCTTTTGGTGAGGCGATCTATAATCACCCAAATAGCAATCCTGTCACGAAGTGCGCGCTTTTGTGACCTTGGTAACCCTGTCATGAAGTCCATAGCAATGTGTTCCCATTTCCACTCGGGGATTTCTAGGGGTTGCAATTTCCCATAGGGTCGTTGATGTAGAGCCTTCACTTGTTGACATGCTAGGCACCTTTCTACAAACGACGCTATGCTCCTCTTTATGCCATCCCACCGAAACTGCTTCTTCATATCTTGATACATTTTCGTACTTCCTGGGTGGGCAGTATAGGGTGTTTCATGCGCTTCGCTCATGATCTCATTTCTGAGAACCTCGTCATCGGGTACACATAATCTCCCTTCAAAAGTGAGGGCGTCATCCGCTTCTTCATGATAACTCACCTCTTTTCCCGACCTCACTTTAAGACGAACTTTCTCTAATGCTTCATCACTCCTTTGAGCCTCAACAATTCTGGCCCTTAAGTCTGGTTCAATCACTAAAGTGGCGGTCCTACTTTCCACCGTCTCTGGTGCTCTTACTACCTCCAGTCGCATCTTAGCAAATTCCCGTATGAGCTCCTCATTCTGTGTGAGGAAGGTGGCCACTTGGGGCATAGTCTTCCTGCTCAAGGCATCTGCCACTACATTGGCCTTGCCTAGGTGGTAATTTATACCACAGTCATAATCCTTGACTAATTCGAGCCATCTGCGTAGTCGCATGTTTAAATCCTTCTGCTCGAAGAAGTACTTAAGGCCCTTATGGTCCGTGAAGATCTCACATCGAACTCCGTAGAGGTGATGTCTCCAAATCTTCAAGGCATGTACCACTGCTGCTAGTTCCAGGTCATGAGTGGGGTAATTTAGCTCGTGTGGCCTGAGTTGGCATGACGCGTACGCAATCACCTTGCCATTCTGCATCAGTACGCATCCGAGTCCGGTCTTTGATGCATCGGTGTACACCACATAGTCTGCTCCTGGTGCCGGCACGGCTAAGACTGGTGCGGTGGTCAATTTTTCTTTTAACAATTGGAAGCTTGCCTCACACTCCGGCGTCCAATTGACCTTAGCTCCTTTCTTGAGCTGTTGAGTCATTGGTCTGGCTATTTTAGAAAATCCTTCAATAAACCTTCGATAATATCCAGCCAAACCTAAGAAACTTCGAATCTCATTATGTGTTGTTGGTGACTGCCAACGTTGTACTGCTTCCACCTTTGTAGGGTCTACTCGGATCCCTTCTGCCGTTACTATATGTCCAAGGAAATTCACCTCGTTAAGCCAGAACTCACACTTGCTAAACTTAGCATAGAGCTTTTCGGCTCTCAACGTCTCTAAGGTGGTTCTCAGATGTTCCTCGTGTTCATTCTCGTTCTTCGAATAGATAAGTACATCATCTATAAAGACTAGGACGAACTTGTCCAAGTATGGGTGGAACACGCGGTTCATTAGGTCCATGAACACCGCCGGAGCATTTGTAAGCCCAAAAGGCATTACAGTGAATTCGTAATGGCCATATCTGGTGCGGAACGCCGTCTTGGGTACATCGTCATGTCGGACCTTCAGTTGGTGATAGCCTGATCTCAAGTCCATTTTTGAGAATACACCGGCCCCTCGAAGTTGGTCAAAAAGGTCATCAATCCTCGGTAGAGGATACTTGTTCTTGAGCGTCAGCTTGTTCAACTCTCGGTAGTCGATACACATTCTCAGTGTTCCGTCCTTCTTCTTTACGAAGAGCACTGGTGCGCCCCATGGTGACACACTGGGTCGGATGAAGCCTAGGTCTAGTAGTTCCTGTAACTGTATCTTGAGTTCTTCTAACTCTTTAGACGCCATTCTGTATGGTGCCTTCGATACTGGGGCCGATCCTGGTTTGAGATCGATTGTGAATTCTAATTGCCTGTCTGGCGGCAATCCAGGTAGTGCGTCTGGGAAGACATCTGGAAATTCTCGTACCACTGCTACATCTTCAATCTTACGGTCCTCTTTCTCTTCTCCATTCAGATAAACGAGGTATGCAGAGCATCCTTTCCTTATCATAGTGGCCGCTTGTAGCGCAGAAACTATGGACTTTCGTCGCCTCACGGATATTCCGTGAAAGATTGTGGGTTCTTTCTCTGGGTATTGCACAGAGATCTGCCTTTCCTTACAAAGAATGGTAGCGTAGTTCTCGGCTAACTAATCCATTCCCAATATGATGTCGACGTTCCACATCAACATTACATGTAAATTGTGAGCCACTAGCTTAAGGTTTCCCATAGTGAATTCTACGTTCGAGCAAGTTCGTGAGGTATCTTTAAGGCCTCCTATGGGTGAGAACACCCTCATCTTATGTTCGATTTCATCAGTAGGCAATTCTAAAGTATCCACGCAAGGTGCTGACATGAAAGAATGACAATAGGTATGTTGAGGAGAGTTCCCATACTTGCTAAATTGTCTTGCTCTTGGTTCCCTGCTCAATCTTAGGCTGCTTCTGCCTCGGTGCAGTAACTATAGTCTGAGTGGGAAACCTCTGGCGTAGCTGCCGCTGGTGATATAGTGATTAGGACTGTCCTTCTTCTTGGCTCAGCTTGAAGTGCCCGCAACTACGGACGCTGCCCTTAATAGTCCTGCCGCCCTCCTGTCCTAGTATTCTTGTTCGGCATTCCCTGGAGAAATGTCCGCTTCTGCCACAATTAAGGCATCTGTGTGTCCTAACTCTGCACTCTCCACGGTGGTTCCATCTGTGTGCTATTGCTTCTTATTCTCATTTGAAGTACGTTTCCATTTTCCTGATCGTTCCTTCATTCATTGGTTTTATTGCGCCATATCTCAGACAATTTTCCTCTTGTCGAAGACATCCGTTCATTAAAACGTAATCTGTGAGAGTGTTCATATTTTCACTAGATTTCGTTACCTAACGATGATCTTGATCTCCATTTCCTCGTGGCTCTCCTAGTTCACTTTGTTATTTGTGCCCCAAACGATTAATCACTTAGATAAATAAGTCTTGTGCAACGAAAAGTCATTAGGTCTGTACGTATATAAGATTCCTTTACATTTCTCTTTTTGTGGCCTATATTCTATGCATATAGCGTAACGATCCATCCCATAGCAGCTCGTGACCGGTGGCACACAAGTGCGAAAAGTCCAAACAACTATGCCCTTCGTGATTGCCTTGTACTAAGAACTCGATGATTAATCAAACAGTCTTAACTTGGATAGGTACTGATGTCACCTAGAAGAAGCATGACTGCAAATTTCTTTTATTGAAAGGACTATAGAATATCCAAAGGGATAAGAATAACATCTCTTGCTCGACTGTTGTGAATTTTCATCATCAATTTGCAACAATTGATTTTTTTTTGAAAGAAAGAACTGGGTTCAATTGAACTCATCGTGTCAATTCAAAAAAAACTAGGCGGCCCCAATGGTTTTAGATAAACCCATCGAATTTGAAAACTCACTTCTGATGGGAGCTTGAAAGAACATGGGGTAGGTCATGAGAATAAGATGATACTTTATTAACTCTCAATTTCCATAGTAGGTTGTCAAACAAGATAGTTCAATTGTCCGCTCAACTTGACTAGATCCGGACATCAAGGATGATGGTTTCAACATGTCAAGACCTTAGATGATTAGTCATAGGAGGGTTTAGAAATGTAAACAATTGCCATGAATTAACGTTGATCATGGTTCACCAACGTCATAATGTGGAAATCATGGAAATACATCCATGGATTCACAGGTAGCGACCAAAGTGAAAGAAATATTTTTGGAAAAGTCAACTACCATCAAGGAAAGAAAAAAAATGCAATACATTAGCCTTAACTTAGTGTTTCAGAAAGAAATCATGAGCTAGAAACAATGCATGTAGTGGAACTGGGCTAAAAATTTACCCATATAAGCACGAAATAGTCACAATATGGTTGCCAAATAAGAAGGTGAACAAAAGTTCCACTTAATGTGCCATTCTCCGAGGAGAAATGTCTGAACAATAAGCAACTTAAGGGTGAAGTTATATCATGAGAGTTAAAGAAACCATGATATTAATCTTGCAAAATGATGGGGCGTAGGAGACAACAACCAACAAAGATAATTGAGAACATATGAGTTCTTCTGAATTTAGAATTTGAAAGTGAGTCACCACTTTCGTTGAAAAAAAAAAAAAAATGATAGTGACTTATTACTTGCCAAAATGCGAGTCAATCAAAAGTCTTAAATAGACGGCAAGACACCCTTGTTAAGGATGTTCAAAATGAGATTATTTTGAAGGGAATGGTCGTAAGCAACTTTAGAATCGAAGGTTTATGATCGAAGCTTATGAATTCGACACTTTACATTTTCTAAACAAGGAGCTCAACTACTATAGTCAACCAACTGAAAGCGAGTCACAACTCTCATAGGATAGGAAAAAGTGAGGCATTACTTGCATAAATGCAAGTCAATCTAAAGTATAAGGTAGACGAGGGCATTTTCATTAAGGAGGTTCATAGAAAGAAATTGATTGGAATCCAAGTAAGTACTGTTGATCATAATCATCTGTTCAGTTATGTGACACTCCCTTGTTTGCTCTTTCGGAGCTCGGACATGATCAGGGCGTTATAGGAAACCATACATTCCAAGCTAGGATTCCTGGTGTTACCACTAATAACTGTCGTTGAAGGTCATATTTTCATAATGTTCTCGACAAGTCAGGACGGCCATTCTCGTAAAACATTGCACTCTTCATCGTGCTTCACAGCGTGCTATAAGCATTGTTTCTAGATCGCGTAGCCTCCTTGACTTGCTACGCAAGACTGGATCACTTAATTAGATCGTAGGTACGTTATCTTTTCGTGTAAGGATACACCTCCTTTACTGGATCGAGGGTACGTTCATTTCGGTTATGATTGAGATCATGAAGACAAAGGGAACTTCATGTTGTTCACATCATTTAAAACGTTCAACAGACGCCCATGTGCCGTAGGTAGTTTCTCGTATCTCGTGTGATCGTTACCATCTAAGAATAGATGGGTTATTTATAAATTGTTAGGTTCATTCTTGTAAATTTGGAATTGTTCCAATTACAACATCATGGATCGTGGTCTCGTCAAGAGATAGGGTAGAGGAAAAGGTGTGGGGTCCACTTTTAGACACATTCATCTATATTTCCTCATTCTTAAAACAAAATTAGGGGTTTGCCCTAACTTGCATATACTTGTTCATTTTATCGCTTAGAAAAGCGGTAAGGAAGTCATCAACTTACAACACTGTTCAAGAGCGTTTAGTCTAACGTCCTTCTTAGGCATTCTATGTTCGCATGCGTTAGTCATTCCGTAACTTTCTAAAAGGCTCCTTAATCTATCATCATACTTCACATAATCGAGCATGCGTAATTAATAATACTTTAGCATTTGTCTCAAGACATCTTTATGCTTAACATTTTAAACTTGAAATTCTATAGTTCATAGGAAAATTGAAATTTACATGCTTTTCCTTGAAAACCTTGAATGTTTTCACAACATCTTCAGAAAGAAATCATTTTTCCTCTTATCAAGTTCTTTCATGGATAACTGAAAATTTTCTGGTAAGAACTTCTTTCTTACCTCATTGCTGCAGTTGAACGTGACGAGTCGAGGTGTTGGGTCCCTTTAAGCTTTCCATTTTAGTACTATTCTAGTCTAGTACTATCATTCTAGACTAAGGCTTGAAAAGAAGGTTCTTGGGTCCAGAGCGAAAGAACGTTGCTCTGATACCACTCTGTCACGACCACAACTCCCTAGTGCTAGTGAGCGTAGCTATTTCGCGACTAAAAATTCTCAATAATCAAGGGACAACAATAAAAGGATGAAATCACTTAGATCAATAGTATCAAAGGCATATGGGTTCATAGTCAAAACGTGTTCAGAGTATCAAGACTAAGTTCATAGCTTTCTAGCACATAATTCTAGATTTGCAGCGGAAGAGTCCAAGACAAAATAGCACGTATGAAGACATGCTACTTTGGGTTACCTAACTACTTATTTAAAAGCCTTGTCCCAACACCTTCGCCTCCTCGTACACGTTCAACCTGCACATTTGAAAATAACATGCAGGGCTGAGTATTTGATATACTCAGTGGGCACATTGCCAAAAATGGTTTTATCTTTAATTGTCAATGCCAGAGTTGAGTGATCACGGGGTTTTACTTAAAAAGACCCGAGTCACTAAAATACTTTTCCTTTAGTAAAGATTTGATTGCGCAATCACGTAACATAGATATACCATATCTGAACCTTGTGTGAACCGGGAATGTGGCCACATTCCACGACGGTCACTGGACCGGCCAACCCCTTTTGTTAGCTCACGGTCCCCTTATGTGTACACTAGTCCGAGTAGGGTTTGCGGCCCTACTGGGACCCGAATTCGATTTAACTTGAATTGGCATAGCCAAGCAGATAGGTAATCATAAAACAAAACATGGCATGACAACATACTTGAGCAAAGAATCACATTTTCATACTAAAAACACGTTTTAAAAGAATGCCCACCTCAAAAGCTAAAGCTCTTTCCGTAATTTCCTTAACTTGGCCTTAGATGACGTTCGTAGACGCCCCTTTAGGAAATAACATAATACTTAATTAGACTTTGATAAATCAATTAAGCTTAAACGTGGATGCATCCTAAGTGCGTGCTCTTTTGTTCTTTTCCTTAAAATTTTCTAGAAAGGTTATAGAATTCTTGAATATTAATTAAATCAGTAGATTTAATTAATTTAAACCAAATGCTTAACTAGAGGGTGTTACCTCCTATGCCATTTATTCAAGCACTAAAATAAATCCGAGGTCTATTTATTGTTAGCGTAAAAGTTCTCAAATATTAATTATTCGAGCACTTAAGCTAAGATCCGGAAAGTTCTATTTTTCTCGAAAACAAAAACTTGAGCATTTAATAATGTATGGATTCTTTAAATAAAATCCCTTGTCAAATCTTTTCTTTGAATTTTCTTAAGGTGCGTCGCGGGGCGTCGCCGGTCGGCTTTCACATCTTACTTTAACATTTTTCCATCTTCGGAAACTGGATAAATTATTCGAAATAATTAATTGAGCTCCGACTCAAGTCCTTAAATTAAATTCCAAACCAACAAAAAAAAAAAAAAAGTCATCGGCCCAATTATTTAATCTTGGTCCATACTCTAATTAAATTAGTGGCCCAAATTAATACTATCACTAGCCCAAACATAAAAATAAAACAAGAGGCCCAACAACTAAAAAAAAGGAAACCCAACTACTCTATCACTAATCCATCGGCCTCTCTCTACCATAAATCACAAAATCCCCAATTCAACAACACACCCAACCCTAGCTTTGAAAAGAAATCCGGCGGCGCCTCTGTTCACGCCGCCTCTCGCCGCTGCCTCCGGCGGCGTCCCTCTCTTCTCTCTAAGTTACAAGGATCGAGAAGCAGCGCCTCTCATCTTCCCCTGCGGTCTCCGGCGAATTCGCCGCTCGTTGCCATTCGCCGCTGCCCCCTTCGCGAGGCAGCTACGACACTCACCGGAGACTCACGTCTGTTGCCTCTGGCTCACGCTCCCGTCCTCGGCGAGTCCAGCAGCAGAGAGGAGGCATCGCCCCCTTGACTCCCCCTCTCGACTGCTACACAACAGTGCAGCACCTCCAGCCAGCCGCCAGCCCTGGAACGACGACGAGCTGGTGCCGTTGCTGCCACGCGGCTGAGGCCTCGCCGCTTTTCCGCGGCAGCATCCGTCATCGCCGTCCAAGGCTCGGGGAGCGACAGCTGCTGCTCCGCGGTGATCCTCCGGGCTCCGTCGCTGCCGGGCAGCCCTTCTAAGCTAAGTCTCGTATTTAAGTCCTTAGTTTACATTTTATTCTAGATTTCCATTTTGGAGCATGTCCTCTATGATGTTAGAGAATCTTGGCTAAAGTTCTTTAAAGTTGTGATTTTGGGGAAAGTTTAGTTCATTGGAAGGAGTTTTGATTATTATGAAAGTTGCTAAAAGCAAATCTTAAGCCTACTGTATCTCGAAAGCTACTTAAGATTTGGAAATTCTAATATGCCGTGCCTACTTGTTCTCAAATGTTCGTGCTTTCATGTTTCTATAAGTATGGTGGGGAAGAGAGGGTGTTATACCTCTTGTTGCAGTAGCTATCCTCTTACAAAACTTCTGCTCCTAACTCTTCCAAGATCACTTGCCACTCTGGAACTCCTTGTTGTGAAGTAAGGGAAGTGGTGAGTGGTGAAGGGAAACAAGTATTGAAGGGGAAGACATTTATATAAGCTGCTGCTGCAGTTTGTTGAGATATGGCAGAAATCGAATCTGCATTCTTTGGCTCTTTGTTCACATTGGTTGGCTGTTTGTGAGATAGTACTTGTGAAGAAATAATGGCTGTCGTACCTCTTGTTGTTATCCTGCAGCAAATTATACTTGAGGATTGGCTATATTTGAGTACCTAGTACTCGGCCATTAATCCTCTCTGTTTGCTTGTGGCTGGACTTGTTTGCTTGAAGCTGGACTTACCCCTTTTTGGCAGTCTTTGGTCTCTTATCAAAAGAGATGTTGTCCCATTTCTTTAATTAGTAGCACTTAATTCCTTTTGTTTCTTAGTAGCTTAAGCTAGTCTCTTTATTGCAGGATGGGGAGGGGGCTTGAGCTGCCAAGCGGCTGTTCGAGATGTCTTGATGCCTCGGCCCGACGGTTGATCGGATGGGGCCGCGACTTCCAGCCCGGAAGGAGAGACCGATTTCATTTGATTAATGCACGTTTTATCTTCCCTTTTCTTGTTTCCTTTATTTGAGGATTTGATCCATGTAACATATTTATTATTAATTTTTGTTCACTGAAATAAGCCTTGTTCTATGTATTGAAGTGTTTTGATGGTTAGTTGTTCTCTTATTGAAAAAGAAAACTACACGAAAAGAGAGGACGTTACATTTCTAGTTCCATATTAATATATCGAAAGCAAACTAATGGTGCGGGTATTACAATTAAAATCTTTAATTTAACCTTAGTATAACAGGATATTTCTTAGTAAATGGTATCTGACTTTTCACAAATGAATACTAATTTTTTTTTATACTTTCGTCCCGTTTAAGATGATACGTTTTTCTTTTTAGTTTGTCCCAACTAATATGACACATTTTCTTTTTTGGAAACTCTCTCTCCAATTAATACATCCAACCACTTTTTCTCACTCCTATTAAAATATCCATCTTTCTTTACCCCTCTATTTTAATATTTACACCCACATTTTCTCTTTCCAATTAGACACTTTAACCAATACTCCTCCATCCGTCCACAAAAAATAGGGCAATTGGTGTATGACACGGGTTTTAATGTAGAATTGGTAAAGTAAGAGAGAATGGAAAAAAGTAAGAGAGAAGAAGAAAAAGTAGGTGAGAAGTAGTGTTAGTAGAATAATATGTAGAGTTATTATTTGTTGAAAACTTTCCATAAATGAATGTGCTCTATTTTTTGTGAATGACCAAAAATGGTAAATGTGCCCTATTTTTTGTGGACGGAGGAAATAACTCCTAAAATCACATGTCTGCCAAGAAATGTGTCATCTTAGCCGGAATGGAGGGAGTAATATTTTTAGTACCTAAAAATCACATTTTTACAACCTAATACTCCCTCCGTCCCGGATAATTCGGGTCACTTTGACCGGGCACGGGTTTTAAGAATTGTAATGAAAAGTGGGTTGAAAAAATTAGTGGAATGTGGGTACTACCTTTATATATTAGTTTTATAATAAAATGTGAGTAGGAATGAGTTAGTGGAATATGGAGTTCACTATCAAAAATGGAAAAAATGAAATGAGACAAATTATATAGGATGGACCGAAATGAAAAACTGGGACGAATTATCCAGGACGGAAGGAGTATCAGTTTTCATCCCAAATTGTCCTATAAAAAATAAATTCTCACATTTTTTTAATGGACATTTTTGAGCATACACCGAAAAAAATGACCTAAAATGATTTTATAAATATCTTCTCTCTTTTTTACCTCTTCTTCTTCCCTAAAATGATATACATAACAATTAAAATATTTTTAATCAGGTGTTTTAACATTAATTTATGATTTAAAATCAATTGCATGCCAATTAGGTCCTTCTTCGTCCCTAAAATGATAAATAATTGAATATCTTCTCTCTCTTTCTCCTCCTCTTCTTCATTTCCGTCTATCTTTTCTCTCTTTCTCCTCTTCTGCTGTTTAATATTTTATACATACAACTAATTAAATTAATTGAATTTTTTAACTCAACCAAAAACCAAATTAAGTCCTCATTATTTAATACAGTATAGTATTTATTAATTTATACTATTATTATTAATTATAATTAATACTCCCTCCGTTCATTCATAGTTGAGTCATTTTTCCATTTCGGGAAGTTTCTTCATAGTTGAGTCATTTCTATATATGGTAACTTTTTTCTCTTTCTTACTTTACTCTCTCTTACTTTATTCTCTTTACTTTATTCACTTTATACTTTATTCTCTCTACCTTTTCATCTCTCTTACTTTTTTACCTATTTATTTAACATACCCAATATTCTTTTCTAAAACTCCGTGACGAAAAGTTTCGCCTCAACTATGGCGAAACGGAGGGAGTATTATTATTAATTTATTATTATTATTATTATTATTACTATGTCATAAATTAATAATTAATTTATTTTTATTATGATTCATACTTTGTTATAATTATAGTAATAGGGATGTGATCAATTGCTAACTCTATCTTTAATTGCTAACTACAATTAATTTAAGACCATAAGATTTTAGAGATCTAATGGTCTATAAATTATTATGTGTAATTTCATTTTATTATCATTTAAATTTAAAACGATAATAAAATATATAAAAATTAGGTTTTTGATTCAAATTGTTAATGTAGTGTACAAGTAGAGGTCACCACGGTTCAAGAATTCCCAGTTCGGAACCGCCGGTTCAGGTTCGAAAAAATTCCGAACCTGAACCGGCCCGCCTAGGTTCTGGCGGTTCCGGTTCTTGAACCGGTTCAGCCGCGGTTCAACGCCGGTGATCGGCGGTTTCCAGACAGTTTCGGGACGGTTTCGATTTGGACCGCCGGTTCAAGTTGGTTTTTTTTTTTATTTAAATTTATTCATTTATAGTACTAATTACAAATTACACCTTGTAGTTGTAGTCTTGTACTATCGAATAAATAAATAACACGAGAATGACAATTAACAAATAGAGTAGACTAGAAATCGACATTGGAGTTGGACAATTGGAATTTTATTGATACAATTATACAAATTTGAACGATATGTCGATATTGTTGGGGTTAGGAGCCCCTTGCACAGCGGAAGACTTGTACAAAACAAATAAATCAGACACGGATCTATTTGACCGATTATGCGATTAATCAATTCACATGTTAAACAGATAATTGCATGCTAGAACGCAAATAATTCATGCTCAAAGAAAGTAAATCCTAAAACATGAATTCTACGGTTTAGGGTTACCGATTTGATTCTCCAAAGAATCGTCGATTGCTCGAGCCTTCTCCACGATGATCTTCAATACTAGACCACAGATCTTTTCTCTGGTTCCCGAACCGTATCTCGATATCAGGGTGGGCTGATCTTATCAAAATACTAGGACTCGAATAAAGAAGACAGAAGAAATCCTTCTCCAATTAGGAGAGAAATTCGAACTCCTCTAGGTAGAGGGGGACGAAAATTATGAGTAATAATAATGAATGATTTATGTCTCCTTTATTCTCCTATTTATATTAAGTTCCTTTTGGGGCCCAGACAGGGATCTATGGAAGGTTTTGGATATGGGCTCCCCCAATTAGCTTTTTTACTAATTAAATTGAACCCACAATTTAATACAAGCTTATATTGGAATATTACGAGCAGCCACTACAGAAGTAATATTGAACTCTCTCCATCCAAATCCGAAATTATAAGTAATCCGGGTTTCCACTTTGTTTATTATTTATTTCCCGCGCTTAAGATATAAATGTCCATTAATTAATTAATGTCTGCTATGGACTTAATTAATTAACATCTTATTAATACCAAGAGTGGACTTAGCAAGAAACATTTATTTATTATTCATAGAGCGATAAAACTCCAACTGGCCAGTTTTCTAAATAATAAAACCTTGTTCGAGCTCCTGTGGAGGACATTATCAAACGAGACACACCTCGCGCACATTTCAACATAATAGCAATCCTAGCACCGCTAGATATTAATCACCACTACCCAATATATCAGGATTATTGGGTTGCGAAAAACCCGCACCATTTGATAAGTCAAAGTAGTGCATAATCAATACCGTATGCTCAATGCTAACATATGTAGATTAAGAAATAGTATTTTATCAAGACCTAGTCTTTCAGTAGATAGCATAAAGACACGTCTTGCTGTTAGATCCGTTCAGTGCTATACCACACCAATGTAATCTTATTTCAGTAAGGCTTAGAAATATGCGGACTGACATTACAACCTTTCACGATAGGTAGCCAAAGCCTATCTAGGTTGTGAAATTCTTCTTTTTCTTTTGCAAAGCATAGCATAGATCTGACCGTGTTACCTTAAAGTGGACGACGCCCACAACCGGTCTACTAAGCAAAAGACTTAGACTTTGTTTACTTCTTATGCATTTAAATGTTTGTAAAACATCTTATAAATGCAAAAGCAAATACAGTGTAATAATGATAGTGATTCTATTCGTGCGAGACTGCTCGAATAATACTGAATCGGGTTAAAAGTGGATTGTAGAGTTTTATGTATACAAGAAAGATTTTATTCGCGCGAAAATTGCTCGAAACATGCTTTTCAGTATACCAAACCTAACAATCTCACACTTATACTCAAAACATGCTTTCGAGTATACCCACTACCAAAAACTCTCCCACTTATACTTAAAGTAGGTCTTTGTACTTGATATATCGAACTACCATTCATTTCACTAAGTGAAAGAAATATCTGCTTGGTTGTTCTCTGATAATATCTTTTTCACCATAATGTCTTTGTTGCGCACTTGATCTTTAATTAATTTCATCCCCATATGTGATTGCTTAGCTTAATAAACTCGTGTGTCCCTTGAGTTAGCCTTCACTAGAGTAATAAAAATAATACTCATAGGCATACTCGAACTTACGATTAAAGCTATTTGGAAGATATTCCTAAGGTAAACACATATTTCAGAGGATGACTTACTCGATCACTGATTAGTCATAAAACTAAGACAGTGTAACCCCAAGGACATTACATGAATGACTGGTAAACTAGAATATAGTTACTAGTCTTTCTCAAGCACTAGGGTATATTCATTACCTCAATCAAAATCCTTTGTCATGGTTAATATGATATATACTTGCTATACATAAGCACAACTAATATCAAACTTAGTACACATTATAGCATACATGAGACAACTATCTCTTAAACTAGTCTCATAATTCTTGATCTCACTAAGCGTCAAACGACACTTGACTAGAGACAAGACAATTCCATTTTGAGAGGTATAAACCTTTTTATAGAATTTCTAATGCTTAAATGTTCCAAGCAATGTGTAGACATAGGATTCCTAAGAGAATCTCAACATTCTTTCTAGCATCTTAAAAGGACTTAGATGCTAAGAATGTAATTAGTTTCTCTTAAATCATTTATCTTAAACTGGGTAGACAACCAGTTTCCTACGCCAGATGTCAATCTTAGTTGTCTGCAACTTTTGTAGATTTAATCATCGTAGAGTACCAATAATACCATACGTAATGCACTTTCAACTTCCTTGTGCTTACAGCACTGTTAAGGACACAAATCAAATTCCAAATATTTGACAATTTTGATAAAACACATATACTCTAATTTAGATGCTTGCCTAAGACCACGAAGGTCTATATAAGCTTCCAATCATGCGTTTCTTGCCCTTAATTACATATCCCATTAGAATGTTCTAGTAGATGATTTCCTCAAGACTTCTATTTATAGATAGCTGTCTTGACAATCAGAATACATACATTCTAATTTATGTAAGTTCTAATAGACAATATGATCGAATAAATCCTGGCACAACGATAGCTAGAAGATAATTCTCTTTGGGCATAACCCATTGTCATTATCTAGCCATTTGAGATCCACATTTACATTTGCAAAGATACTTGCTCCCACTGACTGACACAGCCTGTAGGTAGTATTGCAAGTCTTGTAAAACATGTTGTCTATCTTAGATTGCAATATGGAATCTATCACCTTTTCAAAGATGATTATCCAAATTAACCAATACTACATTGTAGTTAAAGGGATTATGTTCAAGTTAATCTAAGACTGAGTCTTATGACACTCTTAGACCCATGAACTTGTTGTGTTCCAGTGGAACGCTCCCACTACGATATGGTTCTTACAATCTTAGGTACTGAAGTTGATTTTATTAGTGCAAAAGTTTCTAATGGTATGACTTCTTGGTAATGTGGAAAATCCGTTATCTCTCTCTTTATTTTGAGAGTTATCACATTGTTAGGCTTGTAGTTCATCTCTTGATCTTCATACAAGAATTATATCTTTGAAGATTACAGAACTTATAACCTTACATCATTTGGGACAAACCTTAAAACATGCCTCAGTACTCAACTCCAATTTCTTGGACACTTTTCCAACACGTGTTGGAACAACATTACACCTTGAGATGTGCTAGACTAGAGACGCTCTAGTCCACAACTCGTGTTTTGTAGAAGGTACTGATGTTGGTAGTTTCTTTAATGTTTATCCCACCAATGATAAGATTTTAATGAGTATAACTCATCACATAATCAAAGTTGTCTTAGAAAGACTTTGATTCCTTCTTACATAACTATCACATTCATTAGATGAATGCTTGGATTCGTTAATGGAGATTAGACTCCCACTACTGATCATAACCCTTTGCTCGTCTCCTTATGGTGTAAACCATTGAGACTTGCTAGTCTTTCTATGTTGCACTTCTATAAGTATTCTGAATCTCTTGAAAAATCAAATGATTCTAACTCATAGTGCATCAAATAGACTTTCTCAACTCTCAAGCTATTTATCGAAATGTTAAAATCTTGATAGTCTAGATCAGTTCGAACAATTTCTAAGTATTTTCTTGGCCTTAAGGCTAAGAGCCATAAATACTTTATCATTCAATGATTAAGAAGTTGATGTGTTGTTGAATACTCAACCTTGTCGCACTTATAATATTTTAATACTATGATGCCTTAAGCATCAGCCATAAAACAATAGTTGAGCATTAATAGCTCCCACTGCAACAAAAACCTAACGGGATCAAGATCTCTTACTTAGAAGTTGCATTGTCATGTAAGTCATTGTCCTTCTATAAAATAGGTCAATCCAACTCACAAAGCATCTTTTCTCGCTTTAAACAAACTTTGATGACAATTCAGGCTCTCCCATTTCCACATCTAGTCTTTTGTTCAAATGAACTAGGACTTAAAAAAAATGCAGCCTTTATGAATTTGTCATCTATCATGTTACTTTGCTCTAACATAACGACTATTATTCTGAAGATTTTCTACTTTTCAGTTAAACCTTCTTGTAGTCATTTCTTGTTACTTTAGGTGATGACTTGTGTCAGAAACTATTTGAGTGATCAAAAGATCCTCAAAACATTCTGTCACTTTAAGATATTACAATCGAATCATCTTGACAGATTCTATTGATATCCATCTTTCATCGTTATTAACCAAGACTTGTCGAGCTACTTAAAGGAAAATATCTTGTCGTTATTCCTCAAAGAGCTTGTCAAGTACATGCATAATGCACTCTCGAACATTCTTCGTGGAATTATGTCGAGGAAATGGAGGACATGAATCATTGAGTATAAACTCAAGGTTTTCAGCGATGAGAAACTTATCCATATTCGTTTCCGGTCTACATAATTTAGGCATTCGAGTTTTCTTTCTTTAAGGATCGCAAACAAATATTAAATGACATAAAATGAAGATTTGATAAATAAAATTATTATCACATACTCATGCTCAATACATAATCACAAATAACCACAAAACAATTATGTATCTTACAACAACAAAATTAATAAATTGTATCTTCCTCTGGAGGTTAATACGCATTAAAATTTTGACAATTTTACTGGTCACAACACCGACACATCAATTGCATCCTCCTCTGGAGGTTAATACGCCTAATGTTGCCTAAGCACGACCATCAGATTTAGCATTACAGAATTTTATTTCTACAACACACTCACATATCAATGTTCATGTGCTGACAACAAAACCAAGCTATCTCATAAATTCTGATTGAACCCGGAAACTCGCAAGTCCTTAGGATTATTGTCCCCACTCTACAGGTGGCAATAATATTGGGAACCACTTTCTAGTTTATTCTATTTATTATGTGAGAAGTCCGCCCTTATGAACTTGCTGTTTTCGTAGGATTATTGTCCCTACTCTGCAGGTGGCAATAATATTAGAAAATCAGCTTCACAAAATTTGGCAGTCCAACCGATGGAGACCGTATACAACGCGCTTGTTGTAATCATCACTTAGATATTTTGTATGGTGTTTGCATAATTATCACATAAGCAGATAAAGTAGATAATCCACTTAAAATAGATAAACACCAAATAAACAGATAAATCCATTTAATCTATGGCATTTAAACACATAGGATAATTATCGAAAATTATTTAATCTAGTCATGGGAGAATCAATTAAATAATTCAGTTTTATCTTGGATAATCTTTATCCAAATTCATTTAGGATTTTATCAAGATAGAGTCAACTATCTAAATCTGCTTAGGATTATTCTAGATTTTATTTCCATAAAATCAAATCCTACAATTCAAGATAACGTTGATCTAGGATTATCATTATTTAAATCGTACTAGGATATTGCTAGATTGAAACACTTCCATCATAATCCATAAGATAAAAATAAAATCCAATCAATAAAGATTTGTACAAATCTTAATTCTATTTAGAATAGACATCTAGAATATATCATACATTACTTAGGATTTCTTAGATAAATAAATATATCTAAATCCAATTAAATAAGGATTTCTTATATATCATCAACATCCTAATCTATCTAGGACATAAATCCAAAAGATAAGGATAACTTGGATTAATACTTATTTTAATCCATCTAAGATTTGTCTTAATAGAATTAAATCTATTCAAATCCCTAGGATAAAATAAATTAATATAAATATTTATCCTAATTCATCTAGGATTTATCTTGGAATAAATCCATATAAATCCATAGAATAAGATAATATTATATAAGAATTATTCAAATCTATCTAAGATTTATCTAGGAACAAATCCATATAAATCTATAAGATAAGAATAAAATATTATATTATCACTATCCAAATCCATCTAGAATTTATCTATGAATAAATTCATATAAACTCATAGGATAAGAATAAAATAATATTATCATTATCTTAATCCAACTTGGATTCGTCTAGGGATAAATCCACATTAATCCATAGGATATAGATAAATATTAGATTGTCATTATCCAAATTTAACTAGGATTTTCGTCTAGGAATTAAATCCCTACAAATCCATAAAATAAGGATAAAATCTATAATTAATGCATGATTTTATACAAAATCAAATCTTATATATATAAAATTCACAAAAGATATATTCAAATCTTATTTCCAAATTAATCTTGAATTATTTCCGAAATTGAATCCAAGGATTTGGAAATCCTAATCAAAATTTAGAAAGCGAAGTCGTGAGATGAGACAAAACGACATCACGCATGGGGAAACCCTAATCTTGCGTCGTCGTACTCCCACTGAACCGCAGCCGCTGCTGGGCTCCCACTCGTCTCGCGAGCTCGCCGAGCCTGACGTCTCCGACGCTGCTGCGTCGACGTCGCTTCTCCGGAGCTGCTGTCGCTGCTGCTCCGTCTCCGGCGCTGCTGCGTCGTCCTTGCCACGGCTGCTGGCTCTGCCTCGGTGTAGTTGCTGCATCAGCGACATTCTCACCGCAACAAGCCCAGCCGAATTCTCGACCATGAACAGCCATCAAAGACAGCCGCCGCCGTCGCGAATTCCCGACACTCCGACGTCGCGATAAAGAATACATGGAGATCGATTTGATTATAACATTTAATCATTACATCATGAATTCTTACGGCAATTAAATAAGCAAATTCTCATGTAATCATTACAACTCATAAAGATAAAAATATGGGAATTAGTTTGCAAAGCCACACGCAAAGAATTCAAATAAAAAGTAATATCTCTATCACCGCATTCACGTAAATGAGAATTGATTATTTATTCCCAAATTTTGATCAAATTGGGCAAATCGTGCATCTTCCTATCGACGTCGAGACTTGCACATTCGGCCACGTGCAACTCCGGCGCAAGCGCCGGCTGCACGTCCTTACCGATCGTGCTCTCGTTGTTGATGATTCACGACTCATGCATTCAAGCAATTCACATAACATGAAATTAATCCACATAATCAGAGCCAAAAATTGGCTCTGATACTAATTGTTGGGGTTAGGAGCCCCTTGTACAGCGAAAGACTTGTACAAAACAAATAAATCAGACACGGATCTTGTGACGCCCCGGAATTTCGTTCCCTTCTTTCGAGATAAATCGGATTTAGTAGCTTAATTAATTCCTTTCTAGAAGCTGTGTAATCGTAGTCGTGGTATTTTTCGTTGGATGAAATAAAGTGCAAAGAAATTTTGTGTCAAGGATAAAAGTAAAGCTATGCTTTTATTAGATAAATAATTGAGGAACAAATTACACAAGAATGTCGAAGAATTTATTCACATAGTGCTTACATAAGTGAAAGTGACAATACACTCTTATATTACAACTCTTCTCTAGAGACTCTAAATTACATGAAAATGGAAAGTATGACTATGGTTTCCAAACCAACATTTGGATCTTTCCAAGAAGAGGATCATGAGGATCTTGAGGAAGATCATCTCTTCCTCTCTCTCGACTTCTACACCACCTTGATAGCCAAGCTACACCAAAGAAACCTACAAAAAATAGCCACCAAAGAGGTTAGAAAAATTCCAATAAAAGAGCAAGGATTTTGGCTTTCACCAATAAGGTAAGTGATGATCAAGACATCACATTGCTGCCATGGAATCGAAAAAAATATGCCCAATAACCGAGACATCCCCAATTCTCCACATAGAGCAATAGAGACAATAGTAGACAAGAGATGAAGTCATCATCTAGGCCTAAAAGGGAGTAAGCAAGATCCCTCCTTACACCAAGAACAAGGCTGAAAATACAGCCAAGGATGTCATCCAAAAATTGCATCAATTTGGCATGAAAAGCATAGTCACAAAGCTCAAAAGAGAGCCAACTAGTAGCTCAAGAATAGCAGCCCCATATCGATTTAGGAGCCGCCAAGAACAGTTCCAAAAAGCCAAGAACCATGGCTACATAAAGGAAAGCCCCTGCCTTCTCTTCCTCCACAAAAATTCGAAACCAACAAGGAGTGGAAGAGGAGCAAAGAGGGCAGCCAATAAGCAAGAGGAACCACCAAGTGAGGTAAGTACCTCAACACCAACAACCAAACTTGCATCATGTAGAGTTACCAACACTTAGCCAAGAATTTAGATCAATAGTGTTGCACCATAGCTTGAGCAAGTCATGAGAACTTAGATTCATAGGAGAACATCAAGGCAGTAGCTAAAGCAGTCATGAACCAACAACATGTATCGCAAGAACAACAACAAATCACCAATCCCATAAGCTCTCAAGAATTAATCTATGAAAACAACAAATGCCCCATCAAGTTTTCCATCAAGCACTCACTGCCATAACTCAAAGGAATGAGTAAAGGGGAAAGGGAAGGGTGACTTAGCTTAGACGGGGAGGCGGACCGGCGAGGAAGCAAGCGCCGGCGCAGCAAGGGAGGATCGACCGGCGGCATCACTCGCCACGGCTGACGGCGGGGGTGATGCTAGGTTCGGGTTCCACACTTGGCGGAGGACGAAAGGCGATGCCTTTCCCCATCGATCGGCGACCCTGCCGCGGGAGGCAACGCGGGCAACGCCTCTGCACGCCGGAGCTGCGCGGCGTGGCGACGGCGGTGCCGGCGTTTGGCATGAACCGCCGGGGAAGCCGAATTTGAAACCAGAGCACCACTACTCCTCCGCTCCTCGAAAATTTGGGGGAAAGTGAAGGGATGGCGGATCGTTGAGGATTGAGATGTGAACCGGTGAGGAGGCGCGCCGGCGACGCGCCGACGGCGCAGGGGACGGCGACTTCGCCGAGAATCGGGCGAGAGGGAGGAAGCCGCCGCTGTCGGTTCTCCATTTTCGATTTCAAGGAATGGCGATGGGAGAAGAGTATTTTGGGTTCCCATTTCTATCTTGTTGGGCCACTTGAGTTGATTGGGCCGAGATAGGTAAATTAAGGAGTTGAGCCAAGTTAAGCAATTGAGGAGTTGGGCCAGTAAGAAGAGGCTTTAATTTAATTAAGTTGGGCCCTAGTATTTAAGTAAGTGAATGCAGTGGGCTTTGAGCCAAGAAATTAATTATGAAGAGTTGGAATTTATTTAAGGATTTGAGATGGAGCAATAAATTAATTTCCAAATAATTACTAAGTTTCCGGAGGTGGAAAATTTTTGGGTTGGAGCTCACAAGTCGAGAAATAAATGTCTAAATAAATTATTTAAACTTCGAGAAAGGGAAGTATTAAGGTGGGAGATGCGAAAACCGACCGGCGTCGCCCCGCGACGCCATGGGCGGCCTTAAGAAAAATCCGAAGAAAAAGGATTTAAGAGGAGACTTTCCAAGAATTCCTATTCTATTAAAATAGTGCCCGAATATTTAAGTTAGAGAAAATAGAATTTCTCCAAAGTTAGTAAAGAGAATAAATAAACTCTGCAGAGTAGTGAAGCCGAGGTAGGATTAAGAAAAATCCTATAAGCCGAGACTGAGATATAGGTGCTATCCAATAGGATGCATGCATTCTTTCTAAAGAGAAATAATTCAAGTATTAATTAGCGTGCTACGCTATTTATTTTCAAGGGATAAATTGCTCGAGGGCGAGTGAGGCTAAAGCGAGTAATTGAGTTGAGACATAAGCACATCAGGTGGGCTTTCTTTTAATATCCAGCACTATAGTGTGGATATAAAGCAAATATTTGTGAAATTATGAAAAATCATCTTTTCTCAAAAATGAAGCAGTGATTATTTTAAAGTTGTTGTCATGCCATAAAATGTTTGTTTTGAGGCCTATCTGTTGGGGTAATAGCCCGTGGGTTTTGGCGATGTCAGCCCGAGTTTAACGAATTCGGTTCCCAATAGGACCGCAAATCCTGTTCGGAATAATGTGCACGAGAGCCGTGAGCCATCAGCTGTTGGCCGGCGATGTGTCCGCTGAAGGTGGCCACCTTCACGGTACACGATTCTCAGATAAGGCGAGGATCCAAAAGAATTTAGACTGCAGTCGGACATTTAAGATCACAGAGAATTTAGTATGCTCGGGCCTTTTAAGAAAAACCCCCGTGCGATACTGTGGATGGATGACAACTATATATTGTATGTTTTGTTTTCGGCATGTGTCCACTGAGTACTCCTGTACTCAGCCCTGCATGTATTTATAAATGTGCAGGTTGAACGTCAAGAGGATGGAGTAATGATCGGAGTCGATGCTACTAAATAATCAAGTGGATCTTTTCACGATTCGTGTCTTCATACACGAAGTCGTCTAGTATGGACTTATTCCGCTGCTCTTTTGTGAAGTGAGACATCTTAGAATCTCACCTTCGAACTCTGATTATTGATGTAATGTTCATTCTAGTTCTAAGACCATGTAATGGTACATTTGACTTCTATTCTATGATATGATCGACTTGGCCTTCGGGCATATTCACAAGTTCTTTCCCCGTTTCTTTCCCCGTTTCTTTAATCCCCCCATTAGTCGCGATTTACCCGCTTTCGCTATCCTTAGCAAAGTGCGGTCGTGACAGATCTATTTGACCGATTATGCAATTAATCAATTCACATGTTAAACAGATAATAGCATGCTATAACACAAATAATTCATGCTCAAAGAAAGTAAATCCTAAAACATGAATTTTACGGTTTAGGGTTACCGATTTGATTCTCCAAAGAATCATCGATTGCTCGCGCCTTCTCTACGATGATCTTCAATACTAGACCACGGATCTTCTCTCTGGTTCCTGAACTGTATCTCGATATCAGGGTGGACTGATCATATCAAAATACTAGGACTCGAATAAAGAAGACAGAAGAAATCCTTCTCCAATTAGGAGAGAAATTCGAACTCCTCTAGGTAGAGGGGGACGAAAATTATGAGTAATAATAATGAATGATTTATGTCTCATTTATTCTCCTATTTATATTAAGTTCCTTTTTGGGTCCAGACAGGGATCTATGGAAGGTTTTGGATATGAGCTCCCCCAATTAGCTTTTTTACTAATTAAATTGAACCCATAATTTAATACAAGCTTATATTGGAATATTACGAGCAGCCACTACAGAAGTAATATTGAACTCTCCCCATCCAAATCCGAAATTACAAGTAATCCGGGTTTCCACTTTGTTTATTATTTATTTCCCATGCTTAAGATATAAATGTCCATTAATTAATTAATGTCTGCTATGGACTTAATTAATTAACATCTTATTAATTCCAAGAGTGGACTTAGCAAGAAATATTTATTTATTATTCATAGAGCGATAAAACTCCAACTGGCCAGTTTTCTGAATAATAAAACCTTGTTCGAGCTCCTGTTGAGGACATTATCAAACGAGACACACCTCGCACACATTTCAACATAATAGCAATCTTAGCACCGCTATATATTAATCACCACTACCCAATATATCAGGATTATTGGGTTGCGAAAAATCCGCACCATTTGATAAATCACCACCGTATGCTCAATGCTAACATATGTAGATTAAGAAATAGTATTTTATCAAGACCTAGTCTTTCAGTAGATAGCATAAAGACACGTCTTGCTGTTAGATCCGTTCAGTGCTATACCACACCAATGTCATCTTATTTCAGTAAGGCTTAGAAATATGCGGACTGACATTGCAACCTTTCACGATAGGTAGCCAAAGCCTATCTAGGTTGTGAAATTCTTCTTTTTCTTTTGAAAAGCATAACATAGATCTGACCGTGTTACCTTAAAGTGGACGACGCCCACAACCGGTCTACTAAGCAAAAGACTTAGACTTTGTTTACTTCTTATGCATTTAAATGTTTGTAAAACATCTTATAAATGCAAAAGCAAACACAGTGTAATAATAATAGTGATTCTATTCGTGCGAGACTGCTCGAATAATACTGAATTGAGTTAAAAGTGGATTGTAGAGTTTTATGTATACAAGAAAGATTCTATTCGCGCGAAAATTGCTCGAAACATGCTTTTCAGTATACCAAACCTAACAGATATTACAAATACAAATGTTGAAAATTGAAATTACAAAAGAGTCAAAAGACTTAAACAATAATACATGCTTGTTAGCTTGTATAACAATTTAAATAAAAAAACTTGAAGTAAAAAACAATAAATTATAAATGTAAATAGATAGTATATATATACTCTTAGTCGGCGAAGGAGATATTTCTAGATAACTAAATTGAGGATACCTTTAGCAATTCAACGTTAATTGTTGAGTTTTATTTGACCATCAACAATCATGGTAGAATTGTCAAAAGTCTCCCGGATTTAGTCTTATAGAGAAGTCTTCTTCACCGATTAGAGTATATACAAATACAATTATATAATTGTATTTGTATATTTTAAAGTTGAAACAATTGAAAAAAAAGAAATAAAGGAAAAGGACTTGAGCCCAACTTAAATTTAAAATTTAAGTTGGGTTGCCTACGTATCATTAATGCTCAATTACATTAAGGAATTAAAGTCCACGTAGTTCTCTTACCTTACTTACCTATTCGGCAATCGGCGGTAGATCTCTCACTCCACCTCATTCTTGTTGTTGTTCTTCTTCGTCGGGGTAGTAGTCTTGGTCGTTTTGTACTTGGGTCGTGTTCCAATCTAGCTCTTGGTCTCTAATGTCAGCCGAACACCAATCGTCAAGTAACATGGTGGCTTCCATATTTTGGCCGGATAGTCTACTTCTTCTATCGTCCAAGACGTTGCCTCCAACACTAAAAGCGGACTCGACGGCGACAGTGGAAGCCGAAATTGAAAAAATCTCCTTGGCCATTGATGCAAGTATGGGAAAATCTTTCTCATGTGTTCCCCACCAATCGAGGACGTCGATTTGGTTGGGAACGGGACCTTCATCTTCATTCAAAGAAAAGCGTGAGTCAAAATATAAATCTAACTCACTTACCGTCCTTGCCGACGAACTGCCGCTGGTGGTGTAACCGTATAGGTCGGCCAATTGGGATTGTGCGTCGGGGTCATCAACTTGAAAGAACCCAAAACTGTGTTGTTGTTGAGGGGTGGTCCGTTGTCTCACTTGGTGGGTACTGTTGTACTTGGCTTCGTATTCGACAAAAAGAGTTCGCAACTCAAACTCAAATGCATGTTTGATGACGGAGAGATTGGGGAGGTTTATTTGGAATGTTTCGGACAAACGTAGTTTCGGACAAACGTATGTTGTTGTCCTCATTGTCATCCGATTGCAAACACCGAAGTGGTTGAAGATCAATATAACTCAAATTGTTGTAATAAAATTCTAAAATCTTCAAGGTACCGACTAATTTCCATTTCGGATCCAAAACCTTTGCAATAAAAAACACCGTTGGAATCTCACTGAAATACTTAAGCCATTTGTCAATCATATAATATAAAACACACATCAACTTAGGATTTGAGACGGAATTTTTCATAGCCGTCTTAAAACCAAGTGATATATACATGCAATGCTCTAAAACACGAACAAATGTGCAATAATAAACACCCGATAACTCAACAGTCGCATTTTTTGAAATCTTTGAACAATTTAAACAAACTCATGCTTTGCTCCCAACATGCATGCGATAGATATAAATCAGCAACAGGATAAGTCCTAAAAAAAATCAATCAAATAATCTATATGCTCCAAAGTAGAGTTCAAACAATCATATGTGGAGTTCCATCTAGTAGACACATCAATTGTAAAATTTGTGTACCTGATTTTCTTTTGATGACAATACTTCTTCCAAGCCCTACCAATGTGAGGCTTCCAATGGATCAAATTTACGGCAGTTCTAATAGGATGAACATGCTTTTGCCACAAAGAAAGAGCATCTTGTACACATAAATTTAAAATATGACAAATGCACTTTGATGAAAATACTTACCATTTATAACCGGGGCACAAGCCGCAATTAAGTCGGCAATACTTGCAGTGTTAACGGTTGCATTATCAAAACCAACAGAAAAAACCTTATTGCACAATCTATATTCATTCAAAACTTGAATAATTAAAGCAGCAATTGTGGGTGCGGTGTGTGGCGTAGGAAATTGTCTAAAACCAATCAAACGCTTGTGCAACGTCCAACTATTGTCCAAAAAATGACATGTAATGCCCATATAAGAATATCTTTGAAAAGCATCAGTCCACACATTAGAGCAAATGTTTACTTTGTGACCCAAGGTGGACAAAAAACGTGTTACTTCTCTTCGCTTCTCAAAAAATTGTTTGTTGTTAGATCTTTGATGTGAAGTTGCGGGTATTCTTTTAGCAGCGACATTAAACGTGGTTTGCATAGTGACTTCATATTTTTTGTCATCAAAAAAATTGAAAGGCAAATGCTTCATTGCAGCCCATCTAACCATAGCATCTTGAGCAACTTTATGATCATATTTAAAAAGAGGCGTACCTGTTGTTTCAGACGCACCGGACGGGAAGTTTAGTTGGGTTTGGGATTTGGCGGTCCCATATTCGATCGGATGCTTTGCCATTAAATTACGATGGAGAGTACCATAGCCCCCACCGGCAAAAAAGGGGTAGAATTTATCGCAATAGTTACAATATGCGACAAATTCATTGGTCTCTTCTTGAGTGGTTGGATCTAGTACCGGGACTTTTTTATAATGTTTAACAAAAATATCCGATTTCAACGCCTTCTTAGTCTTACCCCGCCCGGTTTGAGTTTCAGGAGGAGGAACCGCTTCATCATTTTCACCAACTTGTCCGGCGCTCGTTGGAGGATATTGTTTAGATCCTCCATCTCCAGTTCCACCATTACCATCGTCGTCGTCAGATGATAAATTCACGTTTCCATAAGAGTGATAAGACTCGTAACCTTCGCCGCCACTCATATAGCTAAGTACCATGGCAGCCCTATGATCTTCATCGGCCTACAAATATTATATACAAACGGTATAAATAATGTATAGTACCAAAAACAAGAATATATTTATATATTATATATAGTTGTGACTTGTGAATTTAAAAAGAATTTGTAAAATTAATATTCGAACAGCTTACTTGCAAACGCATAGCGGTTTGTCGGGAAACCTCATCCATAACCTCACGACGACTAGGGCGCTTTGCTTTCCGACGACCACTTTGATCTTGGTCTTGGGCAATTCCCTTGCCCAGATCACCACCACAACGAGATGAATACATTTTGCAAATTGAAAAATAAAGAGAGAGTATAACTAGAGTAGTGGGGGATGGTATTATGATAGACAATTGAAGTAAATTATAAGAACAATTTGCACAAATATTATAGTAAACAACTTGAGCAAATTAGAGAGAATGGAGATAGAGATGAGAAAAATTGTGAGATTGAGAAGAGAAATCCTTGTTAACACAAGAATGGGGTGAGTAGAAATGAAGGGGAGAGGGGGTACTTATAGGAGAAAAAATCAGATTTAATAAAAAAAAAATTGAATTTCAAAATTTTGAAATCGGCCGGTTTACCGCCGGAACCGCAGGTTTTCCACCGAGAACCGGCGGTTCCGGCGGTAAACCGCCGATTTCTGCCCATTGCGTCTGAAAAGCTGCACTCCTACGCCTGAAAAAGTTGTCGGAACCGGCGGTTTCTGGCCGGTTGCTGACCGGTTTCCGACCAATCCGCCGGTTTGGTCACCGGTTTCTGGCAGAAACTGCCGGTTTCTGGACCGTTCTGCACCCCTACGCCTGACCGCCTGAAAAGCCTGCCGGAACCGGCGGTTTCTGGCCGGTTTCCGACCAAACCGCCGGTTTGGTCACCGGTTTCTGACTGAAACTGCCTGTTTCTGCACCCTACGCCTGCCACCGCCTGCCGCCTGAAAAAACCTGCCGGAGCCGGCAAATCGCCGGTTTTGAGCCGCCGGTTTCCGGCGAACTGGCGGTTTCGAACCGCTGGTTACGGTTCTTCATTTTTTGCGAACTTGAACCGGCCCGTCCGAACCGCCGAACCTTTCCCGGTTCCGAACCGTCACCGTGGTTCCGGTTCACGGTTCCGAACCGCCGGTGACGGTTCTGGGCCGGTTCAGCCGGGCCGGTTCGGTTTGGTGACCTCTATGTACAAGATGTATCAATGTGATTCCTTGAATATGTCAACATAATTTAATTGAGCGAACTACATCAAAAGTCCCTAACGTTTCCATTTGTGACACTGCAGGTCCCTAAGAAAAAAAAATATCGCCGAAAGACTCTAACCTTAAACATAATCACGTATCTTGTTTTTGTAGCCAATTTTCGGACCAAAATACCCACATGCCTTGAAGGGCATTTCAGACATATTACCCTCAACCTGCAAGCCTACTCTACCAACATCTACACGACTTGCACACCTTACCCAAATACTTTTGTCAAATCATAGTCGATATTTCCCATGCTGTGTATTTACCTTTATTTTAAGGGTATGAAATTTGAAATTCATTTCTTTTCTCTCACTTCAATTCATCCTCTCATTTTTTTTTGTTTAATGAGTGTGCTCCCTACCGTCGTATACGCATTCGGTCATCCTATAGTTGAGTTTGACATCGCAATGGGTAAATTGCTCTTTGACTGGTAAGGTGAATTTGAGTGGATTTTGCAGCTAAATTTGGTTGTATTCAATTTAGGGTTTATGCGTGTTAGGCTGTGTCCAATTTTTTGGTGATTTCATTTCACAAATAATGGCGTATAAGTTTTTGTGTAGAAAACTTTTCTAATTATACTGCAAACTCAAATAATTTTTTGTGTTTTTCTAATGGAATAATATCAAATATGGGCTACTGCAAAAAATTTGTGAGATATACTCAAAGGCACGGGGTATATTCCCTCTTTTCCATAATAGTTGAGTTATTTTATCATTTTGGTATGTTCCATAGTAGTGGAGTCATTTTCATTTGTAGACTGTAGTAATAGTCAATACATTTCTTTGAGTTACTTTACTCACTTTTACTTCCTCCGTATCAAGGAAGATGACTCATTCCTTGGATGACACGGTATTTTATGTAACTCTATTTTGTGTGTTAAGTGGAGAAAGTAAAATAAAAAAGAGAATAAAATAGAGATAAATGTATTTATACTTTTTATAATGGGTCATCTTGGATGGGATAAATCAAAAATTAATGGGATGGAGTTAAGAGTGTCCACTATAGTTGGCCGGGCCAAGCCACAAAACGTGGCCAAGCCATAAAATCGTGGGCGGGCCACCAACGCCCATGTTTTACACTATGGTGGACATGCCCAAACCACCAAATAATTTATTTTTTTTATTTTGTGTATATTTTAATTAAAAATGGGTATATTTATAAAATTTGTGTAGGAATGGGGTAAAAAATGTCTATAGTTATAAAATTAAGAAAAAAAAAAATTGAAAATAGGGAGAGCCGGCTCTTGCTGCAATAGGAGAGCCGCGGCCGGGCCACGCGAGTGACGCTGCCCCCCCGCTTTGCACTGTAGGGAGCCGCGGCCGGGCCACGGGAGAGCCACGAGCCACGGCTCTCCTATAGTGGATGCACTAAAATCTTCCAATCAATGCGATTCCTTTCTTCTAGAGGCAATAAAGGCAATGAACATAGCCGTTGACTAATAATTTCCTTTCTCTCAAACCGTGGCCTCTCCTCATTCGTTACTGAACTCGACTTTCATCACAACTTTCCTCCAATAGAATTTAACACACGCAGAGAGAGAAAGGAAGCAGCTCAATTATAAATTACACTTGCAATTTTCAATTTGTTTCCCCTATATTGAATACCTTGTTCAGAGTTTTCGTTAGTTTCGAAGTCAATTGTAAATCATATTCAAATATTGAAGCCCCAAATCGGATAAATTCCAAAATTGTACTATAAATGGGAAACGCTCTAAGATTCCTGTGCGCCAAATGTTGCGAACCTTCGCCGGAATCCGATTCCGTCGGCCACCACGGCGTCACTGCCGAGACTGTCGGAGTTTCCGCCCTCGCTCACGATCTTTACAACTTTGAAATCACCAACCAGGTATCCCCAATTCCCAGATTCATTCAACTTTCCTTTTGTTCCCAAGAGTGATATGAGTAGTAAAGTAATAAAATTTCAATTTTAGGTTCCCCAAGAACTAGGTAAGCATGTTGTGTCATCCAGAAAAGCTCAATCCAACTGGTAAATAATCGATCAATTTTCCTTAATTAATTGAATTTAGCAAAAGCATTAAGCAACATATGAAAATGAAAGGTACAAGAAGCTAGCTGTAGCGTGGAGGGAGACAAAACCGCCCCCTAAATCCGCGGAAGAAGCCTCGCGGCTCGTGATTCAGACGCTCAAGAGGCATCAGAAGGCGGACGTCGAGGTTTCTGACAGGATTAGCTTCATACCTCTTGGAATAATGAGTACAATTTATATAATCTTGATTGCTTTGCTTGTAAAGGGTCTCTTAGCTTTCTATGGCCTTCCATTGCATCACACTTTGGTGGACCTCACCACTGGGCCTCCTCCCTCCCACTCCCAGCCTCAAGGTCTCAAGTTCGAATTACATACTATACCCGTGAGATGAAAAAAGATGCCTCCTTTCAACCTTTTTCCAATTATTTAAACAGTAGTGTGTTGTTTCTGATTCAATAACTATGCGATCGGGCGATGTCTACAGGTAGATCCGAAGGCTGTGGCAGATGGTGATACCATTACGGTATATGTAAGTGTTGAAGACTCTAGGGAGTCCGCGAATGTTCCTAGGGAAGTCCAAGTTGCAGCTGTTGAAAGAGCTAATGCCCGCGCTCAGAGGAATTATGATCGTGCAGATGAACTCCACAAGCATATTATTGATGCAGGATACAGGTTCGGATGATAATGTGCTTTCAGATTAGATAACCGGTGCTGATAAGGCTTTGTTTGCAGGGTGATAAATCTTCAAAACGAGGAGGTTCTCGCCAAGAAATACAGAATAAGATTGAGGTATTGATTTACATAAAATGCATTTGAATGTGAATGATTGTTGAGACATTTATAATACTTAAACAGAGGAATTGATGCACCGGAGGGTAAAATGCCGTTTGGACAAGAAGCGAAGGACGAGCTGGTAAAAATTGTGCAGAACAAGTGTCTAAGAGTCCTTGTGTTTGATGAAGATCGTTATGGTAGGTGCGTAGGAGATATATATTGCAATGGCATCTTCGTTCAGGTAGTATGATCAACCTCTCTCCGATGGAATCTTTGATTATGATTGGAACACGATGCGACATATTGTTTTGAATTTTGATAGGAGTCGATGCTTAAGAAGGGGCTAGCATGGCACTACAAAGCTTATGATCGACGTCCCGAGCTGGATAAGGTTAACATCCGATTACACCTTGTCTTCTTCTCTGGTTATTTTGGATTTTAAGCCTTTATATTGTGCACAATGTAGTGGGAGAAAGAGGCTCGTGCAAAACGCGTGGGTTTGTGGTCGTCTTCTAACCCTGAGATGCCATGGGAGTGGAGAAAGGACAGACGTCAAGGCAGATAGATAGCCCACCATCTTGGTCCAAGGTTCATAATGTGATTATGTTGTATTTAAGCAAATGGTATTGAAATTTTTCCTAACTTGTTAAAATTCTGATATTTCTTTCCCTTTCTAAGCACAGCTATTTAAAAAATCAGATCATCTCTTGCAAATCACTAGAAATATTTCACTATTTTGTGACAAAAAAGATGGGTGCATTCAGCGGCTGATCCAGGAGGAGGGGAGGTCGACCCCCCCCCCCTCCCCAACTAATTTTTTCTTATTTAGATGTAAAATTTCCTTGTCCACTCCCTCCACCACTGGGTGTGTTCATACAGAAGCAAGATTTTGACAATTTATGCTATGTCAGCAACTTCTAATGTCAGTTATCCACAATGCTCCATGGTGAAAAGCCATGTTGTGCAATGTAGAAAGTGCATTCAGGGAGTACTCCCTCCTTTCCATAGGAATGGAGTCATTTTGGTACGCTCCATAACAGTTGAGTCATTTTCCTTTTTAGTAAAAAAGTCAACACATTTCTTCTCATTTACTTTACTCTCTCTTACTTTATTACCTTTTCATTTCCTACTTTATTCTTCATCTACTCAACTCACTTAACACAGTATTTCTTAAATCGCGTGCCGAAAAAAATGCCTCCACTACTGCGGAACGGACGGAGTATTTTGGTAGCATGCGATAAAGGGCTATGAATATTTTAGTCTTGGCTGAGCGAATCAATTGAATGTTACTAAATACTCCCTTCGTCTGCGAATAGGAGTCCTATTTCTTTATGTTTTAAGATATGTTAAGAAAAGTGGGTGGAAGAAAGTTAGTGGATTAGAGGTTCCACTTGTAGTATTAGTTTTAAATTATATGTGAGTGAAATGAGTTGGTGGAATATGAGGCCTATTTATCATTTATGGTAATTAGAAGTACCATTTAACTCTATCCCACTCGTGAAATAAAGAACTTATATAAATAATATATTCGGGTGAGCCTTTAGCGCACAGTAGTCTTAAGAGTTTTCTTCAGCAATGCTACCAAAAGAGTCCTTATCATAGTTTCTTTACTAGACAATTGTCCATACTTGAAAACCAGCTAATATATATACTGAAAAAAATGGTTTCTGATGGTAGCCAAAATCATTAAATATACATCATATCAGCCAAAACACAGAAAAATTAGAAGACAAAGGGATGCAGTGATAACATGAAGAAACAAGTTGAAAATTGAGCACCTGAAGATCCAAACAATAGCTTCATTTGAAGTAACCGTGAGATTTGAAAACGAAGCCAAGCATCACTGTTGCAGAAGCATGGCAGCATGCCAGCATACATAATAATGCTTAGACAAACTAAATTGACTCTCAGAGTATCAGAGAAAAATTCAAAGAGAATCAGGATTTGATGCAACCGAAGGATCGATATTTCAACAGCCAATCACTAGTAGCCGAGCCGTGAAGTTCAAGGATAAATTGAATGGACTAATTCAAGAAGTTTGGGCTCTTGAATTATCCAAGAGGCCCATGGAATATAGAGGTCTAAGCAGTCCAAGTTGCATCACTTTAATTGCATGTGACTAGGCCTAAGAGTGAAGACAACTGCACTATCTGTAAAGAGAAGGGCCCATGGAAGAGAAGAAAGAGATGGGGAGATTGGGCAAATGAGATGATTGCCTTCATTCGTGCACAAGTGAAGAAGAAAAAGTAGTTTTTTTTTTTTTTTTTTTTTTTCAGGTTTTAGGAATTGTAATATTTTAAGTTTTAGGCCTTCTAAACTCTAATTTCTAGGGTTTGTAATTTTTAATTTTCGACTGAACAATGAAATTGTTCAACGTTTTCTATTTACGGGCAGTGGCGGACGCATAAATTTTTGCCACTAGAGGCTCCACTATATTTTATATAGTCAAAATTTATGTTATTAAAAAAATATTTTATCTTATGTGTTCCATTTTTTCTATGTGAAATGTCTCGTATTAAATGTTTTTTTAATTTTTACTATTTTTTGAATGGACCTTACAATATATTACCTCATTTTACTTAGAGTTTATAATAAAAAATGGAGTATATAAAAATAGGACGCTAGTTCTATTTTTTAAAATAGCTCTTATTTATGTTTTCTAAATATGCAATATTTGGTTTTCGGCATGAGATTTTATGCAGTGTTGTTTTGTGAGTTAATGAAAAGAAAGTAAAGTAAGAGGAAGGAAAAAGTAGAGAGAGTGTTGTTTCTATTTTTAGAAACGTTTTATTTTTAATTAGACAAATAAAAAAGGAAAATGTTTCATTTCATATGGGACAGAGAGAGATGGAACTAATACTGGCATATAAAAATTACAATTACAAAAACTGAAAAATGCATAAATAATTTTTTTGAGAGAAACACTGCCTATTCAAAAGAATGAATCAATTCAATTCATAGTTAGTTTTAATTTAAATAATTTTAAAACTGCTCAATATAATAAGGATGTAGAAGATGTACGTAGAGGCATATCTTTAAATTTATACTCCCTCCGTCCCGCTTAAGATGACATGTTTTCCTTTTTAGTTTGTCCCAACTAAGATGACACATTTCCTTTTTTGGTAACTTTTTCTCTCCAATTAATACACTCAACCATTTTTTCTCACTCCTATAAAAATATCTATCTTTCTTTATCTCTCTAATTTAATACTTACACCCACTTTCTCTCTTTCCAATTAAACACTTTAACCAATAATTCCTAAAACCCCGTGCCGGCTAAGCAATGTGTCATCTTAGCCGGGACAGAGCATACTTGTACATTTTCCAAGAAAAGAACTCAAACAAGATAAATTAAATAATGATATTTTATTGATATGTATATCTTCTTCTTCCTCAAGACATGGAAAACCATTTTTATGCAACTTAAGAAATTTAAGTAATTTAAGTTTCAGCCTTTTTTATCCTCTAGTTTCCAACGATTTAATATTCCACGTCACTAATTTGGTGAGGGTTGAACTTGACTTTTCAAAATTTTGAAAAATTTGTAAATAGGAAAAAAAAGGAAAAAAAAATTTGGGTAGGACCTTAAGCCCCTCCCCCTCCCTTGCTGCATCCGCCAGTGTTCACGGGTAAAATAGTTTGTAGTTGTGAATAATGCAATTTTATAGTTGAGGTCTGGATGAGGCCTGCAGGGTTGTGGGAGCTGTGGCCTAGCGTAGAAAATGAGGGGAATGATGACGTGGAGGGCGCTTGGGGTCTTGATCCGAGACGAGGTTGTGGATGCCCTAAGGAGTCGATTCTCATGTGATTATTATATAGAGTGAACTACTCCCTCCGTCTCAACTAAGTTGAGTCGTATTCTTTTTTGGGACGTCCCAATAACGTTCAGTAAAAACAAAATATCTAATCCCTCTTACTTTATTTCATCATGTACTTCTTATTTTACTCCATCATACTTTATTCCATCATCTACTTTACTCTCTCTTATCTCTACTACTCCCTCCGTCCCAACTAAGTTTTCACAAAACTTTTGGACACGGAGATTAAGAAATTGTGTTGAATAGATTAAATGAATATAAAACAAAATAGGAAACGGAAAAAAGTAGAAGAGATAAAGAAAGGGTAAAGTAGATGATGAAATAAAATAAGACTGATTGAATGTTTTGTTTTTTGTCAAAAAGGGAAATGACTCAACTTTGTTGGGACGTTCCTAAAAGGAATACGACTCAACTTAGTTGGTTGGGACGGAGGGAGTACTTTTTTTTTTCTCTCTCTTATTATACTTTATTTTCATTTAATTCATTCAACAATATTTCATAACTTAGTTGGGACGGAGGGAGTACTTCACTCTATATAATAATCACATGAAAATCGACCTCCTTGGGGCATCCATAACCTCATGTCGGATCCAAGTCCCAAGTCCCCTCCACGTCATCATTCCCTTATTTTCTACGCTAGGCTACAACTCCCATATCCCTGCAGGCCTCATCCAGATCTCAACTATTAAATTGCATTATTCACAACTACAAACCCGCCTCTTCCAAAAGTTTTGACCTAACTTAATTGGAACTTAATTGGAACGGAGGGAGTAGTTCTTACCTCCAGTATTAAATGAAGTTTTTTGCCCACTTTCAGGACCGAAACCCCCATACCTTGATGGGCAATTTAATACATTCATTGTTAATTTTCAATTGTCTCTACATGTTTCTTAAACTTAATTATTTCATGATTATAATTACAATATTTAATTTTAATTGACCATTTTACAACACTTAATAATAGAGAAATACATGCAAATACTAATCTTAAATTTTAAATTAAATAGATCCTACTCAGTTTCCCCATATGCCATAGTACATGAATTTTGTCACTCAACTAGAAGCTTCACTCAGAATTGACGAAATAAATGAAGTCTTTAAATAATAAAAAATGAATTAAACAAAAATAATTGCTACTTTCAAATCCTCAGAATTCTTACCGTTGATCTATGCATAGACAAATAGTAAATGTAACATTCCGACTTTTATCGTCTTGTTAAGGTGGGTAGAATGTAACACCTCGTTTATTTTTATTATTCTCGAAATGACATTAAATGTTTAGCCGAAAATTTCAAACTAAAGAATAAAATAAGTTATTATAATTCTAGTAAATAATTAAGGTTATACATAAGTGAGAAACATAGTCAACCAAACTTTTTATTTTACAAGTCTAACTACCGGGATACATCTCTAAAAACTATGAAATGGAATACAAGAGATAAAATGGTGTACATATGTGGGCCTATAAGTTAAATCCCAGCCCACTTCAAAAATTTTGGAACCCATTCATGGAATACCCAAATAACTAAATTAATTCTTGTTTATTGCTCCTCCACCTCCTCCTTCCTTCTTCTTCCTCCTGATGACTCTCATCCCCCCTCAAGCCACGTCTGTTCCACCTCCTGCTTGATCCACTCCTCCACTTCCTACTTGATTACTTTCCTTCCCTTTAAGGCACGTAGCTGCTGCTTGATTACTCTCCTTCCCCTCAAGGCACTTAGCTGCTTGATTACACTCCAGCTCCTGCACATAATTCACAATCACTTTCTGCAAATCCCAAACAGAAACAGAGGGAGGGCCGAGAGGGAGGGAGATAAGTAGAAGAGCTCTCGTTTCCAATACCAACCATTCACGGCAGAAATCGAGAGTTCAAGGGTGCTGCCTAATTCTCTTCCAATAAGCATCCCAAATCACAGAGACGAGTCTGCCAAGTCCAAGGAAACTACTCCTTTCAGTCCCACAATTTCACAATTCAATATCGTGTTTTGAGGTATAAAACCCTTCCCCTTTTGATCATGTTTATACATAGCATATCATCCACCAACTCTCACCCAAGTAATTCAATCAATAACAATCAACAAAGAACCGAACACAACGAATTGAACACCCCTCTGTAACTAAATGAACTACGAAAAGAACTTAATTTGAGTGCGAGAACTTATCTTGTGTTTCAGGGCTGGTTCGGGTGTGATCGAGTTGAGTTCGGGGTTGCTTCGAATGGTTCGGGGGCTGCCGGATACCGGCGAGGTTGTTTCGAGCTCAGTCGGGGCTGCTGGATATTGATTCGGGGCTGTCCGACAGCAAGCGTACGGCGATGGCGTGAGCAGCGCCGAGAGAGGAAGAGGGAGTGGGGAAGAGAGAGGGAGAATCGGAAGGAGAGAGAGAGAGACACCGCCGCAGGCGGCGGCGGACGGCGGCTCTGGACAGGGTCAGCGGCGGCGGCAGATTCGAGAGAGAGATCAACGGCTGAGGCAGAGCTCAGGCGATGAGGAGAGGGAGGTGCGACGGCAAGCCACCGTATGCGCAGCAGCGGCGGCGGCGGCGGCATGAACAGGTCCGAGAGAGGGGAGGGGAGTGGGGCATCGATTCTGGTGGAGTGAGGAGGCAGGCGATGGAATTTAGGGATTTGTCTCTAATTTGGGGAAAATGGAAATGAGAGAGATAGGGAGGGGACGATTGTGGAGGAAGGGAGTATTTCAAATTGGGCCTCTTCCCAATTAATTTAATTTGGGCCTTTTACTTTTAATTATGGGTTCCTTTTCTTTTAATTATTGAGGAAGAAGTTGGGCCTCTTTTTGAGTTGTAATAGTTGGGTTCACTACTTTTAAAGTGGGGATATAAGGTGGGTGAATAGACGTAATTTTTTTGGGCTGGAAATAAAAGGGAGTCTTGGCCAATTGTAAAAATGCTATCATTTGGTAGAAAATATAATATTGAATTTTAGCTCTAAGCTTTATATTAAGGTTCAATTAATATTTTGATTTCTTGTAATTGTGTAACTAAGCTAAATAATTGATCTTTTGAACTATTTTAGCGTATTGCTTAAGAGTAAATTTTCAAAGTAAAAGAGACATAGATCCAATTTAGTCGAAACCCGAGAATAGTGGAAGAAGAAGCATCAAATAATATGAGTTTTAGAAATTGCTTAAAGACAAGTGAAATAATATAAGGCATTAATTATGAGGCATGCATTCCTATAAAAGTTTAAGAATTTCTTGAAGTTTGATTAGTATTTTATTTTATATTGTGATGTTTTCAAAAAGGTTATCTCCGCAAGTTAAGGTCGGAGCGAGAAATTCAAGTTAAAGAAATTAAACGAACGAGGTGAACTTTTCTATCTTACATACTAATGTGGATGAAAATATGAAAATGTGAATCTATGTTTGTTGCTTATGTAAATGGTGTTGTCTTGCCATAAATGATTTGTTTTATGCCTATCTGTTTGGTTGGAACGTAAGAATCGAATTCGGGTCCGAGTGAGGGTGGTGTCCCTACTCGGATTAGTGTACACAGGTGACCATTGGAAGGTGGCCACCTTCCACGGCACAAAGATGATATAGTGGAGGCCGTTGGGTGGTGGCCACCTCCCCGGCTGGAGAAAGATGTAGGTGACCGTGGGAGAGCACCATCTCCACGGCACTTGGTGTTCAGATATGGCAAAAGTACATAAAGAACTTAGACTGATCAGTCGAACTTTAGCTCACAAAGAATTTAGTAAGCTCGGGCCTTTTAAGAGAAAACCCTCGAGTGTTACTGTGATGGCATGACAATATTTTCATTTTATGTATGTATATTTCGGCAATGTGTTCACTGAGTATTTTTATACTCAGCCCTGCATATATTTCTAAATGTGCAGGTTGAGCAATGACGGTGCTGAGCAAAGTTATGATTTTCCTTTTATTTTAAGTAGAAGCTCTCGGCGGTGCATGTCTCCATACATGTGACCGTGTTCATTCCGCTGCGTACTAAGGTTCTAGATGACATCGACTGTTACTCTGATAATTAGTTATTAAAATGTAAGATTTTCATTCAAGTTCTGGTGATTAAAAATTGATTTGAAATTGTTTGCCCTTTAATTCTAAGTGAATATTCAGTCATTGTTTATCCCCTTTCTATTCCCCTCTTCTTATTTCCCACCCCTAGTCACGGTTTCCCGGCTTTGCTATCCCTAGCAAAGTGCGGTCGTGACAGTAAAATAGTAAATTATTACTCCCTCCGTCCCCGATTAAGAGTCACACTTTTCCATTTCGGTCCGTCCCCAATTAAGAGTCACACTTCATTTTTACCATAAATAGTAAGTAGGTCTCACATTCCACTAACTCAATTCACTCACATTTTATTATAAAACTAATATAAAAAAATGGGTCTCACATTCCACTAACTTTTTCAACTAACTTTTCTTTACATTTCTTAAAATCCGTGTCTGGTCAAAGTGTGACTCTTAATCGGGGACGGAGGGAGTATTAAACAACTAGACATGAAGTAAAACAAACAAAGCTCAAGGTTGAATCGAATGTAGTCTTCAGACTTCCACTGCCGGCAGAGTTTCGCTACTATGATAGATGGAAGAAGTCATTTGTGGAATATGAGATGGAAGAATTTATATGTAGAAAAGAGAAGAAGCATTGAAGGCTGAGACCCTCAGTTGAGTTCGAACTTTTGTTTCGGTTATTTTGTAACCTTTTTCTAAGCCTTTTACAATCATTTCTTAACAAGCGTGTTAAAATACTAAAATATAGAAATAATGCGATTATAGAACATATTTTGCATAATTGACATTCAAAACGAACCAATTCTAAGCCTTAAAAACATGCAAAATCCGTGTTGTTGATTAACAAACTGCCCAATCAACATCAGAAAATGTACTCATGATTGCGACTCTCTTAGTTGAATAGAAGAAGCCTTAAAGTTCACATCCAGTATTTCAAAATTTTCCCACCAGCTAGCATATATCCTATGCACGCTTGGAAAGAAACTTGCTAAGCTTATGCACGAGCACGACAAAGGCTATATTAGGCCGAGTGTGCCAATTACTTTGATGGCTCGGTTAGGGGCCTCTCCCTCTTCTTGCGGTAAATTCCTAGTAGACATATGTATTGAAGAGTTTGCAGCCGAGTACCCCAGCATCGGAGACCAAGTCCATAGCATACTTATTGCAATGTTAACCAATTTATGCAATCTAAATGTAAAATAAGGGGACACAGTGATAAACTAAGATGGTGGCAACTGACAACGTTCTTAAAAGAGAGTCCAATAGAGAGTGAAATGATAATTAAGTCATTGGTGTGTAGAATATGAGGAGGGTAAGGATAATTTAGATAATTTAATTAATTTTGTTAATAATACTTAATAAATCATAGTCGAATCCTAAAAGACAAAATGGTGATTACTAGTGTAGTAATTGGACGAAAAATGGTGACAAACTGACAAAGACTAATGAGATGAGCTCATTAGGGATTATGTTCCAAGTATAAAAATTCTCATGAATATAGTAAAAAGTAAATTATTTTAGTTTACTGGAACCATGCATACAAGGGTCTCTTAAAAGTTTTCAAATTGGTAAACCTTGTATCCATCTATGTACAACAGTACAAATTAAAATTTTGGAAGTTGGGAAGCAGCCATTTAGCGAGGAGCCGTGAAGAAATTAAAATGTACAGGTACATTCAGTGACGGACGCATAATTTTGACATTGGAGGATCCAACTCTAAGATAGTTTTTAAATGTCGGTGTTGCCACCAAAGGTTTCGACATTTATAAAAATGCAAAGGAGGTGAATAATGAGATAAAAATAATTAAATGATATGGAAACTAGAGAAATTTATTATTAATTATGAATAATTTTTTGAATAAGTTAGTCATGAAGGGGAGTACAAAATGTAAATTTTTTTGTGCCTAATATCTGTAAGAAAAATAAAAATCAATACAAAAAATTGAAAAAAGACAAATAAAAATATAAAAAGCCAAAAAAGGCTCAAAGTGAATTGAACTCAGGTGCTTTGCCACTTGAGCTAGTGAGCGAATTTTAGTGAAGTATGACTATGTCCAGTATAAATAGTGAAATTGTTTGGGGTTCCATGGGACCCCCAAACCCCTTAGTAAGTCCGCCTCTGCGTGCATTATATACATTTGGTAGTAGTAAATATCAACCATAGAGAACTTAGACCACATGTTGTGACATTGTCCATCAAATCAGAGCATCTCTAAGGGTTAAATAGAAAGCTAAAAAGAAAATAACCACTCTTTCATTCCATTTTAAATGATATATATATATATATATATATATATATATATATTATATATTTGTTAGGATGAGATTTTTGGGCATAATTGAGAAATGAGATGCAATCTCAGCCACTAATTCACAAGATTAACTTAATGTCAATAACTATCACATTATGTCAACACGGGGGTATAATTGCCATTTCATTAAATTGTATTGGAAATCATTTTCTAAATTATCTCTAAAACTCTAGCTTCAAATCTTCAAATCTTCAACATTCAAATCTTCAAATCTCTTCAACATTCAAATCTTCAAATCTTCAAATCTTCAACATTCAAATCTTCAAATCTTCAAAATTCAAATCTTCAAATCTTCAACATTCAAATCTTCAAATCTTCAACATTCAAGTCTTCAAATCTTCAACATTCAATAAAATAACACTTATAATTTACATATGAATACCGAGAATATCGAATGTCAACAACTAACAAATAACAATTATAATTCACATATCAATACCGAGAATATCGAATGTCAACAATTCGTATTAAAATGTCAACAACTAACAAATAACACTTACAATTCACGTATCAATACCGAGAATATCGAATGTCAACAACTCGTATTAAAATGTCAACAACTAAAAAATAACACTTATAATTCACGTATCAATACCGAGAATATCGAATGTCAATAACTCGTATTAAAATGTCAACAACTAAAAAATAACACTTATAATTCACGTATCAATAGATCGAATGTCAACAACTCGTATTAAAATATCAACAACTAACAAATAACACTTATAATTCACATATCAATATATCGAATGTCAACAACTCGTATTAAAATGTCAACAACTAACAAATAACACTAATATTTCACATATCAATAGCGAGAATATCGAATGTCAACAACTCGTATCAAAATGTCAACAACTAACAAATAACACTAATATTTCACATATCAATAGCGAGAATATCGAATGTCAACAATTCGTATTAAAATGTCAACAACTAAAAAATAACATTTATAATTCACATATCAACTACGATGTCAACAACAAACATTATTCATGTCAACTACGATGTCAACAACAAACATTATTCATGTCAACTACGATGTCAACAGCAAACATTATTCATGTCAACTACGATGTCAACAACAAACGTTATTTATGTCAACAACAACATTTTACAAATAATTAATGTTAATAAAAAATATTTTCATGTCAACGACCTATATTATTTATGTCAACAACAACGTTTTACATATAATTCATGTCAACAACAATGTTTTACATATAATTTATGTCAACAACATTTTTCATAAAATTTATGCCAACGACCTATATAATTTATGTCAACAACAAATGTTATTATGTCAACGAGCTATATAATTCATGTAAAAAATAAACATCTTCATGTCAACAACTTATATAATTTATGTCAACAATAATATTTTAGGCAATATCACAAACACCTTATCTACACAACTCAAAAATTCCAGCAACACAATTGAATTAAAAGCTGCATCCATATATTTCACAAATTAATTGTAATTTGTTTTTGATTTTAGAAAACTCGAATCCACAGTATTAACAAATGAATTCACAAATTTCGAACTAAAAAGGCAATCAGTAATTCGAACAGTAACCACTTCAAATCCTACCCTATCATACGCTTCTCCTACCTCACCTACGTAAATCAGTTACATTCATCAATAATATACTCTATTATCTAACTCCTTTGCCAAAGCGAGATTCAATAATTTCCTCATCAATTAACTAGTGATCAATTGCAGTTATTTTATCTCATTTTACATCATATCACTTCAAAGCAATTCCAGTAACCCAACAAATAATAGCACAGAATAGCAACAAAGATATCAAAGATAAACACGGTGTTACTAGCTACTTACGTGCCTTGTGAATCTGGACAGACTGAAGTTGAAGAAGGCCCAGTTGCAGAGGGAGGCAGCAAAGGAACTGGAACAGAGCATTTCAATGGTCAAAGCTCCAGGTGCTCTTCTACGCGATCTGTCACTCACCTTACCTATCAAGATCAAGGTTTCCAAACCGGAGACAGTGGAAAATCGTATGGAGGAGTGAGTTCAGCTCACCTTCACTTTTGTTCATAGTTAAATGAGGTCCTTTGTACTCAAAGAGGTATTCGTATCAGTAGAAACTAATGATTCAACATTACAACTTATCAGAATAGGAATTAATTTTGTTCATTATTGAGACAATATCTTGTTTTCTGCATCTCCTTGAACTCAGTGCAAGTTTTGTGATATGTTTTATAACTTTTAACAAGATATCAACAACTACAAAATAACTTTTATAATTCACATATCAATAGTGAGATTAGCGAATGTCAACAACCCGAATTAAAATGTCAACAACTAAAAAATAACACTTGTAATTCACATATCAATAGCCAGAATATCAAATGTCATCAACTCGTATTAAAATGTCAACAATTAAAAAATAACACTTGTAATTCTCATATCAATAGCCAGAATATCAAATGTCAACAACTTATAGCAAAATGTCAACAGCTTTCACCGACGACGACTTCTATTGGCATGCAATCAATGATTTCTCGGTCAACAAATCGAATGAAATTGAGTTGAATCAGCAGATGGTAACAAGAAATTGTTTTGTTTTAAGACAAACATCAAGTAACACACATCAGCAATGCAATATCATTCGAAACTTCAAATGTAGAAGAAATTGTTCAGCATATCAGCCAGTTTGATTACCCACACAAACCTCTGTGATCAAATTGACATGATCAGATCTTCCCTCCAACTCATATCTAGGCTGGGGGGGGGAGGGGTGTGGGAAACACCGAGACATTGCAAGTGATAACTGAAAGAGATTCAGTGACCTCTCCACCGATTAAAGGCTTGCACTCATTTCCATTAACCGTCACACTCTCACTGTCAAGATTCAAACACTCAGCAACAGAAATTAAACGATTAATTAAACTCCTAATTCATCGAAATTGAGATTCAATTTACCGCAAGAGGTGTTCCTCGCCGGATCGGAGATGACGAGCAACACGATCGAGTGGGCGATGGTGGAGCTACTCGGCCACTCGGTGGCGAAGGAAGAGCTCCGCCGCGTCGTCGGAGAAGGCAACAGATTCGAGGAAGCACAGATCAATGATCTGCCGTACCTGCAGGAGGTGGTGAAGGAGACGTTGCGGCGGAGAAGGAGTCAGCCTCCGTTTCGTCGTCAGAAGAACCAGAGCCGGTGGAATCGGACGGCGAGGTCGAAATCGGCAGTGATCTCGACGGCGATGATGATGATTCCGCCGTTGATCTGGAATTGAATTCCACTTCACCATTTTTATCATCCGATATCCTATATCGTTCCATCCGTGACGAAATTGAAAATCAAAACCCCGAATCGGCGAAGAAATTCATAGAAGTGCGATGAATTTGATAATTTGCTAGCCAGAGAAGCTTCGACGGTGGGGAAGGACAGGCGAATCTGGGAGGGATTTTCCTCTCTTTCCATTAAAACATAAATTACAATTATACCCTTTCATAATAAATTAATCTAAAAATTATTTTTGTGTGGCAAAATCTGGACCACTCATTTAATAAAAATGTGTGGCTGATATTGCATCTCATTTCTCAATTACCCTAAAAAATCTCAATTGATCATGAACCTATATATATATATATATAGGGGTGTGTTAGGGTCCTTACAGCATCTTAGTGTAAAACACAGCACTAATCACAGCCCTTGGATCATTAGATTGGATGGTTGTGATTAGTTACATTATCATACTAAAAATCTACATTATTAGCCGAGGTACATTATTAGACTAGAAATGTACATTGTAAGACTAAAACTGTACATTATTAAACTAAAATGCTACATTATTATCCGAGCTACATTATTAGTCTAAAATTCTACATCATTAGATGACACGTGGCATTAATCTAACCGTTAGATCATAAGATCCAATGGACTGCAAGTGTTTTGAGTTTTACTTATACTTAGCGTTCTGACCTGAATACATCCCTATATATATATATATATATATATATATATAGGGGTGTGTTAGGGTCCTTACAACATCTTAGTGTAAAACACAGCACTAATTACAGCCCTTGGATCATTAGATTGGATGGTTGTGATTAGTTACATTATCATACTAAAAATCTACATTATTAGCCGAGGTACATTATTAGACTAGAAATGTACATTGTAAGACTAAAACTGTACATTATTAAACTAAAATGCTACATTATTATCCGAGCTACATTATTAGTCTAAAATTCTACATCATCAGATGACACGTGGCATTAATCTAACCGTTAGATCATAAGATCCAATGGACTGCAAGTGTTTTGAGTTTTACTTATACTTAGCGTTCTGACCTGAATACATCCCTATATATATATATATATATATATATATATATATATATAGGGATGTACTAAGATGACAACCCTCTTTATTCTAACACCATAACACCATTTTAGGCCATTGGATCTGAAAATCGTGTGCTTATCATGCTGCCACGTGTAAAAACACGGAGGGGTAAAATAGGAAATTTCTAATTTTACGTTACCAGATTGCAGTGTTGTTCATTGAATATTGCAGTCTTACCACAACAATATTGCAGTTTACCACGACTGCAATATCTAATACAGTAGACTGCAATATCTAATACAGTAGACTGCAAACCCGTGTTTTTTCACGAAACTTAATCCTAGACGTCCATAGATGAGATCTAACGGACTATATTGGTGGTATGATGTTATTTTAACTATGGTGGCACCCTAGTGCACCCCTATATATATATATATATATAGAGGAATGATCAAGGTCTAACTATTTTTAAGTATATAACTAGAGAACAAATGTCAGCCACACATCTTGTTGATATAGACTAATCCTATGGTTTAAACAAAATATCAGATTTTTATGAAAAAATACTTGTCCAAGGGCATTTTGGGAATTCAATATTTCAACATGAATTAAAGAATAAAAAAGAATATCATCGTGAATTCAATCTTCCGAATCCAATCTTCCCAAATCATGCGCAAATCTCAACCAAATTTAGCTTAGGATTTCTTCCAAAAATATGATATTCCCAATCGAATTTATTTACGATAATCAAGCATGAATTACTGTGAGATTTCTGAACCAAATTCATGCGCAATTTCTCAAATTTGAAACAAATTCAGCTTCCCGATCCAATTCGTTCACGATTGATCAGCTACGTTTTATTCATCGTGATTTAATTCTGATTGAATTCATTTTTCTGTGATCAGCGTGATCGTTCAGGATCGATCAGTGTGGCAAACCGAAGGTATCAAATTCGCTCACGATTTTACTCATTCTTCACGTTCATTCCTTCATCGCGACGTCTGGATTCCTTATCCCATGGATTCAATTCTGATACATTCATCGGAAGATTATTTCGATTCCGATTCCTCTTCATCGGGAGAGGAAGGAGAAACTGAATCTAAAAGTAATTATCAATTATTATCAATTAAGTGTTGTTGCTCAGCATGATTAGATTGTGTATGATATGAAAAACGTTAGAATGAACTATATGTGACGAACAGTGAAGTAAATATGCTCAATATGCGTTGTAGTGTAGAAATATGCTTTTAGTGAGTAAATATGTACTATCGTCTATTAAATATACTTTATAGTGAAGTAAATATTGTTTGTAGTGAAGTATATTATGCATTTAGTGATCTGTTTTCATTTTTGTGAAGTATATTATGCATTAGAATGAAGTAAAACATCATTAAAGTGAAGTATTCCATTGCTAGAGTGAAATATTTGTGATTCATGGTTAGAGTGAAGTAAAACATGATTTAAGTGAAGTATTCCATGGTTAGAGTGAAGTGTCTGTGATTCATGCTTTAAGTGTTCTATTTTTTCATTTCAGTGAAGTAAAACATGATTAAAGTGTAGTATTCGAGTGTTAGAGTGAATTGTTTGTGATCCATGCTTTTAGTGCTTTGTTTTATCATTTTAGGGAAGTATATTATGCATTAAGTGAACTATTTTATGCTCACAGTGGTTCATGCTTAAAGTGCTCTATTTTTTCGTTTTAGTGAAGTAAAACATGACTACAGTTAAGTATTTTATGATCACAGAGAAGTATATATTTCTTACAGTGGTTTACGTACCAAAATGTCCCGATAATTTGAAACCAAAAATTGGACAAAGTTTCATGACCCTTGATCGTGCATTGGACTTCTACAACAATTATGCTCGATATGTTGGGTTTGACACCCGTAAGGAGGGATCGAAAAAGGAAAAAGATGTCATTACTTGGATTTATGTGGTGTGTAGCCGAGAAGGTACAAAGCAAATAAAAAATGAACAACATGAGGTGAAACGCAAGCGTTCTTCTATTAAGTGCTTTTGTAATGCTAAAGTGTCTTGGAAGTTTTTTATGGGTATTGGTTATGTTATACAAAGTTTTGTTGAAGAACATAATCACGAGATGGTTGAGGAACGCCGTAAGCGTTTTATGAAGTTGAACCGCAATTTGGATTTAGTCCATCAGAAATTCATACTTGATTGCGCTAACGCAAATATCGGTCCAACTTTAAGTTTTAGCTTACTCAAGGAAGTTCTTGGTGGATTAGATTATGTAGGGTGTACTGTTTTAGAAGTGCACAACTACAGACGCGACCTTAGAGCATACGTGGAAGGAGCTGATGCACAAATGCTATTAAATGAGATGCGCAGGAAGAAGGAACTTTGTGCAGCTTTTACCTATGAATTTGAGGTCAACTCAAAGGATAGACTGACACGTTTGTTTTGGTGTGATCTAACTGCCAAGAGAAATTATCATTTGTATGGTGATATTGTTTCTTTTGATACGACATACTCAACAAATAGGTACGTGCACACTAATTATATTCATATGCCTCATAGTTTACTGTTTTTCAATTCAATGAAGTATATTGAGCGTATAATGATATATATTGTTCATATAGTGAACTAGTATATGATTATAGTGTATTGTTTATTTTTGCATGCTTATAGTGTTGTTTTTCAATTCAGTGAAGTATATTAAGCATTTAGTGAACTACAATAAGCTTACAATGAAGTATATTGAGCATTTAGTGAATTACAATATGCTTACAGTGAAGTGTATTGAGTATTCTTATATTGCTCTGATTTTTCGTTTCAGTGAAGTAAAATGTGCTTAGAGTGAAGTATTCCTTGATTAGAGTGAAGTGTTTGTGATCCATGCTTATGTGCACTATTTTATCATTTTAGTGAAGTAAAATATGCTTAGACTGAAGTATTATAGAGTTAGAGTGAAGTGTTTGTGATCCATGCTTAAATTGCTTTGTTTTTCCATTTCAGTGAAGTAAAACATGCTTAGAATGAAGTATTTCGTGATTAAAGTGAAGTGTTTGTGATTAAAGTATATTCTGCATGTCTTATAGTGATTTTAACATATAGGTACTGCATGATATTTGCTCCTTTTACGGGCAAGGATAATCATGGTCGCCCTGTGACATTTGCTACTGGCCTTTTGTCCAAGGAAAATGCCGACTCCTTTTCATGGTTATTTAAACAATTTGTGAAATGTATGGGTGTGGCTCCCAAGCTAATCGTAACCGACCAAGACTTAGGAATGAAAGTTGCTATTGCAGAGGTTCTTCTTAATACAAGACACAGGTGGTGCATGTGGCATATAATGAATAAAGTTGCTGACAAATTGCCAAAGAACATGCTTGGTAGTGAAGAACTAAAGAAGAAATTGAATGCATGTGTTTGGTCGGAGTTGATAGAGCCTGATGCATTTGAAGAATCTTGGCATGCTATAATGGAAAGATATGGGCTGGCCAATAATGACTGGTTTTTATCAATGTTTGCATCCAGAAAGTTTTGGGTTCCTGCCTTTTTCCGTGATTTTCCGATGAGCTCGTTGATAAAGACAACATCTTTGTCCGAATCACAGAATAGCTTCTTTAAAAGGTACTTAAAGTGTCGGGCTAACTGATAAGTCGTATTCTAAGCCTTGGTTACTGATCAGTATGTCGTGAAATGCATGTATTATCTGCAAAACAGTTGCTAAAGTGTGCAGGATTAAAGGATCCAAGTCAGTAGGAGACGATTTAGGTGACGCAAGTGAAAAGAGCGCCAGAAGGGTGCAATATTGACCAGGATGCATGCCAGAGAAAAGGCTCGAGATGGAGAAGAAGGATAGCTGGGATAATCATTAACAAGGGCAGAAAAGTCAAATCGTGAAGGAAGTCTACCCTAAAAGCTAGGGCAAGCCTCCCTATAAAAGAAGCCACTTGGAGAGAGAACAGGGGTTCGGTTCAAAGTTCGGCTCTTATACACACTTAGTAGAATTCTCTCTAGAAGATCAGTCCTTCAGCATCATCCACTTTCTCGTTCCTCGCCAGAGCTATGGTCACTTGACGTCCAAAAGTCTACCGGAGTAGTCATCATCCCAGCGTTCCAGCCAGTTCATCGTAGTAGTATAGCAGTTTCACCGCCCGGAGTGGCAAAAATAATCGTTACTCGCTTTCTAGTTTAATCTTTACATGCTTTCTCCGTTGGATCTGTGCAAACATTTATCTTTGTTGCCTTTTGAAGTACTTGGTGAAGATCCAAACATTTTAGTTATGAAATTTCTATTCCGAATGCCTAGGAAAGCTAGATTTAGTTATCGCCTTTAACTTTTAAGTGCGTGCATGTATTTTTCTTTCGAGTAAGCTAGATTTGTGATTGTCGATCGAATTTTATAGTTATGTTTCAGTCTGAGTTTTCGTGCATGAGTCTTTTCGATCCACATTGTGATCACCACCTTGCATGTCAGTCAGTAGAGGTAAAACTGCAGTCCGCCGTCCAATTTTAAGTTTGAGTATTGTAATTTTATAGATCTTGAGTTTGAAGTCATGAATCTGAGTTTAGTTATGGTGTTTGTGTTCATATGATTTCTGTTAATGCTTGGTGAAGAAGAAAACGTCAAAATCAACTTTAGTTTGGACCACTTTACTTTTAAGTTACTTTTGCTTTTGTTCCCTACTTTTCAGTCGTACCTTCCAGACCTGTCAGAAAGCCAACCAGCCACCAGATATACCTTGTTGTCTAAATTTCCTCTTTTAGTAACTGTCTACTTTTCATATACCTCTGAGACACCTTGTCCCCTATTTTCACGAACACAACCACATGCCTGTTATTTTCACGCCTACTAGTCAGTAGAGTACCACCTTTATTTCTTGCCTAGGTAAAATCTCAACCCAAGCGTGGTAGCTAACCAAAAAACACCCAAGAATGTCACCACAGTATCCGAACGTGTCCATCTTTGTGGGATTCGACCCTTACCTCCATTATACTAATCAGTAAAAGTGGGTTGAGGAATATTTGTTTGATATCAGGTCCCGGTTATCGTGCCAACGACTCAGCTGGGTCGGGAATCTCATCCTGATCAGTGGGATACACTTGCAATTACATACGTTGACCGAGAAAAAACCTGCGCTTTCAAAATGGCGCCGTTGCCGGGGATGGATGACGTTCATACCTGTTATTGTGTGCGATCTTTTTGGTGTACATACTGTTTATAATTTTCCTTTTCTTTTTATTTTCAGTTTATGAGAAGTGGCTCGGCTCCTGGCCAGTGGAGACCAAGGATACTTCCCCGAGGAACGATACTCGTTACCACTCGTTCTGGTCTGTCGACAGCACTGTCCGACCTAGGCACGAGCAGCGACGAGGAGAAAGAAGATCTAGAGTACCAACTCCCGGAGCTTCCACCCCAACCAGTAAGAACACTAGTGAGAATGGCTGACCAAGGTGAGGACGATCCCGAGCTCGCAACACTTACTGCACACACTGACGGAGATCCTCCACAAGCCATAGTGGTCACCCCAGGCCAGACCGCCTGTGATGTGAAACCCCACGTTATTGCAATCCTACTGATGTACTGTGGGAAGAGTTACGAGGGACCCTACGAATTCTTAAATGAGTTCTGCAAAATCTGTAAGGCGCAGAGGTGGCCAGCAGGAGCAAGCGAGGATGATTACAGACTGAAAGTCCTACCTTTTGTCCTAAAGGGAGAGGCCAACACCTGGTTCATGCGCCTGCCAGCCGACTCCATCAATACATGGGCCGATTTCAAGTTAGTTTTCCTAGCTGAGTTCTTCCCGTCTTCAAAGACAAGTGCATTGAAGAGGAAAATATCGTGTATAAGGCAAGAATACGATGAAACCCTGAGCGAGTACTGGGAGAAGTACATGAGTCTTCTGGAGTCATGCCCCAACCATCGCATGAAGGAGATAGAGGTGCAACACACCTTCTATGAAGGGATGAACAAGGAAACAAAGGATCTGGCGAATTCATCATCCGGATGCGATTTCACACAGTTGAGAGTTAGCGAAGCCAAGAAGGTGTTACGTAAACTGTTGAATGCGAAAAAGACGTACGACAACGCAAGGGATGGGTACAACAGAGAAAGGGTAGCAAGTGCTTCTGTTACTGACCAGGAGGAAAGGATGGAATTGAAGATGGAGGAACTAAACAAAGAAATACTGACTGCAATCAAGAAAAACACTCCACCACCTTCTCCGACTGGAGGCAAAGAGGCCCCAGAACTACCATATGATCAGCATGACAACTCGCCAGATGTGGAACAAGCAAATGCCGCAGGATACTACAATTCCAACGGCAATTGGATTCCGGGAAGGCAGAGGGATGCACCATGGAGGGACCACCAAAACTTCCGATGAGGAGATGGGAATCAGAATCAGAACCAAAATCAGGCTCAAAATCAACCCAACCCCCACCCGAACCAAAATTCCAACCGTGGCCCAACGAATCCTGACTACCAGTCTAACTGGGTAGGAAGAAACCAGCATCCTCAGAACAAAACCCTCAAAACCAGAACCCGAACCATGCTTATGTACCACCCCATCAGCGAAACAACCAGAACCAAAACCAGAACCAATTTAACCCAAGGCCTCAACATAACAGCCACAACCAAAACCAAATTCAGTACTAACACAACCACGACCAGTACAACCCTCCTGCCCAGTATAACCAGTACCCACAAAACCAAAACCAGCAAAATTTATCGGGTTATCAGTCAAACCCACCACCCCAGCATTACCAGCACCAGGGCTCGAACCAATTCCAACACCCAAACAGGTCGAGGAGGTCTATGGAGGACATGATGGGAGAGATGCTTGCTTCGCAGCAGAGCATTAAAAGCGACTTGCAGTCCAGTAATGAAACAATGCAAGGAATGCAAAGTGCCCAGAAGGAGCATAGGGCAAATATGGATATGATGAACAGGCAGTTGGCCCAGCTCGCTAACTCGGTGGGCGAAATGAAAGGGAACTCAGGGAAACTCCCATCTACAGTCCATGTACCTAAAAAGGCAAATGTGAGTAAGATTACACTGCGGTCCGGAACAGCGTATAATGGACCTCAACTCAAGAACCCTATTGGGGAATCTAGTGGAGCAAGGGTGCTGAGCGACACCGTCTCAGCGGAAGAGCTCAAGAGGCCTCTGCCTCAGATGGAGGATCCGTTTTTTTCTGAACGAGGAGCCTACTGCGGAAGGAAAGGAAGGAAAACACTTGGAAACGAGCAACCTGAAGGAGCAATAACCGCATTGGGACCTCAACCCCAGGAGGCACCAAAAGAAAGTCCACCAAGGCTAACTGAAGAGGCTAAGGGAGAAAAGCCGTTTCCATATCGGTTTGTTACGAAGAGGAGGAAAGAAAACCCTGTGGATTTCATGTCAATCTTCGGAAAGCTCGATGTCATAATACCATTCCTCCAAGCCATGAGACTGCCCCCTCTGGGGAAGTTTATAAAGGAGTTCATAGCCGGAAAGGCCCAGGAGGATGGAAAAATCATGGTGGAAGGAATAGCGTCAGCTATTGTACATGAGAAACTACCACCCAAGAGAGCCGACCCAGGTATGTTTACTCTACCCATAACAATTGGAGATGTAAAAATCGAGCATGCAATGTGTGATTTAGGAGCATCTATCAATGTTATGACGTTATCCATTTATAATCGGTTGAAGGGGGTACAATTGTCAAATACTAGGGTGTTGATCCAACTGGCTGATAGGTCATGTATAAATCCGGAGGGTGTGTTAGAAAATGTGTTGGTCAGGATACGAGACTTTACTTATCCCGCTGATTTTTATGTAATTAAAATGAGTGAACCAGAAGCTAGGGAGTCTAGCGGGATATTGTTAGGAAGACCATTTTTAAAAACGGCTAAGACAATTGTGGATATGGTTGAGGGGACAATTTGCATTGACTTTAATGGTGAGAAATTTGTTTTTGACATCAATGAAGCCATGAAAAAACCAATAGATTCTGAAAATATATGTTATGTTGATGTAATTGACCCTTTAGTCCAAGAATTTCTAGAGACCGAATTATTGCAGGAAAAACTCCAAGCCTTGGATGTGTATGCCCAGGCTGATGTGGAAGCAGCTGCATGGTGTGATCTGATCAGTAGCCGAGGGTTAACTGACGAGGAGATCGAAGAAGCAATTACGGAATTCTGTCAGAAGTCGGAACTAGCGGGATCCGTAGGGTCTTTGCTACCGGCCATTATGGAGGAAAAATCAGATGGTGAACAAGAGCGAGAGGAGGATTCAAAAAAGAACCCTCTACCTACAGACACACTACCCCCACAAGTGGAGTTGAAAAGGCTGCCAGCGAACCTTAAGTATGCCCACCTCGGGGAGGAAGACTCGTTCCCTGTAATCATCAATAGCGGGCTGACTGAAGAGCAAGAGGCAAGACTACTAATTGTGCTGAGCAAAAACAAGAAGGCTATTGGATGGAGCCTTACGGACCTGGTGGGGATAAGCCCGGACGTCTGCATGCACCACATTAGGCTGGAGGAGGAAGCCAAGGCACATAGATATTCGCAAAGAAAGGTGAACCCAAACATGCGGGAAGAGATACTGAAGGAAATCTTGAATTTACTCTTACTGGGCATTATATAATCGGTACCCGATAGTGAATGGGTCAGCCCAATCCATATGGTCCCCAAAAAGTCAGGGATCCAGGTGGTTAAGAATGAGAAGAATGAGCTAGTGCCCACCAGACTAGTCACTGGATGGCGAATGTGTATAGATTACCGAAAGCTGAACACTGCAACCAGGAAGGACCATTTTCCCCTGCCATTCATCGATCAATTGCTGGAGCGACTGGCTGGGAGGAAGTACTTCTGCTTTTTGGATGGGTACATTGGTTACTTTCAAATCTACGTGAACCCGGAAGACCAGGATAAGACCACGTTCACTTGTCCGTTTGGAACCTATGCGTATAGGCGTACGCCGTTTGGCTTATACAACGCCCCCGGTACTTTCCAACGGTGTATGATGAGCATATTCTCAGATTTGATTGAAGATTGTATAGATATCTTTATGGATGATTTCACTGTCTACGGAGACTCTTTCGACTCGTGCTTGCAACATTTGGATGCGGTGCTAGAAAGATGCCAAACAAAGAGCCTGGTTTTAAATTTTGAGAAATGCCACTTTATGGTTACAGAAGGAATTGTCTTAGGACACGTGGTGTCAGAAAAGGGAATCCAGGTGGATCAAGCTAAGGTGGATGTCATATCCAAACTACCCTTCCCTACTGATCAGAAAGGAATAAGGGGTTTTCTGGGCCATGCTGGATTTTATCGAAGATTTATCAAGGATTTCACCAAGATTGCCCAACCCCTTACCAGACTTCTCCAGAACAAGGTGGAGTTTGTTTTCGACGAGCATTGCAAGGATGCTTTCGACCTCCTTAAGGAAAAAATGATCTCTGCACCGATTATTCAAGCTCCTAACTGGGATCACTCCTTCGAAGTGATGTGCGATGCTAGTGACTATGCAGTGGGGGCCGTACTGGGTCAGAAGATCGATGGGAAGAGGTACGTGATATTCTATGCATCTAAGACATTGAATCAAGCCCAACGGAATTATGACACCACCGAAAAGGAGATGTTGGTTGTTGTCTATTCGTTCGAAAAGTTCAGGCAGTACCTACTAGGATCCAGAGTCATCGTCTATACTGATCATGCGGCCATTAAGTATCTCATTGCGAAGAAGGAGTCAAAACCCCGACTGATCAGATGGGTGTTACTTTTACAAGAATTTGATTGGGAGGTAGAAGACAAAAAGGGGGTTGAAACCAAAGTAGCGGACCACTTGAGCAGAATAATACAAGAAGAGAACAGTGAGGATGTGAGAGATCGATTCCCGGAAGAGCATTTGTGTGAAGTGATTTCTCCGCAAGGAAGATCGACTGGGAAGAAGTAATGAGGCTTACTGGGCAGGACGCAACAACCAAGGGCAAGGAGAAAGTAGGACAGGAACCCTGGTATGGGGACTTGGCCAACTACCTAGTGATGGGAGAGATACCAATGGTGCCAAACGTGACAAAGGCTCAGAGGATGAAGATCAATAGTGAAGCAAAGTATTATTTCTGGGACGACCCATACTTGTGGAAGGCAGGAACCGACCAAGTTATAAGGAGATGTGTTCCTGACTGGGAGCAACGGGATGTACTAACACACTGTCACTCCTTGGCATGTGGAGGACATTTCGGGCCAAGGAAGACTGCAAGAAAGGTGCTGGATAGCGGATTCTACTGGCCGACTCTGAACAGAGATGCATATTAGTTCTGCAAGGGTTGTGACCGTTGCCAACTGACCGGTGGGATCTCCGCAAGGGATGAAATGCCGCAAGTTCCAGTGATTGTTTGCGAAGTGTTCGACATCTGGGGCATGGACTTCATGGGTCCTTTTCCTTCGTCTTATGGGAATTCCTACATCTTGGTGGCAGTTGAATATGTATCAAAGTGGATAGAAGCCAAGGCCACAAGCACTTGCGAATCTAAAGAAGTGACCAAGTTCCTCAAGAGTCATATATTCAGCCGATTTGGGATACCAAGGGCAATCATCTCCGATCAAGGGACTCACTTCTGCAACCGAACGGTCGAAGCATTGAAGAAGTACGGGGTTCATCACCGCCTATCTAGTCCTTACCATCCTCAAGCCAACGGGCAAGCGGAGATCTCAAACAGAGAAATAAATAGCATCTTAGAGAAGACAGTCAACCCCTCCAGAAAAGATTGGAGCACAAGGTTGGAGGATGCTCTGTGGGCATATCGGACAGCCTACAAAACTCCTATCGGGATGTCCCCATATCGCATCCTCTTTGGGAAGATGTGCCACTTGCTAGTAGGAATTGAGCACCGAGCATACTGGGCAGTTCAGCAGGTTACCGTGGATGCTAAGGCCTGTGAAGAGGAAAGGAAGCTGCAGCTACAAGAGCTGGAAGAGCTCAGATTGGAGTCGTTTGATTCAGCTATGTGGTACAAAGAGAAAACAAAGATGTGGCACGACAGAAATCTGAGAACCAAGAATCTCCAAGTTGGTCAGAAAGTACTACTCTTCCAGTCCAGATTGAAGCTAATGCCTGAGAAACTCAAGTCAAAATGGGCAGGACCTTACATTATCACAGCACTACGTGCCAATGGAGCGGTCGAGATTTCAGGGAGTATCCCTAACTCTGAACCTTTTTTCGTTAATGGGCATAGATTAAAAATATATAGGGAAAATGAAGAGATGTGTGTAGTGGAAGAAATTCCACTACACTTTAATAGAGTCTAATTGACCAGTAGAAAAAAGGGTTTTGGAGTTCCACCTGGTCAACGTAATATGATTCGTGCTTATTGACCAGGTAAAACTTCAAATACCCTTAGTAATGATGTAAATATTGTGAATATTTAGTAATTTAACTTAAGTTCAGTAGAAAAAAAAATATACCAAAAAGATTTTCGGATCTTAAATATTAATTTGGAGTCTGTACTGACCACAAAGATACCACTTGGGTGAAACTCTGAATTATATTTAAGAGCCATTTATTTGCTTTATTTCTATTTTTAGCTAGTTGAGAGGGAGGTATAAAGTGAAATTTGAATTTTGGTGCGTGTTGCAGCTTTGCAGGCGAGTGCAGAGACTGGGAGGGCGCGTGGAGCAGAGACGTGACAGGGGACTGGCTGCGAGAACGCCCAACCGCCTCCCACCCGAAGCGTCGCAACCTGGCAACCACTTACAACCAGTCAAAACCCTCAACTGCCCACCCCACTATAAATACCCCACCGCCTACTCCCCTTCACTTAACAAACGCTTACCTGCATTCTCTCACCCACAACTACCACCCCACTATGAAAACCACCGTGAATCACTACCGGAAAAAGAGAACCACCACCGATACAGACCATGGCAAAGAGTAAAGCAACCAACAACCCAGCACCCAACACCGGCGAAGACCTCCCAGAAGCCCGAGCGACAGCCGAATCGCGGCCACCGAGTCCACAACGATCACAGCTAACGCTGACGACACAAATTCCGGCAATGGTTCCTTTAGACGCACTGGCAGCGTATCTAAGGCAACAAGACCTGAACAAAGATTGGACAGCGACCCTGGCCGGATTTAGCCTGACCGGAGGAATGCCTGCGACACCAAACCCTACCCCAATTGCAACCACAGTAAACCCACCCACCACCACCCCAAAAACCTCAAATCCGACATCCGAAAAGACCTCCCCAACAGTAACTGCACAATCAAAACCCTCTCACCTTTCTCCCATACACCAACAAACAGAGCCGCTCGACGTTAGCCCTCTTTTCGCCTATCAAGATCCCAACTGGGGAGAAACAGAGGAAAAGGAGAGCGGAGGGGGAGTAAGCGAGGGCGAGAAGGATGAAGCAGAGGAGATAGTGGCCACTGAAGCCACAGCCGATGAAGCAGAGAAGGAGGAGATAGACCTGAACGAAATGGCCAAGAAGCAAGGGTTAATGACGGATGAGGAGTTCCAATCGGTTTTACACAAGGGAGATAGGATCGTGGTAAATACTGAAGGGGTGGCTGAGGTACTGGACCTCGCATCCCAGGCAGTAGGGAGAGGGGAAACAACCATGGAAGTAGATGAATCAGAGGGGGTAGTCCACCAATCCGTGGAGAAAATGACAGAAGAACAACCGAGTAAGGCTGGCAAACTTGAGGAGGAGAGGCAAGAACCAGAAACACATCATGAGGAAGCCTCAGTGGTGACTAAACCAAATCCAGTAAAGAGGAGGCTAGTGTTGAAGAACGACCCCAAGGTAGAAAGGCAGAAACTGTTGGAACATATATACTAAAAAGCATTTTTCGAGTTTATTTTTGAATTTGATAAATTGCTTGTATATTGTAAACACTCTTCATTTAATGAGAATAATAAATGTTTTCTTCACACTGTGTATTTTACTTTAATGGGTATTGACCGTATTTAATTATATATTAAATTATATAATTAGAACGCCGAAAAGTAAAATCAGTCTAAGTCTTCTACATTGAAGGTTGGGTCGTGGAACAGGTCATCACAGTACGTGGCCCAACCGGTACCTTGTAGAAGTAAAACTTTTTCACAACCTAGATAGGCTTTGGCTACCTATCGTGAAAGGTTGCAGTGTCCATCCGAAAAGTCGTCTTTACCTTGAGAATGATTAGTGACACTGGTGTGGTATAGCATTGAATGGATCTAAATTATAGACACGTCTTTGTTGCTATCTACTGTAAGACGATGCCTTGGAGATTTAATATTTCCTAATCTTTGTAATAATATAGGACACACGTTATTTAATCATACGCTGCTTTGACTTATCAATAGGTGTGGGTTTTTCGTAACCCAATATTCCTGATATCTTGGGTAGTAGTAATTAATAACTAGAATGGTGTCAGTTTTATTATTACATTGAATCGTGTGCCCGCGTCGTTTGACTATATCCCCAAGAGGTGTTCGAGAGAAGTTCTATTATTCGGAAACCCGGCCGGTTTGGATTTAATCCAAGAATAAATAGAAAAGGAAAAAGTATATTTTTAATATACATCTCGTACTAGACAAACTCTTGGAAATAAAGATATTGATTAATTTAAAGTCTATAGCAGACTACAAATTAATTAATGGATATAGAAAGTCTTAGACACGAGAAATAATATATTAAAGAGGTTAACCCGGATTGCTTGTAATCACGGATTGGATGGGCGGTCAATATTTCTTCTATAGTGGCACAAGAAATATTCCATTGGCCTTATATTAAATTATGGGTTATAATTTAATTAGTAAAGAAGGTCCAATGGGGGAGGCCCAATCCAAGCCCCATAGATCCCTAACCTAGCCCATCATAAACTCTATAAATAAGAATGTAAGGAGATGAGACAAATGTTATCACAAACCCTAGCCTCCACACTTGGCTTTCTTGTCTTCTCCTTCAAGATTCTTATAATTTCTAAGAGATTCCTCCCACAAGGAATTTAGATCTATAGAGTTAAGGGTCATAGGTTAGAAGATCTTTGGTCTTGCATTCATAATCAAGCTTCAAGATCTACACGTGGAGAAGTAGCAAGCCACTTCGATTCTTTGGAGAATCATTGTTGTAAGTATTCAATAACATAATTTAATTTAAATTATGTGATTAATTGCGCAATTATATGTTTCTACATGTTCAAGCATGAAATTGAATCGACCCACATAATCACCTAAATAGATTCTTATGTGGATTTATTTGTTTTGCAATTTCCGCTGCGATTATCCCCAACAGAAACCCCAAAGAGTGTCACAAAGATGCTTAGGAAAGTGGAAGTCCAACAAGGCAGGAGCAAACACAGCAGCAGATGCAGTGGAGGTCTCTAGCGATGACGAGAAGACTACTCCTACAAAACCTGGGGAGAAGCCCTCGACAACTAGCCAGAAGGACACACAGAAGGCAACAGGGACAGTTTCATCAACGCCGACTGACCAGAAGGGAGAAGCTGACAAGGTGGCTGAGGGTCTGGACCTCGCATCAGAGTCAGTAGGTCGGGAGGAGGCGGCAGGAAGTGATACTAGTACCCGTGCGGTGACCGAGCCTACCACCCAGGAGGACGTTTCAACACAAGCAGACGAAGAAGCAGAGGCAATGGAAATCGAAGAAGCCAAGTACATCCAAGAAAGAAGGAGAAAGGGGAAAGCCCCTGCCAAGAAGAAACAAGCCGTAAAGAAACAGCGCACTGCCAATGCCAGCATAGTGATCAGAGAGCCGGAGAAGAGAGGGAGATTAAGCGACAACGACTACACTTCCAGCGAGGAGTTTGACTTGGAGAGTGATATCTCTCTAGAAGGGGAAGAATACCATGAGCAGCAGCTCCCCGACAACCACCATGAACTAGTCCACCCTCCGGTAGAGAGGATCGTGTACCGATGGTGGAGGACATGAAGCACTTCGACACCAAAAAGCTTCAAGACGCATTTGACGACAAGGAAGATAGCAGCAAGCAGGTCAAATGCGGAAAGGTACTCCACATACCCTCTTTGGATGAGTTATCTGTTCATGATTCCTTCCTGGCCAGTATGGAAGCATTGGGTTTTGAGTGGCTGTTAGAGAATAGGGACCCGGAGATATCTGTGAGATTAGCGAAGGAGTTCTTCACCACATTTAGGTTCCAAGTCACTACGGACCTAGACGAGGTGTCAATTTCCTTTAGAATATTCGGTGGAGAACTGTCCATGAGTATGATCAAGTGGACTGTGCGACTGGTTATGTGTACCCTGGAGGAGGCTATAGGACCAGAATGGAGAAGCAGGGAGAGGGGGGTACCGAGGAGACACATAGACTTTGAGCCCCAGGAAGCCTGGGAGGAGCTAACCCACCCCGATGCTGGTCAGTTCGCCTCCACTACATCCAGATCCACCCACTTCAACAATTCCATGCTCAGATTGGTGTAGCTCTACTTAGGCTATAACTTACTGGGACAGAGTAATTCAGCTGCCAGAACGTCCATGACTGAATTGTACATGGTATGGTGCGCTAATCGCGGAAGGAGGCTGCATTTGGGATTTTGGACAGCCTACCAATGCCACCTGATAGCCACCCACCCAGCTAGGAACTTGTCCCTCTGCAACATACTGGGAGCCTTCGTGCGCAACAACATCATCATAACAGAGGCAGAAGACCTACCTCCGATGTACATGGTCGATGCTCCTGGCCTGTTCGATATACAATCACGGACAGAGATGGCAAAGCTGACGACCCTAATGGAGAGCATCCTAAAGGAATTGGCGAAAGGAAAGGAAAGCACTGGAGCTGGAACAAGTGGAGATGGAGGACAGAACGAGGAACCCACCGAACCTGAGGAAGAAGAAGGTGATGAACAAGATGAGGAAGATGACAACCAACCGGAATCCACTGAAGAGGAACCAAAGGAACCACCTGCACAGACACCTGCGCCAAGGAGGAGCAGGAGGAACGTCTGACAGACCCCCCCCCCCAAATTGACCAGTTAGTTTTCTTTTTAATTTTTTTAAATTTCTGGTTTTTTTTTTACTTTTGTTAAATAGGTAGAATTATGTGTATTAAATGTGAGCAAACCCCATTCATAACACTTAGCCTATTCAATAGTCTAAGTGTGAGAAGTAAAGGGTTTGCTACTTCGGTGCATGTGTTCTGTCATAAGCATGTTAACTCACACTTAGCCTATTGCGTAGTCTAAGTGTGAGGATTTTATATGTTTAGATATCATGTTTTGTAAATATTTTGCTCTGTTTTGTAAATCTATATATATATATCTGAAGCTCTCCCACTTAGCCCATTGCATAGTCTAAGTGTGAGAAGTTTTTAGATATAGTATGTGTTTATTTTAATTGTGTGTCTGTCATACTAGCCATTCCCATTTTTCACTTCACAGCCCGTATCTGGGGCAGACACTTGTGAAGAGAGAGGGGGGAGCAAATGGCCAGTATGACATGTATATGTGTTATTTGAGTCAGTGCATGTTAGTGTTTTTTAGGGTTTGTTTAGGTCTAGGAATTATGTGTTATGTGTTTTTTTTTAATGAATGGGCTTAAAACTCAACTGCCTCGAACTGACGGTGAGGGGAATTGAGGGAGATAAGGCATGCCGGAAAACAGAAACCACCCCCTCCAGTAACCCCTAGTCAGTATAGATGATGCAAGTATGAAGGAAAAACTCATCCCTTAGGTCAGACACGAAAGCCCTCTTAAAAGGTGAGTTAGAAGCCCCAAAGTGGAAATGCTTTCCACTAAACACTGAAAAAAAAGAAGTGTGGCTACCACATGATGTCTAGGGAAAGGTGACCGCGTGTAGCAAACCCTAAAGACAGTAGGAAACCCCCCCCCCCCCCCGAAAAAAAAAGAAAAAAAAAAAAAAACCCTACCCTTAGAACCCCATTTTCTAACCTGATCTATACCCCGAAATAACCCATAAACCACTGGAACTGTGTGTGTGCAAGGCATAAGGCAAGGAGGCAACTGCCCAGGAGGACATACAAAAGAAACCAGCTGAAGAAAAGAAAAGCAAAGAAAGAAGGAGAAAATCGATCTAAAAAAAAATTCCAGATCCAAAAAAATAGAAGAAGGTATAAGGGTGGCTAAGCCACAGGAAAGAAAACCGAAGAAAATAGTCGCAGGTACTTGACCACAAAAAGAGAAAGGAGGAAGAAGGAATAAGGGTGGCGAAGCCACAAGGAAGCTACTGACCAGTTGGAAGCCAGTGTCAGAAATTGTCCAGCCGAAGAAAAAGCCCTAGCCAGAAGCCCGAATGCACACAGTTCTCCCTCATCAAATAAGTAATTAGTTTTGAACCTTAGAGCCTTAGGAACAACTACCCCAAACATTACAAACCAATAGCCCCGTTACAAGCCTTAAAGATCTTCAGGAGCTGCACGTGAGATCTGAGTCCGAAACATCTATGAGGAATGAGTGAATGAGTGAACCCAAGGTTTGGCCTAGGATTGGGTGATCCTGACAAGCAGATATACTGACTGGGGAGGAAAAGGGGGTTGGCAGAAGTTCAAGGCTGCCTAAGGCCGGATTGCACCTGATCTCGAGGGGAGGGGTGGTTGAAAATATAGCCTGTTCTATGTGTTTAAGTTAATTATATGTGTTATGTGTATGTGTCGTTGTTCATTTTCTTTTGCGTCAGAGTCTTGAGTCTAGTTAGGTAGATTCGGTCAGGGGGAGTAACCAGGCTCGAATTCGACTTATTTCTTTTTTTGTTTGTCTTCACGCTTGAGGACAAGCATGTGGTAAGTGTGAGCAGTTTGATAAGTCGTATTCTAAGCCTTGGTTACTGATCAGTATGTCGTGAAATGCATGTATTATCTGCAAAACAGTTGCTAAAGTGTGCAGGATTAAAGGATCCAAGTCAGTAGGAGACGATTCAGGTGACACAAGTGAAAAGAGCGCCAGAAGGGTGCAATACTAACCAAGATGCATGCCAGAGAAAAGGCTCGAGATGGAGAAGAAAGATAGCTGGGATGATCATTCACAAGGGCAGAAAAGTCAAATCGTGAATGAAGTCTACCCTAAAAGAAAGGGCAAGCCTCCCTATAAAAGAAGCCACTTGGAGAGAGAACAGGGGTTCGGTTCGAAGTTCGGCTCTCATACACACTTAGTAGAATTCTCTCTAGAAGATCAGTCCTTCAGCATCATCCACTTTCTTGTTCCTCGCCAGAGCTATGGTCACTTGACGTCCAAAAGTCTACCGGAGTAGTCATCATCCCACCGTTCCAGCCAGTTCGTCGTAGTAGTATAACAGTTTCACCGCCCGGAGTGGCAAAAACAATCGTTACTCGCTTTCTAGTTGTATCTTTACTTGCTTTCTCCGTTGGATCTGTGCAAACATTTTTCTTTGTTGCCTTTTGAAGTACTTGGTGAAGATCTAAACATTTTAGTTATGAAATTTCTATTCCGAATGTCTCTTTGGTTTGAGTTTGCTTCATTTTGCCTAGGAAAGTTAGATTTAGTTATCGCCTTTAACTTTTAAGTGCGTGCATGTATTTTTCTTTCGAGTAAGCTAGATTTGTGATTGTCGATCGAATTTTATAGTTATGTTTCAGTCTGAGTTTTCGTGCATGAGTCTTTTCGATCCACACTGTGATCACCACCTTGCATGTCAGTCAGTAGAGGTAAAACTGCAGTCTGCCGTCAAGTTTGAGTATTTTAATTTTATAGATCTTGAGTTTGAAGTCATGAATCTGAGTTTAGTTATGGTGTTTGTGTTCATATGATTTATGTTAATGCTTGGTGAAGAAGAAAACGTCAAAATCAACTTTAGTTTGGACCACTTTAGTTTTAAGTTACTTTTGCTTTTGTTCTCTACTTTTCAGTTGTACAGACCTGTCAGAAAGCCAACCAGCCACTAGATATACCTTGTTGTCTAAATTTTCTCTTTTAGTAACTGTCTACTTTTCATATACCTCTGAGACACTTTGTCCCCTGTTTTCACGAACACAACCACATGCCTGTTATTTTCACGCCTACTACTCAGTAGAGTACCACCTTTATTTCTTGCTTAGGTAAAATCTCAACCCAAGCTTGGTAGCTAACCAAAAAACACCTAGGAATGTCACCACAGTATCCGAATGTGTCCATCCTTGTGGGATTCGACCCTTACCTCCATTATACTAATCAGTAAAAGTGGGTTGAGGAATATCTGTTTGATACCAGGTCCCGATTATCGTGCCAACGACTCAGCTGGGTCGGGAATCTCATCCTGATCAGTTGGATACACTTGTAATTACATACGTTGACCGAGAAAAAACCTGCGCTTTCACTAACCTTATGCTATTTTATATGAACTATAACCATGCTTTGGAGGCTCAAAGAAGTAATAGTGCAAAGCTTGAATACTATGATTCAACAAAAGTGCCTATTTTGCGAACAGAATTGGAAATCGAGAAACATGCATCAACAATATATAGTGGCAGTGCTTTTAATGCAATTCAAGAGGAGATAGTTTATGCATGTTTCTCTTTGTCTTGTGCAACTCTAGGAGTGTCTACCAATAGAGAGAATGAAGTATATAACATAAATGACAAGGATTCAAACTCATGGACAGTGACTTACTCCATTGGTGATGACACCTATTTGTGTGGATGTAAAAAGTTTGAGAGACTTGGTCTATCGTGCAGCCATATATTTTGTGTGTTGAAATATAAGTTTGTTAAGTTGATACCCGAGAAGTTGCGTGGATGGAGATGGTTGAAGTCACAGTTTGTGAAGCCAATACATGGAGGTTTTTGTGATGATCATGAAGTATTCTCTGTTGTAGACGAGAAGAAGATTGCATTTAAAAACATGTATGCATTATTCTTTGAAATAGTAGAAAGTATTGAAGGGAACATTGACCAAATCAATGCATTTACTACAATTATTGAAGAAGGTAAGAAGCAGCTTCTTGGAGAAGGTGTTGTTCTGTCTTCAATAGAGAAGAGAGCATTGATTGAAAACTTCTATGGATCACAAGTACCAAACTTTATTGAAGTTCATCCTCCTAATGTTGTCAGTACAAAGGGAAGTGGAAGTAGGAGGAAATCAAAGAAGGAGGCAGCAATCAAGTTAGCAAAGAAACCAGGCCGAAAGTGTGGAAACTGTCATGTGATAGGACACCATGATTCGAGGAACTGCAAAAAGGTGAATGAGAAGACAAAACAGAGGCAGTGAGGATTTGTAAAGAAATAGTTCACTCTGGTTTTAGGAGGAGAAGAACAAGAAAAAGAGTAGAAACCAATGTTGAAGCTGGTTGTTTTGTTCCATTAGTTCAGTTCCAAAATTTATTACTTCATTCGGATATTTCTGTTCTTCATTCCTTTAAATCTGTACTTCAGTCTTATAGTTTCTTCATTTGCATATTGAATTTGAATTTGTTTAAACTTTTTGCAAGCTTAAATAGAATAGACTGAAGTGTTTTTATAATGGCTTATTTTTTCTTTATTATGACGTTTATCTTAATCTTACTTTGATATATTTTACATTTGTCAATCACTTATCAATTATCAATAGATCTCAGAAATGAACTAAATATGGTACCCAATGCAGTGTTTCAGGCTAACACTGAACAACATTTAAAGAGGAAAAACCAATGTTGAGGCTTGTTGTTCTATTCTGTTCCAGTAGCTCTGTTACAAATGTTACTTTATTCGGATATTTCTGTTCTTCATTCCCTTACTTTTGTACTTCAATCATGTAGTTTCTTACTTCATTTACATTTTTGAATTTGAACTTGTTTACACCTTTTGCAAGCTTAAAGAGAATAGACTGAATTTTTTTTATAATGTCTTATTAATCTTAAAGAGAATAGACAAAATATATAGTATGAGTAGATTATTAATCTTACTTTATATTTTCCATTTGTCGATAGATCTTTGAAATGAAATAAGATTTCTGAAATGAACTAAATCGGTTACCCAATGCAGTATTATAGTCTAATAATGAACAACATTACAAAGTTTGGTATTTTATTCAAAATTGCTCATAACACATGTATGTCAAATACAAAATTTGATTCATTATTTCTTCTTTAAATATGCCGCAATCATTTTCTCAACATCAATTTTAATGTGTTTGCTTTCCTCTGCATAATACGCTGATGTAACAATTTTGTTGTTGAAGCTTTCGTGGCTGTTTTCAGCTAACAGCAGTGCCGAACAATATTTTGCCCTCAAGCTTTGAAGCACACCTGAGCTTGATTTCTTCAAGCCGCAATTCCAGCAACCTTCACGCTTACCCTTGTACGTTTCCATATGCCGCATCAGAAATACTCCACAGTCTTCAACGTTATCAACTGTCCTCCATGGCATTTTCAATCTCTCCATTTTGGCGTTGGAAACGATCTTGCAATATGCGTGGAGACCATTCTTGGTGAGGAAGTGACAAAAATATGATCTCTGCATGTACAAAACAAATACATGGCATTTGTAGTTGTGTGTATTCATATGTATGTGCTATAAAATTCAATCATAAGAGAAGAATACGAACCAATGTTTCTGGAATGTGACCATAATTAATTGTGAGGTCGTTGTCATCCCCGTTTGCAGAATTGTCTATTATAGCAATAGCATTTCTCTTGAAGCAAAAACAAACAGCATAATAATGCTGATTTGGACATATAGGGAAGAAGACCTATTGAATGAAGTAACAAGCAATATGAATGAAGTAATAAAGTATACAAATGAAGTACTGAACAATCTGAAAAATGAAGTAACATGAAAAATGAATGAAGTAATATAGTGTATAAATGAAGTACTAATGAAGTAATGATGCTTGTACCGTGTTCACATCTTTCCATTTGAAATATGGAATTTCCTTCACCTCTCTATCCAAGTTGTTACAGAAGTTTGCAATAACTGTGTTGACATCCATGGATTGAGGCTTTGTCACAATGGTGTACAACTGCATATTAATATTAATGTAGTTAGGATCTTCACAACATACAATCTTATTATATTTCAATAATTTGTACTTACACATGGATAAGTGGTGAAGAATAGCCGCCTTGATGAGTATGGTGATCGGATTTCTTCCATGTTGTTGAGGTAGGAAGCCCATGCATCTATAACGCCAACCACAATCACTTGCCAAGGTATCAAAGAACACATATCCATCTTTGTAACTTTCACAACATCGTCGTCATAAACAATTACAAATCTGCACATTGTGTAATACATGTTAGAATTTCACATTCTATTGTTGGATATGTTAATAGTGTGATATACTATTAGAAAACAATATTAGAAATCATACCCATCTCTTTCATGTGTTACAAGAATCCAGTAATATGATTCTTTCTCATCTTTACTGAGCTTGTTCGTAATCTTAACTGGTCTGTCAGCGAATGGAGATCGCAATGCATGAGAAACAGTTTTCTCTGCTCTAGTGCGTACCTCCATTCGACCCTTCAAAGTTTTGATCTATTGTTTGCAATAAATAAATCACTTGTAACACATTATTTATTAACCACAAGACAAACTTCAGAGTATATATTATTAGATTCTTAATTTGCACAGGATTACCTTGTTAGCATTGTAAACAATGATCTCAGTCCCCACCGGCTTACCAACTAGAGGACCACTATCCATGAAATCATCATCAATGTCTATATCCTTGTAAGCATCAATAACTGACTGTATTTCCGCAGCGACATTAACATTCTATTCACCAAAATATAGATATAAGTTTTTCCATGATGTAGTGTATCATATTAATAATGAAGTATTATATAATTAGATAGTTCATTCATAGATATGTTTACTTCATCACAACCAAATATTACTTCATCCAGAATAAATTTATACCTTTGCTCCATTATCTGTATGCAATCTCATATTTGCTCCATGTTAAACTACACACGGTGTATTAAAATCCTGGTAGTGGCAATACGTGCATTCAAAAAATGATTCATTTCAAGGACAATTTACTTCATCATATAGGAGGCATACTTCTAGCTATTGTAATATTACCTCTACCACTAGATTAGCTTCTAAGTTTCCCCTAAGTCCAGCATCAACATTGAAGATTGATGGTGGAATATTCTGCAAGTAGTATTATATAATCAGATAGTTCATTCAGTAAGATGTTTACTTCATCACAACTAAATATTACTTCATGCAGAATGGATAATTATATAACTAGATAGTTCATTCAGTGTGATTTTTACTTCATCAAAACTAAGTATTACTTCATCCGGAATAAATTTATACCTTTGCTCCATCTTTTGGCTCACTATCTGTATGCGATCTCATATTTGCTCCATGTTGAACTACACACGACGTATTAAAATCCTGGTAGTTGCAATACGTCCATTCAAAAAATGATTCATTCAAGGAAAATTTACTTCATCATATAGGAGGCATACTTCTAACTATTGTAGTATTACCTCTGCCACTATATTAGCTTCTAAGTTTCCTCTAAGTCCAACATCAGGATTGAAGATTGATGGTGGAATATTCTGCCATTAGTATTATATAATCAGATAGTTCATTCATTTAGATGTTTACTTCATCACAACTAAATATTAGTTAATCCAGAATGAATAATTATATAATTAAATAGTTCATTCAGTGAGATTTTTACTTCATCCATAATGAATTTATACCTTTGCTCCATCATCTTTTAGCTCATCATTTGTATACGATCTCATATTTGCTCCATGTTGAACTACACACGGTGTATTAAAATCCTGATAGTTGCAATACGTCCATTCAAAAAATGATTCATTTCAAGGACAATTTACTTCATCATACAGGAGGCATGCTTCTAGCTATTGTAATATTACCTTTGCCACTAGATTAGCTTCTAAGTTTCCCTTAAGTCCAGCATCAACATTGAAGATTGATGGTGGAATATTCTGCCAGTAGTATTATATAATTAGATAGTTCATTCAATGAGATGTTTACTTCATCACAACTAAATATTATTTCATGCAGAATCAATAAGAGCCAAGAACAGCTTCTTACCTTATCCAAATCTTGGACAGGCATGAATTGCACAGCCTCAAAGATGTAGCTTCCGGGATCTATGTCCCTTGTTGGTGTAGTATCAACTGTATATAATAAACAGGAATACAAACAAAACCCAATGAACAAGTACTCTTCATTTTAAAACCCCATTATGGAGAAAGTCAGTTTGTTACAAAAACCATATAATACAACAAAAAGGTTTAGTTCATCCCAAATACATGCCATACTAATGTGTTTTATAAATTACATCCCAATAACATAAAACTCCAAGCACAACATCACGACGCAACCCATCATCAACTTACGTTTCTTTCATGAAACTCTAATCCTAGATCAAACGATGGCCCTTCTGTTTGCCATTTGGCTGCAACTTTAGAGCACCCATCATTGTTTATCTCATCTGCACCATCTTTCAACTCCTTCATCAGTTCACCAAGGACATCAGCAGCCTTTCCCATAAGTGTGATAACTGTAGTTCTACGTTGGGTTGTCTTAGAGATATCTTTGGGCTTTGCCGCAGAGGAGGACGCAATATTGACCTTGACAACCTCTTCAGACAGGTAGCTTATTCGGGGATCAAAGATTGGCTCCTTAATGCCTCTGCCGAATGGCCCGGGCTCAAGCTCCATTTTCTGGCGTTGGTGGATTAACGTGCTTGTCCAGCCCTTAATGGTTGGGAATGTTCGGGTAACAGGCCTCGATCGAAGCACAATCCTATCAATATAACATGGCTACAAAATGAAAGCTATCATTAGTAAAGTTCATATTTAAAACATATTTATTCAAGGTTAATAAATTTTTGAATTTAAAACTTACCACCAGAAATGAAATTGGGCCAGTGAATGGTTTGTCCTTGTTTTTAGCCCAGGTATTATAGGCCTTGAGTAAGCTATCAATGACATAGCCACACCAGTTGTATTCCTTGACATTATCAATGTCATGGATTACCCCTTCAATTTGCGTGTGCAAGTATCCATCTCCCTTGGGGTTGATCAAGATTGTATCAACCAAAATCAGGAATATCTTCCTGAACTTCTCCCCTCCACTGACATCACTTAACATCTTTTCTATAAGCATATTTGCACCCATTGTAGACCTCTTTCGACCTCCAGATTCTGCAATCTCATCCATGAACTTGTTGCTCTTTTGACGTCCATTATGCTCTAACTTCAAACTACCATTTGGCAACCCCAAGGTAGCCCGCACATCATCATGCCCAATATGTAGTATACCACGTTGGTATACTACACCGCATGTATCTTGATCAAAATGATCAAGAATCTCAAATGCGAGCTTCGCTGGGATATAGTTCAAGTTAAAGTGCAAAAGACTTCCAAACCCCATATCTTCTACAACATCTCTTTGATCACCATTAAGCGATTCAATCGCTTCAACATATTTCCTAGGTCCTCTCTTAAGACATAGGATTCTCTGGACAGAAGGTCTACTTGCATCTTCTTTAGCATCATTATGAACAAACTTTTTACCTTTCTCTTTTCCTTTTTTAGCATCATTCCCTTCTATATTTTCCGATTCTGCAACTTTGTTAACAATCTTCTTTCTTCGCTTCTCCTTATCCTTATCTCTCTGTTCCCCACCAGGTAAAGCACCTTCTGTTTCCCTGATTCTCTTTGTGCCAAACATATGCAAGTAAAATTATTTAGTTCATCAGTTAACTTATTTAGGTCATTGCAACTAAAATTTATTTTAAAACTAACCTTGGTTCTCTGTATTTGCCAGCTTATCATGCTTATGTTTAGTCCTCCTTTCATCATTAAAGTCATTACCACCACATGCTTGCTTCATATTCATCATTTCTGAAAAAAGTGGACTATTTTAGTCAATGAATAAAATTACATGTTGTATTAAATCAAACCATGATGGAAGTTTTGGAATTTAACCTTGAAGCTTCTCAATGGGCGTAATGGTTTTCTCTATAGCCTTCAATTTCTTGTCCCCTGCATCAGCATCATCATTAATAAATACAATTAATAGTACTAGTTAACTACACCATGTCAATTTATTATTTCAAAACAAAAATAACTTAGACTTCACTTTTTACCTTCCAGAACATAATTTTAATGCCTTTAGCTGCATCGAATTTCTCTACAGATGAACCTTTGGCTATATAAAAAGTACACAACACATTAAAAATTAAAAATTAGATAATGATCAAATTCTTAACTAATCATATGAATTCAATACTTCATTCATCTATGCTTTAATTTCATTTTTTACTTAATGTCAACACAGTTATTGGATACTTCATTTTTAGAGTCATTTACTTAATAGTATTCCAAGAGAATTATCTATTATTGTGGATGATATGTTGTATATTAATTCTGTGTTTGTTATGTATAGATAAAAATTCCTCTGCAACTAGCAAGAATGCAAGTAGTTCTAAAATCTCTGCTACCAAAAGTAAAAAATTAAATTAAAGCATAGATGAATGAAGTATTGAATTCATATGATTAAGTAAGATCTTGATCTTTGTCTAATTTTTAAATTTCAATGTGTTGATTACTTTTTATATAGCCAAAGGTTCATCTGTAGAGAAATTGGATGCAGTTAAAGGCCTCAAAAATTCTGTTCCGGAAGGTAAAAAGTGAAGTCTAAGCTATTTTTGTTTTGAAATAATAAATTGACATGGTGTAGTTAACTAGTACTATTAATTGTATTTATTAATGATGATGCTGATGCAGGGGACAAGAAATTGAAGGCTATAGAGAAAACCATTACACCCATTGAGAAGCTTAAAGGTTAAATTCCAAAACTTCCATTATGGTTTGATTTAATACAACATGTAATTTAATTCATTCACTAAAATAGTCCACTTTTTTCAGAAATGATGAATATGAACAAAGTATGTGGTGGTAATGACTTTAATGATGAATTGAGGACTAAACATAAGCATGATAAGCCAGCAAATACAGAGAACAAAGGTTAGTTTTAAAATAAATTTTAGTTGCAATGACCTAAATAAGTTAACTGATGAACTAAATAATTTTACTTGCATATGTTAGGCGCAAAGAGAATCAGAGAAACAGAAGGTGCTTTACCTGGTGGGGAACAGAGAGATAAGGATAAGGAAAAGCGAAGAAAGAAGATTGTTAACAAAGTTGCAGAATCGGAAAATACAGAAGGAAATGATGCTAAAAAAGGAAAAGAGAAAGGTAAAAAGTTTGTTCGTAATGATGCTAAAGAAGATGCAAGTAGACCTTCTGTCCAGAGAGTCCTATGTCTTAAGAGAGGACCTAGGAAATTTGTTGAAGCGATTGAATCGTTTAATGGTGATCAAAGAAATGCTGTAGAAGATATTGGGTTTGGAAGTCTTTTGCACTTCAACTTGAACTATATCCCAGCGAAGCTCGCATTTGAGATTCTTGATCATTTTGATCAAGATACATGCGGTGTAGTTTACCAACGTGGTATACTACATATTGGGCATGATGATGTGCGGGCTACCTTGGGGTTTCCAAATGGTAGTTTGAAGTTAGAGCATAATGGACGTCAAAAGAGCAACAAGTTCATAGATGAGATTGCAAAATCTGGAGGTCGAAAGAGGTCTACAATGGGTGCAGATATGCTTATAGAAAAGATGTTAAGTGATGCCAGTGGAGGGGAGAAGTTCAGGAAGATATTCCTGATTTTGGTTGATACAATCTTGATCAACCCTAAGGGAGATGGATACTTGCACACGCAAATTGAAGGGGTAATCCATGACATTGATAATGTCAAGGAATACAACTGGTGTGGCTATGTCATTGATAGCTTACTCAAGGCCTATAATACCTGGGCTGAAAACAAGGACAAACCATTCACTGGCCCAATTTCATTTCTGGTGGTAAGTTTTATATTCAAAATTTTATTAACATTGAATAAATATGTTTTAAATATGAACTTTACTAATGATAGCTTTCATTTTGTAGCCATGTTATATTGATAGGATTGTGCTTCGATCGAGGCCTGTTACCCGAACATTCCCAACCATTAAGGGCTGTACAAGCACGTTAATCCACCAACGCCAGAAAATGGAGCTTGAGCCCGGGCCATTCGGCAGAGGCATTAAGGAGCCAATCTTTGATCCCCGAACAAGCTACCTGTCTGAAGACGTTGTCAAGGTCAATATTGCGTCCTCCTCTGCGGCAAAGCCCAATGATATCTCTAAGGCAACCCAACGTAGAACTACAGTTATCACACTTATGGGAAAGGCTGCTGATGTCCTTGGTGAACTGATGACGGAGTTGAAAGATGGTGCAGATGAGATAAAGAATGATGGGTGCTCTAAAGTTGCAGCCAAATGCACAATGAAGATGATGGGGTTGAATGAGATGGAGCCGGAAGAAGATGCCAATGATGTACAGTCCATGTCTCAAGCAATGGAAGAAGATGACCTCGACAATCCTGAGTTTATTGAGGCTGTAGAAAAAGTAATGAGGGTGGTTGAACAAAGAAAGAAATGGCAAACAGAAGGGCCATCGTTTGATCTAGGATTAGAGATTCATGGAAGAAACGTAAGTTGATGATGGTTGTGTCGTGATGTTGTGCTTGGAATTTTATGTTATTGTGATGTAATTTATAAAACACATTAGTATGGCATGTATTTGGGATGAACTAAACCTTTTTGTTGTATTATATGGTTTTTGTAACTAACTGACTTCCTCCATAATGGGGTTTTAAAATGAAGAATACTTGTTCATTGGGTTTTGTTTGTATACCTGTTTATTATATACAGGTTGATACTACACCAACAAGGGACATAGATCCCGGAAGCTACATCTTTAAGGCTGTGCAATTCATGCCTGTCTAAGATTTGGACAAGGTAAGAAGCTGTTCTTGGCTCTTATTGATTCTGCATGAAGTAATATTTAGTTGTGATGAAGTAAACATCTCATTGAATGAACTATCTAATTATATAATACTACTGACAGAATATTGCACCATCAATCTTCAATGTTGATGCTGGACTTAAGGGAAACATAGAAGCTAATCTAGTGGCAGAGGTAATATTACAATAGCTAGAAGTATGCCTCCTATATGATGAAGTAAATTGTCATTGAAATGAATCATTTTTTGAATGGACGTATTGCAACTATCACGATTTTAATACACCGTGTGTAGTTCAACATGGAGCAAATATGAGATCGTATACAGATGATGAGCTAAAAGATGATGGAGCAAAGGTATAAATTTATTATGCATGAAGTAAAAATCTCACTGAATGAACTATTTAATTATATAATTATTCATTCTGGATGAACTAATATTTAGTTGTGATGAAGTAAACATCTAAATGAATGAACTATCTGATTATGTAATACTAATGGCAGAATATTCCACCATCAATCTTCAATCTTGATGCTGGACTTAGAGGAAACTTAGAAGCTAATCTAGTGGCAGAGGTAATACTACAATAGTTAGAAGTATGCCTCCTATATGATGAAGTAAATTTTCCTTGAATGAATCATTTTTTAAATGGACGTATTGCAACTACCAGGATTTTAATACGTCGTGTGTAGTTCAACATGGAGCAAATATGAGATCGCATACAGATAATGAGCCAAAAGATGGAGCAAAGGTATAAATTTATTCTGGATGAAGTAACACTTAGTTGTGATTAAGTTAAAATCTCACTGAATGAACTCTCTAGTTATATAATTATCCATTCTGCATGAAGTAATATTTAGTTGTGATGAAGTAAACATCTTACTAAATGAACTATGTGATTATATAATACTACTTGTAGCAGAATATTCCACCATCAATCTTCAATGTTGATGCTGGACTAAGGGGAAACTTAGAAGCTAATCTAGTGGCAGAGGTAATATTACAATAGCTAGTAGTATGCCTCCTATATGAAGAAGTAAATTGTCCTTGAAATGAAACATTTTTTGAATGGACGTATTGCCACTACCAGGATTTTAATACACCGTGTGTAGTTCAACATGGAGCAAATATGAGATTGCATACAGATAATGGAGCAAAGGTATAAATTTATTTTGGATGAAGTAATATTTGGTTGTGATGAAGTAAACATATCTCTGAATGAACTATCTAATAATATAATACTTCATTATTAATATGATACACTACATCATGGAAAAACTTATATCTATATTTTGGTGAATAGAATGTTAATGTCGCTGCGGAAATACAATCAGTTATTGATGCTTACAAGGATATAGACATTGATGATGATTTCATGGATAGTGGTCCTCTAGTTGGTAAGCCGATGGGGACTGAGATCATTGTTTACAATGCTAACAAGGTAATCCTGTACAAATTAAGAATCTAATAATATATACTCTGAAGTTTGTCTTGTGGTTAATAAATAATGTGTTACAAGTGATTTATTTATTGCAAACAATAGATCAAAACTTTGAAGGGTCGAATGGAGGTACGCACTAGAGCAGAGAAAACTGTTTCTCATGCATTGCGATCTCCATTCGCTGACAGACCAGTTAAGATTACAAACAAACTCAGTAAAGATGAGAAAGAATCATATTACTGGATTCTTGTAACACATGAAAGAGATGGGTATGATTTCTAATATTGTTTTCTAATAGTATATCACACTATTAACATATCCAGCAATAGAATGTGAAATTCTAACATGTATTACACAATGTGCAGATCTGTACTTGTTTATGACGACGATGTTGTGAAAGTTACAAAGATGGAAATGTGTTCTTTGATACCTCGGCAATTGATTGTTGTTGGCGTTATAGATGCATGGGCTTCCTACCTCAACAACATGGAAGAAATCCGATCACCATACTCATCAAGGTGGCTATTCTTCACCACTTATCCATGTGTAAGTACAAATTATAGAAATATAATAAGATTGTATGTTGTGAAGATCCTAACTACATTAATATTAATATGCAGTTGTACACCATTGTGACAAAGCCTCAATCCATGGATGTCAACACAGTTATTGCAAACTTCTGTAACAACTTGGACAGAGAGGTAAAGGAAATTCCATATTTCAAATGGAAAGATGTGAACACGGTACAAGCATCATTACTTCATTAGTACTTCATTTCTACACTATATTACTTCATTCATTCATTTTTCATGTTACTTCATTTTCAGATTGTGCAGTACTTCATTTGTATACTTTATTACTTCATTCATATTGCTTGTTACTTCATTCAATAGGTCTTCTTCCCCATATGTTCAAATCAGCATTATTATGCTGTTTGTTTTTGCTTCAAGAGAAATGCTATTGCTATAATAGACAATTCTGCAAACGGGGATGACAACGACCTCACAATTAATTATGGTCATATTCCAGAAACATTGGTTCGTATTCTTCTCTTATGATTGAATTTTATAGCACATACATATGAATACACACAACTACAAATGCCATGTATTTGTTTTGTACATGCAGAGATCATATTTTTGTCACTTCCTCACAAAGAATGGTCTCCACGCATATTGCAAGATCGTTTCCAACGCCAAAATGGAGAGATTGAAAATGCCATGGAGGACAGTTGATAACGTTGAAGACTGTGGAGTATTTCTGATGCGGCATATGGAAACGTACAAGGGTGAGCGTGAAGGTTGCTGGAATTGCGGCTTGAAGAAATCAAGCTCAGGTGTGCTTCAAAGCTTGAGGGCAAAATATTGTTCGGCACTGCTGTTAGCTGAAAACAGCCACGAAAGCTTCAACAACAAAATTGTTACATCAGCGTATTATGAAGAGGAAAGCAAACACATTGAAATTGATGTTGAGAAAATGATTGCTTCATATTTAAAGAAGAATTAATGAATCAAATTTTGTATTTGACATACATCTGTTATGAGCAATTTTGAATAAAATACCACACTTTGTAATGTTGTTCATTATTAGCCTATAATACTGCATTGGGTAACCGATTTAGTTCATTTCAGAAATCTTAGTTCATTTCAAAGATCTATCGACAAATGGAAAATATAAAGTAAGATTAATAATCTACTCGTACTATATATTTTGTCTGTTCTATTTAAGATTAATATGACATTATAAAAAAAATTCAATCTATTCTGTTTAAGCTTGCAAAAGGTCTAAACAAGTTCAAATTCAAAAATGTAAATGAAGTAAGAAACTACATGATTGAAGTACAAAAGTAAGAAACAACCCTCAACATTGGTTTTTCCTCTTTAAATGTTGTTCAGTGTTAGCCTGAAACACTGCATTGGGTACCATATTTAGTTCATTTCTGAGATCTATTGATAAGTGATTGACAAATGTAAAATATATCAAAGTAAGATTAAGATAAACGTCATAATAAAGAAAAAATAAGCCATTATAAAAACACTTCAGTCTATTCTATTTAAGCTTGCAAAAGTTTAAACAAATTCAAATTCAATATGTAAATGAAGAAACTATAAGACTGAAGTATAGATTTAAAGGAATGAAGAACAGAAATATGCGAGTGAAGTAATAAATTTTGGAACAGAACTATTGGAACAAAACAACCAGCTTCAACATTGGTTTCTACTCTTTTTCTTGTTCTTCTCCTCCTAAAACCAGAGTGAACTATTTCTTTCCAAATCCTCACTGCCTCTGTTTTGTCTTCTCATTCACCTTTTTGCAATTCCTCGAATCATGGTGTCCTATCACATGACAGTTTCCACACTTTCGGCCTGGTTTCTTTGCTAACTTGATTCCTGCCTCCTTCTTTGATGTCCTCCTACTTCCACTTCCCTTTGTACTGACAACATTAGGAGGATGAACTTCAATAAAGTTTGGTACTCGTGAGCCATAGAGGTTTTCAATCAATGTTCTCTTCTCTATTGAAGACAGAACAACACCTTCTCCAAGAAACTGCTTCTTACCTTCTTCAATAATTGCAGTAAATGCATTGATTTGGTCAATGTTCCCTTCAATACTTTGTGCTATTTCAAAGAATAATGCATACATGTTTTTAAATGCAATCTTCTTCTCGTCTACAACAGAGAATACTTCATGATCATCACAAAAACCTCCATGTACTGGCTTCACAAACTGTGACTTCAACCATCTCCATCCACTCAACTTCTCGGGTATCAACTTAACAAACTTATATTTCAACACACAAAATATATGGCTGCACGATAGACCAAGTCTCTCAAACTTTTTACATCCACACAAATAGGTGTCATCACCAATGGAGTAAGTCACTGTCCATGAGTTTGAATCCTTGTCATTTATGTTATATACTTCATTCTCTCTATTGGTAGACACTCCTAGAGTTGCACAAGACAAAGAGAAACATGCATAAACTATCTCCTTTTGAATTGCATTAAAAGCACTGCCACTATATATTGTTGATGCATGTTTCTCAATTTCCAATTATGTTCGCAAAATAGGCACTTTTGTTGAATCATAGTATTCAAGCTTTGCACTATTACTTCTTTGAGCCTCCAAAGCATGGTTATAGTTCATATAAAATAGCATAAGGTTAGCCCGACACTTTGAGTACCTTTTAAAAAAGCTATTCTGTGATTCAGACAAAGATGTTGTCTTTATCAACGAGCTCATCGGAAAATCACGGAAAAAGGCAGGAACCCAAAACTTTCTGGATGCAAACATTGACAAAAACCAGTCATTATTGGCCAGCCCATATCTTTCCATTATAGCATGCCAAGATTCTTCAAATGTATCAGGCTCTATCAACTCCGACCAAACACATGCATTCAATTCCTTCTTTAGTTCTTCACTACCAAGCATGTTCTTTGGCAATTTGTCAGCAACTTTATTCATTATATGCCACATGCACCACCTGTGTCTTGTATTAAGAAGAACCTCTGCAATAGCAACTTTCATTCCTAAGTCTTGGTCGGTTACGATTAGCTTCGGAGCCACACCCATACATTTCACAAATTGTTTAAATAACCATGAAAAGGAGTCGGCATTTTCCTTGGACAAAAGGCCAGCAGCAAATGTCACAGGGCGACCATGATTATCCTTGCCCGTAAAAGGAGCAAATATCATGCAGTACCTACATGTTAAAATCACTATAAGACATGCAGAATATACTTTAATCACAAAACACTTCACTTTAATCACGAAATACTTCATTCTAAGCATGTTTTACTTCACTGAAATGGAAAAACAAAGCACTTTAATCATGGATCACAAACACTTCACTCTAACTCTATAATACTTCAGTCTAAGCATATTTTACTTCACTAAAATGATAAAATAGTGCACATAAACATGGATCACAAACACTTCACTCTAATCAAGGAATACTTCACTCTAAGCACATTTTACTTCACTGAAACGAAAAATCAGAGCAATATAAGTATACTCAATACACTTCACTGTAAGCATATTGTAATTCACTAAATGATCAATATACTTCATTGTAAGCTTATTGTAGTTCACTAAATGCTTAATATACTTCACTGAATTGAAAAACAACACTATAAGCATGCAGAAATAAACAATACACTATAATCATTTACTAGTTCACTATATGAACAATATATATCATTATACACTCAATATACTTCATTGAATTGAAAGATAGAAAACCATGAGGCATATGAATATAATTAGTGTGCACGTACCTATTTGTTGAGTATGTCGTATCAAAAGAAACAATATCACCATACAAATGATAATTTCTCTTGGCAGTTGGATCACACCAAAACAAACGTGTCAGTCTATCCTTTGAGTTGACCTCAAATTCATAGGTAAATGCTGCACAAAGTTCCTTCTTACTGCGCATCTCATTTAATAGCATTTGTGCATCAGCTCCTTCCACGTATGCTCTAAGGTCACGTCTGTAGTTGCGCACTTCTAAAACAGTACACCCTACATAATCTAATCCACCAAGAACTTCCTTGAGTAAGCTAAAACTTAAAGTTGGACCGATATTTGCGTTAGCGCAATCAAGTATGAATTTCTGATGGACTAAATCCAAATTGCGGTTCAACTTCATAAAACGCTTATGGCGTTCCTCAACCATCTCGTGATTATGTTCTTCAACAAAACTTTGTATAACATAACCAATACCCATAAAAAACTTCCAAGACACTTTAGCATTACAAAAGCACTTAATAGAAGAACGCTTGCGTTTCACCTCATGTTGTTCATTTTTTCTTTGCTTTGTACCTTCTCGGCTACACACCACATAAATCCAAGTAATGACATCTTTTTCCTTTTTCGATCCCTTCTTACGGGTGTCAAACCCAACATATCGAGCATAATTGTTGTAGAAGTCCAATGCACGATCAAGGGTCATGAAACTTTGTCCAATTTTTGGTTTCAAATCATCGGGACATTTTGGTACGTAAACCACTGTAAGAAATATATACTTCATTGTGAGCATAAAATACTTCACTGTAATCATGTTTTACTTCACTAAAATGAAAAAATAGAGCACTTTAAGCATAAACCACTGTGAGCATAAAATAGTTCACTTAATGGATAATATACTTCCCTAAAATGATAAAACAGAGCACTAAAAACATGGATCACAAACAATTCACTTTAACACTCGAATACTACACTTTAATCATATTTTACTTCACTAAAATGAAAAAATAGAACACTTAAAGCATGAATCACAGACACTTCACTCTAACCATGGAATACTTCACTTAAATCATGTTTTACTTCACTCTAACCATGAATCACAAATATTTTATTCTAGCAATGGAATACTTCACTTTAATGATGTTTTCCTTCATTCTAATGCATAATATACTTCACTAAAAAGCATATTTAATAGACGATAGTACATATTTACTCACTAAAAAGCATATTTCTACACTACAACGCATATTGAGCATATTTACTTCACTGATCGTCACATATAGTTCATTCTTTTCATATCATACACAATCTAATCATGCTGAGCAATAACACTTAATTGATAATTACCTTTAGATTCAGTTTCTCCTTCCTCTCCCGATGAAGAGGAATCAGAATCGAAATAATCTTCCGATGAATGTATCAGAATCGAATCCATGGGATAAGGAATCCAGACGTCGCGATGAAGGAATGAACGTGAAGAATGAGTAAAATCGTGAGCGAATTTGATACCTTCGGTTTGCCACGCTGATCGATCCTGAACGATCACGCTGATCACAGAAGAATGAATTCAATCACGATGAAAAAACGTAGCTGATCAATCGTGAACGAATTGGATCGGGAAGCTGAATTTGTTTCAAACTTGAGAAATTGCGCATGAATTTGGTTCAGAAATCTCACAGTAATTCATGCTTGATTATCGTGAATGAATTCGATTGGGAATCTCATATTTTGGAAGAAATCCTAAGCTAAATTTGGTTGAGATTTGCGCATGATTTGGGAAGATTGAATTCGGAAGATTGAATTCACGATGATGTTCTTTTTTATTCTTTAATTCATATTGAAATATTGAATTCCCAAAATGCCCTTGGACAAGTATTTTTTCATAAAAATCTGAAATTTTGTTTAAACCATAGGATTAGTCTAGATTAACAAGATGTGTGGCTGAGATTTGTTCTCTAGTTATATACTTAAAAATAGTTAGACCTTGATCATTCCTCTATATATATATATATATATAAATATATATATATATATAGGGGCTATATATATATATAGGGGCGCACTATGGTCCATAAGGCAAATTCTGTCAAAAACCAAAGTAAATCTCAGCCCTTGAATCCTTAGATTGCATGGTTGTGATCATAATATTCGAGCTACATTATTACACTAAAAGCGTTACATTATTAACTGGGCTACATTATTACACTGCACAATCTACATTATTAAACTAAAGCGCATTACATTATTAGTCGAACTACATTATTAGACTACACAATCTACATTATTAGATGACACGTGACATTAATCTAACGGTTACATCACAGGATCCAATGGCTGAGATTTGCTTTGATTTTTGACAGAATTTCATCATTCAAAATGACATATTTTCAAAATAAAAATACAAGTATCATTTTTTTAAAAAAAATCTTTCTACCTTATTCCCTCTTTATTTAACTCAAAAAATAACATTATATTTACTTCTTCATAAAATGCTTCTCAAGTTGGAAACTTATTTAAAAAAGGTTTTATACCTTCTTCAATTAAGAAGATGTATAGGACTATTAAGTTTTTCTCCACACAAAAAATAAATATAAAAGTAAATATCTTTTAATTTAATTTCTTCTCTTGTAATTTATATATTATTTTCTGAAAAAATATGTTTACCTTTTTTAAGAGTTAAATGAAAAATAAATCTTCTCAATTAACATTTAATTAGCTACCTAACCAGGTAGGCAGAATGGCTGGTCTGAAATAGGGGACAATGAACGAGTGGTAGGTGATTGAATAAAGTATTTACATGATTCACGTTTACTCCAATTTGCGTCTACATTCATCCGATTTTAGAACACAACACTGTTGCCAGATCCCAATTATATCTCAACAATTATATTATTAAAATATGCCAAGCTGTCATCTTCAAAAATCAATAGTTGTCCACTCATCAATTAAAATCTCCATACTGCCCTTCTTTACGCATATTCTGATATTCCTTTATTTTATTAACTATTTTTTCATAATATCGAAGACTACTTTTTTATATTTATTGTTTGGGGAAAGTCTTTCATTATTACTAAAACATTGTGTTAAATTATTTTTTTTAACATACGAAAAGTAATGTTCCACCATCAATTTTGTTGGCTTTTGGCCTTGGATTATTTGTGTACAATTCATACCTCACGATTACTAGTGGGACATCCTATCTTTTATTTCATAAGTTACTAATTTGCTCAATTTATTCCTTTTTTACTTTATATTTTATATTTTATCTATTTTATTCTCTTTGGTTAATTAATTTAACATTAAATTCCAATCTAAGGGGCGTAGTCGAGTGACATGAGACTTATTCATTTTAATCGATGCCTATAAATTAATATGGGGATAAGTTACTGGATTTGGATAGATACAATGGGTAAATACCAAAAAAATAAAATAATAGGTCCGATGAAAAGCACTAGCCAATAGATGAATGTAGACAACAATTATTTATGATTAAGGACCACTTGCCAATTACTCACACAAGGAAAAAATGGGTCCGACGATTGAAGCCGGCGGAGCTGAGGCCCCTCTCCTCCCGGATCGCCACCAAGATGGTTCGGAGAAGCGGCCATCGCTTCCCGGGGCCGTCTTCAATGTGGCGACAAGCATCATCGGCGCCGGGATCATGTCCATTCCCGCCACTCTCAAAGTCCTCGGTGTTATTCCAGCCTTTTTGATGATTGTTTTGATAGGCGTAGTGGTTGAGATATCTGTCGAGTTCATGTTGCGGTTCACTTACTCCGGCGAGGCGCGGACCTACGCCGGACTCATGAGGGAGTCGTTCGGCCGCTGCGGCGCCATCGCTGTCCAGATATGTGTTATGATCACCAATCTTGGTTGCCTCATCATGTACCTCATAATCATCGGTTAGCAACTTCTGTTTTCTAAATTAGTTTTTTTTTTTTTTTTTACGGACTTTTATATTTCTGTTCATTTATCAACAAGTAAAAAGTATGGGTAAGAAGTTTGACCCTATGATATTTATTTCAATTATTTGTGTCACTAAAATTAAAAATTGGAAACAATTTGGTAGCATAAATGGAAAAGTGGTGTGTGACAGGGGATGTGCTGTCGGGAACCGGGGCGGATCACCTGGGGGTTTTGCAGGAATGGTGTGGCGTCCATTGGTGGAACACGCGTGCCGTCGCCCTCCTCTTCATAACCGTTTTTGTCATGCTTCCGCTTCTCTTGTATCGTCGTGTAGGTATGAAGTTTTTGCCATAATTATCTCATTTTGTCGACTTACAGGGTAGTTTGTTGTCATGTTTACTTGTTATTACTGGTCATGATTAATCTTATTTTTTATTCGATTGTTTTAATTCAAAAGCTTAGCCTGCCTTCTTGATACTAAGATTAGATTGTCTCATGATTAACTATCTCATCTCCCGGCCCGTCTATGGCTAATTTAGTTTTAGACAATTTTTATTATGGTTTATTCTATATTGTATCTCACTATTATTTTGTGTAACGAACCGAACACTACCTTATTTGATCTCGATTTGACGGAATTTATGTATGCGTTTGCAGAATCACTATGGTTGAGTTCAGCAATATCAGTTCTACTAGCATTCGTGTTTGTCGGAATATGCACGGTGATGGCCATCACGGCCCTCATCCAAGGGGAAACACAGACTCCAAGATGGCTTCCTGACTTGGACGGCGGAGTCTCCTTCTTCAACCTCTTCACCGCTATCCCCGTCATCGTCACAGCCTTCACCTTCCACTTCAATGGTCAGAAACTCTGCTTGTTTGGTAGCTTAGATAAGGCCAAGATATATGGTTATATTGGCTTATTTGACTGTTTTCGATAAGATGAGGCCCATGTAGGCACTTAAAGCCCATCTTACTATAATTATCTTGTATTATCTTAATATGCCTACCAAACAGGCACTTAATTGTTCGAAATAACTGCAAAAAAATTATAACTAAAATAAATTGTGAATTTGTTCAGTTCATGCTATCGGAGTGGAACTAGGGAAGCCTTCTGACATGATGAAAGCTGTGAGAATCGCTCTTATACTATGCGCTGCGATCTACTTTGCTATTGGGATATTTGGTTACCTCCTTTTCGGGGAGGGAACCATGGACGACATACTAGTGAACTTCGACCAGAGCTCAGGCTCAGGCTTAGGCTCGTTGCTGAACGACGCTGTTCGTTTGAGCTACGCTCTTCACCTCATGCTCGTCTTCCCGCTCTTGAACTTCTCATTGAGAGCCAACATCGACGAGTTCCTCTTCCCAAAGAAGCCTCATTTGGCCGTGGACAACAACAGATTTGTTGCACTCACTCTTGCCTTGGCTGCTTTGTCCTACATTTTGTCAATAGCTATTCCTAGTATTTGGTACTTGTTCCAGTTCATGGGATCGACTTCCGCCGTCTGCCTCGCCTTCATTTTCCCTGGTGCCGTTGCATTGAGGTATGTATCGTTTATTTCCATTCGTACATGGAATACTCCATCCGTCTCATGTTACTCGCACTTTTCATTTTAGGTCATAAATTTGGTACTGATTTTTTAGTGTGATTGAATTAGTACATTTATTCTTAAATAGAATAGTGTAAGTAATTTGGGACGAACCGAAATAGAAAAGTGCGAGTAGCATGGAACAGAGGGAGGGAGTACTCTCCTGCACAATTCCTAGTGTGATCAATCATCATATCTGCTTAATTTTCTTGTTTACAGAGATATTCGTGGAATTTCTACAACGAGGGACAAGATTGTAGGCACGATTATGATAAGTCTTGCAGTGATTACAAGCTGTGTTGCTATTTCAACCAATATATATAACATGGTTGTATAAGTGTACCATTGTTTGCTTCCTCCTCTTTTTTTGTATTTATTGTTGGAAATATAGTTAAAGTAGCTGGATATTTTTGGCCTACAATTATCCATTATATACTCGTCATTTGTATATGTGGGACTGAGATGCAGTATTATAGTACTAGTTGATAATTGGCTTGGAGTTCAGAGTTGCAACATTGTTTAGAAATTGATCTGATTTATTTTTCTTACCCAATTCCTCTGTCGCTTAAAATTGGGACCAAGGGCATCACTAACATGAATTTTGTGATTTTTACGGTATAAAATAAGCAGTTTAGTTTCGCACAGTCAATTTATAAAAAGCCTTAACACACTACTCTCTGCACGAGAACAAATGTACATGCTACTATTATATATTGAAATCTCAAGGAAGGAGTTACTGAAAAAGCTCTAGTAAAAACTAAAGAAAACAATTAATTTGTTTGATTTTAGGTTTCGACTTAAGTTGCAAGATTAAAAAAGAAAGCGAGGACAGGAGGTAAACACAAAAGAGAGATGAATTGATCCACTTGATCTTATTTTAACTTCTAAATCTAATGGTAAAGAATTGATTTTAGTATTATTTGCAATCTAGATTCTTCTTTATGCCTATCATATGAATAAATCAGAGGATTAATTTTAAAGGTAATTGGCACCTAACATTTCAAAATTTTTAAAAATTTTAGTTTTTTCACGAACTTCAAATTTGACATCTAATATCACCAACTTGTCTTAGATGCTAATTTCCGATTTGCAATAATGAGTAGCAAATTTTTGCCTGCATAGCTTGTCGGAAAGTTGATATGGATTTGGCCAGCTATTAATGAAATCACATCGTTTTATTACTTTACAAATAACGTAATTAATTACTCCTACTTTAATAATTTTTTTTATTATATTTAATCATTTCTTATATCCTAAATCAAAACACATGAGTAATTATGACGTGCCACACTTGCCAACTCATACATTTTCAAAAAAATTCTTTATGTTCAAGTGTCCACGTAACTTAAATCAAGCCGGTGTTTGTAGCCAACGGAAAATTAGCACCTATGATGAAGTTGAGGTATTAGATGAATAGATGCCAAAGTTTAAAGTTAATTGAAAAAAAAAGTTGAAAATTATCTGATATCAGAGCATCCCCGACCCCATCGTAGGCCCAAGTCCACTCCACGTCATTATTTCTCTAAATTTCCTCTAACCCTGCAAGCCCCAATTCATAACTATTAAATTGCACTATTCACAACTTTAAACTATTTTACGCGTGAAATAAAAGACGCCGAACAATTAAAACCGGGAAAATTCATTGTTCAGTCTAAAAAAGAAAATTACATATTCTAGAATTTTTTTTTACATAACCTAGAAAAAATATTGAAATAATTTAGAGGATATAAATGAAATAAATTTGGGGGTTTGAGGCCCGTCCCGCGTCGCGTAACCGCGAGTCGCGGCCCGGACCCCGGGTGCGGCTCAGGGACGCAACTGCGGCCCCAGGACCGGGCCAGGCCGTGACTCTACGCCAATTAACCCTGTTCCCGGGCTGGGACTCGCGATTTGCGGCCTGGCCCATAGCGTTGGGGGTGCTCTTAGGCTCCAATACCACTAATTTTAAATTATTTTTGTATAGTTATTCATTTTCAAAACTATGATTGAAATGTCGAATCCATTGCTAAATATGGTGGATGAATATGCTAGGCGTTTGAGCATTTTGGTGCATCTAATGTACATATCGCAAAAAAAAGAATAGGTCAGGAACAGAGGTAGGAATTTGTAGGGAGGGTGACAAATTTACGTATGAAGGAATTTTAAGAATATGAGGAGGAACATTTAGTAAGAGTTCAAAAAAAATAAATTTTAAAATAGGTAATATATATAGGTTGGAGAATATGAGGTGGTTCGATTGTCCCTCGTTAGTTCTACGTAGATTCGCCCTTGGAATAGGAATAGTTGCACCTAGGGGTGTCAAAATGGATATCGAGAATTGGATACCCAATATCCAAACCCGAAATATCGGGTAATTGGATACCCGATACCCGATTTTTCGGGTTTCGGATCGGGTTCGGGTATAGGATTTTTGGATTATCGGGTATCGGATAACCCGATACCCGATCGGGTATACCCAAATTACCCGAAAAACCCGATTTTTTATATTTTATTTTTTTAATTTAATATAAGTATATTTATTATATTATTTAAAAATTAAATAATTAAATGTATTCCCAAAATCGTTCACTCTTAAGACATATTTTGGATTAATGTATGAATTGAGATGTTTATTATGGATGAATAAGCGGTGTTAAAACTTATGAATATTTTATTTCTAAAAATTTGTAGTAGTTTTTTTCTCTTAAATTTGAACTACTTTAAGTTTGTATGAAATTCGAACAACAAGTTTGCATTTTTAAAAGTTTGTAGCTTATTTTCTTAAAAAAATAATAAAATAAAATAACCTAAAAATCCAAAATCGGGATTGGATACCCGAGTCGGGTATCCGGGTATCCGAAATCATTTTCGGATCGGGTATTGGGCATTAAATTTTGGGAAATTCGGGATCGGATACTTGAAATTTTCGATCGGATATCCACGGGTACCCAATTTGACAGACCTAGTTGCACCTATTACCAACTCATTGAGTTTTAGGTAAGCCTTATTTGGTTGTAACCTAAACAAATTGTGAAGAAGAAACAAAGGTTAAAGGGATGAAATTAAGAGAGCATGTTAGAGAAATGGATCAAAGACCAGGCTTTCTATTTCGAATTTCCATGAAGGATGCCCTGGTGATGTGTACAGTTAGATGAGGGTTCTTGAGCGCGAAGGCATCAAAACGTGCAGAGAAAACTATATCTTCCATATTTCTTACAATGAAATTGAGAGCCGTTTCTTTAAGGTTTAGGTTGGAGCAAGTGTCGGATACTTCCAGGATATCAAGAGCGTTGGATGAATTCAGCGATCCAAGCATTTGATGCTCGCAAAATTTCTGCAGGAAAGGGATCTCGTATTTGTCTGCAGCTATTGCAAGTGAATAAACGTGTTTTTCCACCTTCTCTTTCGGGAGGCTTCCACTGTACAAAAACTCAAGTAGGGATTCTAGCTCTTCGTGATTCAGCTCCGCAAGTGTTATGGTCTGATTTGCCGGAGCTTTGCATTCGTCTGAATCTAGCACGTTACGAAATATTGCTGATCTCGTTGCCTGTAGAACGAACGTATTTGAGTTTGAAGTCTATAGTGTGTGCATTAAATATGCGGGGTGACAAATCGTACGGGATTAATTTGTTGCATACCAATAATGCTCTATGAGCGGGTATAGATGGCTCATTGTTTCCGGGAATGATTTGAATATCAGTGTGGATTTGATCCTTCAATGCGGCGGCGAAGCCTTCTAAATAAGATATCTTTTCATTTAATTCCTCCTCCATTTCCTTCATCTCCTTCACCCATTTAAGAGCATTTGTGAACCCCTACACCATATATACATATATTTGTTTAGGATAGTAATAAAATGCAAACTTATATATTGTGCAAACTCAAAACTCCTCAACACAACTTCAACAGAGTTTCAATACAATATCAACAGTGTAAAATTTCAAGATTTTAGTGTCAACACAATATCAACACAATATCAACACAACATCAATCATTGACTATCGTGGAAATTCTATTGACATTTTTCTATTGATGTTTTTTTTTATCTGTTGACATTTTTCAATGGTCCAGATCATAGTTTTGAGTTTGTACCATATTTAGAGTTTTCATTTGATCATATTCCTATTTGTTTAATAATAAAACATTCGTAATCAATGCAAATAAGTACCATCACATAGAAATTGAGATCAATAAACCAAAAGAAAAAACTTAAGGACAACGGTATTTGTCCCACTTTAATTCATCATGATTTTATAGAAATGCATAAGAAAGTGATTGAATAAAAGTTTGTTAAAAATAAAATTTATATTTACCAAAAATAGTAATTATAAAATGAGACATTTGATAAGAGACGTTCAAAAATAGAATAAGTGGGACATAATGGAGGACGCAGAAATTATAATGATTTATAATGATTTATAATTTAGTAGTATGAGAAACTTGATTTTGTTCTTCCGAAATGAAAGAGTTACACACAGCTTCTATTGACTAATCAAAGAAAAATGTGAGACTGATAATTAACCTTAACCATTGAACTACATACATATGAATGATCATATAAATGTTCTGATAATTACAGAGAAGAAACAGAGAAATTAAAAAACGCAAAAAAAGAATTTGTACCTTATTAGAATTTGAAGAAGAAAGTAGATTACTGTTGTTGGGTTTCTCATTTTCATGTTTGCTTGTCAATGAGATTATGCTTCTCGCTCCTTCGTAGCAGGCTGCGCATATTGTGTTTCTTGGTGGCCTCAAAATATAAGGCAACGATGTGCAAATAGAGCAATCCATTTCCTCTCTCTTGATTATCACAATAATTCACAGAGATCACAACAACAAGATAATGAAGAAGAAGAAGAAGAAATAGAAAGGGGAGAATATAAATGAGAGAGAAAAAAAAATGGGATTCTACGTGTTGATATTATGCATTGTTTCTAATTTTTTTTTATAATTTTGTGGTTTTATATATGTTTTGTGGGATTTTAATAGAATAGTGCTTCTTCTGAAAGAGTTGGAAAGGAGAAGCAGTATAATTGCTTTCATTATGTTGTTGGGTATACTTTGATTATAATAATGGTTTATCTTAATATAGTAGCTAACTAAGTTTGATGCTCTTATGCAATGACAGAAATACCCAAGCAGATGTGTCCTTTTATCTGTCTATCAAGAGTGTTTTATGCCAATATTTATATCATATATAGGTTCAATGATTTTCAAGGATACCATTTCATTTTCATGTATAATAATATGTAATTAATTGTAATTGTTATTAGAAAATGAAATATCGAAAGTGAAGTATGTGGGAGGGCAAATTGGTCATTTAAGTGCTGAAGATGGAGTCATGTGGTTGGCTATTCTGGCATTGAGTAGGTTTGAAGAACAAATAATAATAGAATCCGATAGATATAAATTACTTAATTTTATAAAGTTAGGAAGTAGAAAAAGACTTTCCAACGTTGCACACAGCAAAAATGTGGTAAGCACGTCTTGGAAACTACTCCAACTATTTCAATATTTCATTATCCTAAACTTAATTGTAACCAACTAATAATTATTACTTAATTAGTGACAAAATAATTATCACCAATCATTTAAAAGCTTCTTGTTTGATGGGACTCAGTTTAGTGTATATATTGAGCACACCTGATCTTTGGTTACTCGCGTCAGCGAATGGAATGGAGCTAAAATTAATAGAGTAATGATAAACAATTAAATTTTGTATAATCAAAACAAGATTATATTAGTAATTTTGATGTATTAATAAATATTAAATTAATAAATATAGTTAGTTAACAAATTAAAAACACTTTGTTAGTCTTTGGCCTTATTTTTAATTTTTTATTTTTATATTTGAATTATTTCTTTATTATTTTTCAAATTTGAATTAAAGTATGCATTAATTACATTTTATGGTTCAAAAAAAATTAAAAATTATACAAAAATACCATAATATTATGCACGTTCCCTATAGTATATATATGTCTATAATTTTTAATTAAATGCATAAATAAATTACTTTTTTTTTCAAATAAATCAATTTTTGGTTGTACAAAATTTGGTTGCATAGATTTATTGAAATTAATATATATTTGTCACTCAAATCTGCTACCAAAATTTATTATTGGAGTTTAATTTTGTTATCGTGTTTTAATGATAAAAAAATAACAAAACTGTGGTAAGCATCTTTACCTTATAACACGGGATCACTCAAGCAACGTTAAATATTCCCTCCCGTCCTAAAAAAAATAAAGACATTTGAGACAGTACAAAAATAATACATACTCCTAATTGGTAAAGTAAGATAAACGAGGAGAAGGATAGATAAAATAATTTTAGCGGATAGTGAGATTCACATTATTATTAGTATTTAATGGTGGGCCCTAGTGATATAAGTTGTAAATAAATTTATTTATATGGGTAATGAATTTGTGAGAATTTTTCATAAATAGAAATAAGATATTTTTATGGGACGAACGAAAAAGAAAAGTACCCTTATTTTTTATGGAACGGAGGGAGTAGAACTTTTCTCTTCAAATAATAGAAAACACTCAAAATAAGATTACAACTGATCAAAAGTTGATGGAAAGATGTCCCAAAAATGTATTTATACTTAGGTCATATTAGAAAGTGAAAAGTTTCTAAAATGAGGGGTCCAACTCTATGCCTCTGCGCATTCCACCCAGTATGGTGGTTTAGTGCGTTGAGCTCATTCGCTCAGGCACTCTATGTCTCATGACGCCACACCCAAGCTATTCGGTTGGGTGGCTTTGTGTGCCTTAACCATCTGTTCGGGTCACACTTTCTAACCTTTTCATTTCTCACTCAGTTGGGATAAACTTTCCTGCTTGTCACTTGGTCAGGTGGTTTGAGTGCCTGGCTCCTACCCAGTCGGGTTCTACCTCGTGGATCGCTAATAACCTTTTCTTTCTATCTCTTTCTTACTTTACCAATTTTGCATTAAATCTCGTATCATTCCATGAATAGAATTTCAACTGTTGTGTAAAATTGATCTAGATACAAAGATAAACTGTTGGGCATAATACAATCCAAAGGAAATAGACAAAGATATAAAATTGCACTATAGTTAATTGAATACATAAATTGAAATACAAAACCATAATGTACTTCGTCGAGGAATGCCTCTTTTCCCAAGACGAGATACCATTGTCGGAAGAAGAACGTATTAGACTGTGACTTAGTTGAATCTTAAATTTTCGTAACCTTAATTCCCTTGCTTGGAGATGTCTTATGTCGCCACTTCCCTTGTGACCATTTCACCCGACTCTAGTAACGCAGTGCCCAATGTTTCCTTTGCCATGTCTGTCACGTTGCCAATGATTATTTCAACAGATCCAACAATGTCTCAACAATGCCGTGAGTGTTTACTAATTCTTTTGGGTCGACTGGTGTATCCACATTGAGTGGCATCGATGTTTCTAATTTTAGTGGTTCTGTGGGATTATTCAATGGATTAAGTGTTGAGGCCTTCGGGATAAACACGAGTGTTGGGGCCTTAGAGACCATCACGAGAATTGATGGTTCCAATTTTAGTGGTTCCATCGGTTTCTTCAATAGATCAAGCGTTGAGGCCTTCAGGGTCAACATGCGTGTCAGGGTCCACATGTCCAACACGAGAATTGATGCTTTCAATTTTAGTGATTCCTGATATCCTCTATTGGACTTGGTGTTGGCCAATATAGGAGTTGACGCCTCTGAGGTCAACTGAAGCTCTGCTCTTTACACGTTCTAAATGTAAACAAGTAGGAATGCAAACTGGTCGAACAGATTTACCAAACCAACAGGTCAAGCAGAATTTAGACCTAGTCGCGTGTCGTTGGACGCGTTATAAAAGTTGATATCAAAACCTTAACCCACAATGCTATTGATTAGTATAGGGATGTAAGGATCGATCCCACGAGGAAGAACGTGCTAAGAGTGTGTTTGGAGGTTTTGGAAAATATTGGTTGCTGCCACGCAAACCAAGTGGGTTAAGTTTAAATCTACTAGACTTGACAGAATTAAAAGACTATTCTATCTAACGGACCTAGGAGACTGAAGAAGTAAGGAAACATGCATGAACCTTAGACATGAAGAAAACACTTGAATCTGAACTAAAACAACTGAAAACACCTGCATAAAGAGAGATCATGCCGAAACTTTTCCGAAATAGCCAAACAAAAAAGTGAAGTGGGGACCAATTTCCCTAACTAATTAAACTGGCAGAAAAGCTCTGAAAAGCCGTAAAGAAGAAAGCAAACCGTAGATCTGGATCCTAACCACCACTACTCTTCTTCATCATATATTCAACGAAGACAGAGTAAAACAGAACAACAAACACCATTGGAACCGAGCATGCTTCGGAACAAGACATGAACACGAAATTCAAGCTAGAACTACCAGATCTACTCTACCTGACCAAGCGGAATTGATAAACGAACAATAGTAAGCCATAATCATACATATTCGAAACAATGCAGCTTAGATCTACCAACTTAAACTCCAATCTAATGTGGATCCACCGAAACCAAACTTCATCAAACTGAGATCCATGAAATCAACTCAAATTCAACCGATTCCGACACCCTACAACTAACAATTGGTAAACGCATCCAATCAAAACATAATAAATGCACAATTAAACAAAATCCAACGATACATCAACGAAAACATCCATAGCATCAGACCAGATTCACAAAAGTCAACGTCCAAATACGGATTTAACACAAAATAGCAACGAGATTCACGAGCTAAAGAGTTCAACACTAGCGAATACTTAAAACAACAACGGAAATAGTTCAAACAGAAAATAAAAGATTGTTTCTTCGCCCATGTAGGGCGGTGGGACAAGTATCACGAGATAAAACACCACCAACAGTCAGAATGGAATTCCCCTCCAAGTGCACGAAACTTAAAACTAAGATTTGAAGTGAAGATGAGCTCAGGAGACTTGAGCTAAGAAGGAGAGCTGCCTCATCTTTCAATTTCCATCTCTTTATATAGGGAGGCTTGAGGCTCTAATCCATAGGGTACCATCTCTCTTATTTGACGCTTGTGCCCTTAAAGATGGATCTTTGAAATCTACTCTTTTTCTCCCACTTCTGCTTCTGTCGCCGTCTTCATGATTCTCATTGGTCAGTTTGGCTGCTTGTGGTACTTCACGTCAAATTCTTCTTGATTTTGCGTCTGCCCAGTCGATCTGCTCAATTTTCCTGGACCTGACAAATTTCTATGCACCTGAGCTCAAAATTACACATTAGCTCCCCGAAAGTACAGAAATCCACCCCATAACCAATGCATGAAACGAGTCTTATCATCAACACAACTACCTCCCATGTGAGGGAGAAGCTCGGCGCCTATGAGACAAAAAATGATGTTGATTAATGGGCGCAAAGTCGTCGAAGGTTGGTGGAGCCTGCTTCCAAAGGTGGCACCAAAAGATGCTTTATACCTAACAATACTTGGTGATATCGATTTCTTGAAGGAAAATAAGTTGTTTGTGGCAAGTGCACAAAAGAAAAACATCTTCATCGGAATTGCATACGATTATTGGTTCAATGAGGACTACCTATGTAAAAATGTTGTTCTAAACGCTTGAAATTATAGTTTGTACATTGTGTATTCCGTTGGGACACATAAAAAATGATGTGAAAAATTATAACAAGTGTGACAAAGGGGACATAGTTATTGTGGTCAATGAAGAAGTCAACCACATCAAGAATTAAGATGGTTGGAACATCAACATGAGTGCTAATATCCGTATGTGTACTGATAGAGGAGCAAGTTTATCTTTAAAAAACTGTTGAGGTGAGAAAGTTCATACTTTAATCAACATATTCAGTACCAAGTAGAAGAAAATGAGAAGATGCAAAAAATCAATTATATGCTTAATTTATCCATTTAAATATGAATGCATGAATTAATTCATAATTAAAAGTGCGACTTAGCTGTGTTCATATTACTATTCAATTACACTAACATTAAAATAAAAATCGGATAGCTACTTTGAGACTAGCACTAGTTTTCATGAAAACTGTTGCCTGCTTTGTGCGCTTCACTGTAAGCTTTTATAACCATTTTCATAGGTGGATCGCTACTCCCTCCGTTTCTCCGTAGTCATTTTTTTATTTCGAGAAGTTCCATCATAATTGAGTCATTTTTATTTATAGTAGTAACTTTTTTCTCGCTCTTTCTTTACTTTCTCTTACTTTATTCTCTCTACTTTATTCACTTTCTACTTTATTCATTCTATTTTTTATTTTTCTTGCTTTATTCTCTCTACTTTATTCATTTTTCTACTTTATTCATTCTATTTTTTATCTTTCTTACTCTCTCCGACCCACAAGAATATGCATTCTTTCATTTTTAGTACGTCTCATAAGAATATGCCCTTCCTAATTTTAGTAACTATTTTCTCTCTAATGAAGTGGAACCCATTCTCCACTAACAATACTTTAATTACTTTTTCTCTCTACCTCTCTATTACTTTACCACTTTTGTAGTATTAAAGCCGGTGCCGAACCCAAAGTGCATATTCTTTGGGGACGGAGGGAATACTATTTTATCTATATATATAACACACTCAACATCTCTTTCTTAAATTCTGTGCTAAAAAGTTTTGATACAACTATGAGGGAACGAAAGGACTATATGAAACTAAATTAATTTTGTTTGTGATATTCAAGAATCATAAAATTTCCTTTTGGTCAGAGTGGTATGTATCTTCGTGTTCTAGTTTCACTAACTCATATTTGGACCAACTCTCAGCAAAGGTTGTAAATTTGCTTGGTTAATTTTGTTCGTTTAAGCAGTTGTCTTGTAAATTACCCACTTAAGAAATTAAATGGACCCTTATCAAAGTGAATTTCCTTCTTCTAATTGGCTCCGCCGCCGCCACTTGCAATCGAGCATCCCTTGCACTTGCCATTGGCTTGTGGTTGTGGACCTCTATGCCAGTCATTTACCAAGGGCCCATTATTGTTTCTTCTCCAGTTGATTCTTGAATTTCATTATTTTTCAACTTTCTTCGTAAAAGGAGATCTTTGAATATAATATCTTTTCTTATGATAGTTTCTCGATTACTCTCTCTTAGGTGAAACTTCTCTAATTTTATCCTATTAAAAGATATACATTTGACTATCTATTAAAAGATATAAATTTGACTATGATATATAAAAATGAATTAATAAAGTAGAAGAAAAAATAAAGTAAAAAAGTTTAAAAAGAATAAAATAGAAAAATAAATAAAATAAGAGAATAAATGTAGAATATTGTGTTTTTGCTAAAATTGAAATTAGTAAATTTAGATGAATTGAAAGTTGAAATACCCAACAAAGAATACAAATCAGTTCGGAATGCAAATCGGTTTTAATAAAATGGATAAAAGTGGATAAAATTGCTAATCTCTCCATTACCCACAATGTTTTCCAGTTTTGAATTTTGGTTCTTCTCATTTCATTTATACTATTTTTGATAGTGAACCCCACATTCTATTAAGTACAATATATAATTATTTTTTCTATATGTTTTGTGAAACTGATACTCCCTCCGCCCTAGAGATGCCCAAGATTTTCGATTAGGGCGGACAACCGCAAAACCGTAACCCGCGGTTTTCCGAATAGAAACCGTGAGATTTAAATCGAACCGAAACTGCCACTTTTAGAACCGTGGTACGGCCAGGTTCCAAATTTTCGCAGTTCCGGACGGTTCCAGACCGGAACCGCGAAAAACCACCTGAAAATCGTGAAACCGAGCTGGAACCGTAAAAAATGACGAAAATCGGCGGTTCAGAACCTTGAAAAACCGTAAAAAACTGCCGAAAAACCGGCGGTTCCGAACCGGAACCGTAACCGTAACCGCCAGTTTTAAAATCTGACCGTAACCGCGAAACACCCTCGCGGTTCGATTCCGGTTCGACAATTTCTAAAACCGGAATCGGCGGTTCCGAACTGTAACCCATGTTCCGGAACGGTGGGTATCTCTACTCCATCCCACGTGACTTGAAGCGTTTCATTTCGGCACGAGGTTTAAAAAAGTTGTGTTTAGTGAGTTAAATAAAGTAAAATAAAGTAGGAGAGAGAATAAAGTAAAAGAGAAAAGAGAGAGTAAAGTAAAAGAAGGAATAAAGTAGGTGTGATTAGATGTTTTGTTTTTAGTCAAAAAGAGAAATGACTCAAGTAACTTGGAACAACACAAAATGGTACACGACTCAAGTAAATTGGTTATGGACTTTTTATTAGCACTAAATAAACCTGCAAGTATAGAGTATATATAGTATAGTTTCAGTACCGGATTTCGAACACAGGAAGAACTATCAGAAATTGTCTATCTTCTACTATTTGGAAAAACAAAGAGTTTTGGAATAAAAAATATAGAAACACTAAAACAAATAATGAATGAGGCGTCGAGTACTAGACCACAGATCTTCTGGCTGGTTCCCGAACTCGTATTCCGATATCAGTGTGGGCTCGCTGATCTCACCGAAACACTAGGACTTAAATAAATAAGACAGAAAAATTCTCACGGAGAGGAGCTGAAGATTTCGACTTCTACTCTGTATGGGAGTAGTTGAAATTTTCATAAAATTAATTAAGTATATATTCTACTCTATATGGGCCCAGACATGTATCTAAGGAAGGTTTTGGATATGGGCTCCCCCAATTAGCTTTTTACTAATTAAATTGAACCCACAATTTAATATATGCTTTAATTGGAATATTACGAGCAGCCACTAAACTCCCCATCCAAATCCGAAATTACAAGTAATCCTGGTTTCCATTTTAACTTTTATTTCCCGCACTTAAGATATAAATGTCCATTAAATAATTAATGTCTGCTATAAACTTAATTAATTAACTTCTTATTAATTCCAAGAGTGGACTTAGCATGAAACACTTATTTATTATTCATAGAATAATCGAACTTCAACTAGCTAGGTTTTGAATAATAAAACCTTGTTTCGCGCTCCTGCTGAGGACATTATCAAATGAGACTCACCTCGCGCACGTTTCAGTATAATAACAATCCTAGCACCGCTAGATATTGATGCACTTTTTATTAGCACTAAAATACCTGCAAGTAGATAGGGTAGATCTAGTATAGCCAAAGGTCAATACCGAGATATCGAACACGGGGAATATAATTGCAACTGACTATCATGTACTAAGCGTCAAATACTATCTAGAGAAACAAGAGTTTTGGTGTGAAATTTATAAATCTGGACAACATGTAAAACAATAAAAACTAAGAAGATAGAATTAGGCAAATAGAGGAATTTCAAGGACAATGATTTCACTAACTCTTTAGAAATTCTAATTAGATCTACGTTCATCTGACTCAAGTTTTACCACGATTTCTCCCTATCATGCATCAATACTCATGTCACAATTATTGTATGAACATATAAGATAAACCAATCAAAGCTATCACCGATCAAAGATTGACAATAATCAAGGTAACGGCCAATTAGTCGAACAAAAGTTCAAGAAAAATCAATTGGGAACGAGTTCTGAATATTAAACATAAAAAGAACTACATAAAAGTCAAATACTATCAAACCTCAAAATTCTATTGTTTAGCAATCTATAGACAGATGAACTAAAACAATAATTGAAGTACGAGACATGAAATAAACATACAAAACCTAAGGATGAATCTTGAAGTCTCCATGCTCCTCTTGCCTTGCTTCAATCTACAAGAATGATGGAAGAATTAGGTTATGGAGTAGAGAAGGAGGAGCCTTGGCGGCTCCCCTTTTGGGGGCTATGGAAGGGTTTAATTCTATGAATGAGGTTATGGGTTATATATAGGCTTGAGAAGGATTTAAATTTGGTTATAAGTTTCCTCCAAGCATTAGTAAAGATGTAATTTACGTTCCCCATAGTAGAAGGAAAAGATTTGGCTTCACAAGGTAATATCTTCTTTCCTTATTTAAATTTCCGCCTAGACTGCAGCTGACAGCTTTGCGCGACTTTGGTAGAACTTCCATAATTCTCTCCAAAAAACTTCGATTGAGGTGATTCTTGTACCATCTGGAAGCTCTTTTCAAGACAAAGAGAATGGAGTGTAGAACGTAGAACTTCAGGATCGCCGGAAAATCGAGTTTGAAGACAGCTGTTGCGCGCCGCGTTTTCCCAGCGGTCGCTGGCAAGGGTCTAGCGACCACTAGAGAGTGTCAGAGCCTTCTCGAGTCTTTGCAGAGACCGCTGCGCATGTTGCAGCGGCCCGCTAGGCGTCCCTTCCGCTTCAGCTTCCGGAAATTCACCTTTTTATGCTCTTTTTCGGCTCTATTTTGCACATTTCTCGCAAAACAAGTCAAAATACCAAAATGGATAAAATATGCGAATAATGGATATGTAATGCAACTTTGGCGCTCAAAACGCACCAATTAATAGCCTTATGCAAAATCCGAGCGTATCAACTCCCCCAAACTTACATTTTTGTTTGTCCTCGAACAAAACAATAAAGACACAAAAATTGACGCACGGAATGCACAATGACTAGACGTCATAATTGCCTTAAAAGATGAAAGAATAGATTAAGCATGAATTAATGCAATCAAATCAAGTAAAAGGCTTATTAGTGCCTTTCATTACTAACTCGTGGAACACCTTGAATTCAAACACTCACATGTATCAAACTTCCAAAGATGGTTAAGTGTATAAGTATTCAAATCATGCATCATGCAAAAGTTTACCATAGGCTTGCTCAAAGTCTAATCCCTCCTCTACTAGATGTGATTAAGCATCAAAAGTCCGAAAGGTCTTTATTTTTGGTTGTAATGTAGGCTCTTTGGTAGGTGAGGAATATTTGGCTAAAAAGTGACTAAATATAAAAATATCCCAAGCTGAGTAAGAATGACTCCACTTTTCTAAATCCCATGACACTTTTAACACATATTTATCTCCTTTAAACTCACTTTCCAATCCTTTGATTATTTTTTTTTTCACAACCTTTTTTTTTTTTTTTTTTTTTATAGGCATCCTTTCTAAGATCAAGCACATTTTTGAATTTTTCACTATTTCACAACCTGTACTTTTTCTATATTTAAGCACACTAATTTTCTCAACTTTTTCTCCTTATCTCTCCAATTCCTTTACAAAATATATAAAACTCTATGCTATCCCAAGGAATTGTCCCCATTTAATTTGGCTTCCAAAGAAAATGCTTAAAGGCTCAAAATTGGCTCCAAAGGGACAAATTTTGAAAATTTTGAGAGGGTCGAAAATTTTGGGTATAAAAGTAGGCTAGACAAGATGGCCTAACATCCTCCTAAATCAACTTAAACACTATGTAAACTTAGACAAGACTAGGAGCAAGTTCTAGAAACATATATATGCATGCAGATAAACATGATTCAAGGCGAACAAACAATTCACTAATTATGCACCTTTTTACCAATCCATCAAATCAAGACGTCAAGTCATACTTAAACATAGATGGAATGTAATATCATTGGAAACTCGGTCTAATGTGTGTCCCTAAGCATGTGTGTTTCTAAGTTCTTCATGTTGAGTCCATGACATTTTTTCACAAGAAATTCACCTTCGGTTTTTTTTTTCAAAAAAAAAAAAAAAACACAAAAACAAAAGCAAAAAAAGAATAAAAAACCCTAAACTCACGGTCCACCACTTCATCCCCCCAAACTTATTTACAACAAAGTGTAAAATAAGTTTGTAGAGTCGGTAGGGACGTGAGTAAACTAGAAAGCAAATAAAGATACCTTGAAATTTTCTGGTGGGGTCCGGACGGGGCGAATATTCGAAAAGATAAAAAAAACCGCGCTGGAACTGTAATTGGGCAGCGGTTGCTGCTGGCCAGCCAAGGGTCACTGCGGACGAGTGTGAGAAGTTTTTTTATAGTATGTGTTTTCTGTGTTATTTTTTTTTTGTCAGACTAGCCATCTTCTTTTCCACTTCACAGCCCGTTCCTGAGGGCAGACACTAGTGAAGTGGGAGGGGGGAGACAATGGCGAGTATGACAGTCTTGTTATGTGTTAGATTTTTAGGACTATGTGTTAGCTTTTCCTTAGGAGTTTTTGTTCTAGGTCTTTCTTAGGATAGTTTTTTTTAGGATAAGTGTTGAATGAACGTGCTTAAAACTCAACTGTTTCGTACTGACGGTGAGGGGAACTGATGGAAATAAAGCATGCTAAAAAATGGAAACCACCCCTCCCAGTAGAACCTAGTCAGTATAGAGGATGCAAGTATGAGAGAAAAGCCCAACCTTAGAGCTAGACACGAAAGCCCTCTTAATGGTGAGTTAGAAGCCTAAAAGTGCAACTACTTTCCGCTAAATATATAAAAAAAGAAGAGTGGCTCCCACATGATGTCTAGGGTGAAGTGACCGCGTGTAGCAAAATCCTAAGGGCAATAGGAAACACCCCCCCCCCCCCCCAAAACCCCTTCCCTTAGAACCCTTTTTCTAGCCCTTCTCCTTTAAACTCCGATATAACCATCTAGCTACTAGGACTGTGTGTATGGAAGGTATAAGGCAGAAAGCTACTGATGAAGAGCCAAGGCGGCAAACAAACTGGAGAAAGAAGCAGAAAAAAAATGAAGAAAACTGACCAGGAAGAAATACTTGGTCCAAAAAAAGAGAGAAAGAAGAAAAATGGAGAAAATGGCCTGGAAAATTCATCCGGACCACAAAAAAAAAAAAAGAAGGAATAAGGGTGGCGAAGCCACAAAGGAGTTTACTGACCAGTTGGAGTCCGAATCATGAAAAACATCAAGCCAAATAAGAAGAAATGCCAAACGCCCAAGTACACACATCTCCTCCGCATCAGAATAAGGTAGTGTTGTTTTGAACCTTAGAGCCTTAGGAACTTCCACCGTAAACATTACAAGCTCATAGCCCCATTACAAGCCAATAATGACCCTTAGGAGCTGCGTGTGGGATCTAAGTTTGAAGCTTTTGTGGTTCAACGTTTTGAGAGAAACAGTCCTAACATCCCTAGTGAGGGATGAGCGACTGAGCGAATCTAGTGTCTGGCCAAAGGGTTGTGCAATCTTGACAAGCGGATATACTGGCTGGGAAGTTCGAGGCTGCTTAAAGCCGGATTGCACTTGATCCCAAGGGGAGGGATGGTTGAAAATATAGCTTGTTCAATGTGTTTTTAATGTGTTTGTTATGTGTTTTCTCATGTGTTTTTCTTTCTTTCAGTTTTTTTATATGTGCGTCAACTATCTAGGGTAGTTCGAGTTAGTTTTAGTTTCTTTGTTTAGGGTCAGTAAGGGGAGTAACCATGCTAGAATCTGACTTATTTCTTTTTGGTTTGCTCCTCATGCTTGAGGACAAGCATGTGTGAAGTGTGAGCAGTTTTATAAGTCGTATTCTAGGCCTTGGTTACTGGTCAGTATGATGAGCTTAACGTGCATATTTTATAAGAAAAAGTGCGTAAGTGTATAGGAAAAAGATGCAAGTCAACAGGGAAGAAATCGGAAAGTTCAAGTGAAAAAGGACGCTAGAAGGGTGCAATACTGACCAGGATGCATGCCCTAAGGCTCGAGATGGAGAGGAGAGGAAAGCTGGTAGACGACCAACTATTTGACAGGGGAAAAAACGACAATTTGCAAGGAAGAAAAACCTTACTTTTTAGGGCAAGCCTCCCTATAAATAGAAGATCACATGAAGGAAGGATCATCTATCCTTGTGTGCATGTTCCATAATATACAATCTACCCACCAACACACAACAACCTCACTTAGAAACCGCTCTCGAAGGTCTTAGCTCCGAGACGGAGACTAGCTCTTCAACTCTCGTTCCTCGCCGCCAGTCATGATCACTTGAAGCCGACCGAGTTCCACCGGAGATCATCCACTGTCTACTCTTCCGGCCGTTTTAATCGCCAGAAACTGTTTCATCGTCTAAGTGGCAAAAACAATCTTTACTTGTTTTCTTAGTTTAGTTTCGCATTTCGTTTATAGTTTGTTGGATCTTGTTAGAACTTAAATCTTAAGCTGCTTTTAAAGTCTTTTGCTGCGATCCAAACATTTGCGATGGAAGTTGTTTCTTTTCTTTCGTTTTCTTTGATCGTTGTCGCATTTCATTCTGTCTAGTTTAAATTTCTATTGTTTACGTCTACTTTCTAATTGTTGAAGCATGTTTTTGTTTGAGTAAGTTAGGTTTGATTTTGTTAGCTAGAATTTTGAGTTTTCCTTGTTTCGATCTAAGGTTAATGCATGAGTTTTTTCACTTTACGTTGCTGTTGTCACATTGCATGTTAGTCAGTAGGAGTAATCTAGGTTTATTAGTTGTTAATCTTTGAGTTTAAGCATTTTAATTTATGGATATGATGTGTGAAGCTGTAAATCTGAATTTATCCATGGAGTTTGTGTTCATCTGAATTTTATGCATACTTGTTGAAGAAGAAAACATCATGATACGCTCGGATTTTGCACTGTTTTAAGACCATTATTTGGTCCGTTTTTGATGTCAAGATCGCTCTACACGTCCATTATTTGCATATTTTGTCTATTTTGGTATTTTGATGTGTTTTGTGAGAAATGTGCATAATTGAGCCGAAAAAGGGAGTCAAAATGCAAAGTCTTAAAATCTGGAGTCAGACGGCGACCGGCGACTGCCGCGGTTGTGGGCGGCGACCGCCGGCGTCCGGTGGGCAGATCAATGCAGCGGTCCGCCTCAGAAAAATGCGCTTGGAAGAGAAGTCTCGTCCGGTGACCGCCGGAAGTCGTGCGGCAGTCCGCCGCCGAGGGAACAAACTCTCTGGACTCCAACGCGGCGAACCGCCGGAGAAAAGCGGCGAATCCGAGAAGCCCTAGATTTGCGCCCAGATTTACCATATTTTGGAGATCTTTTACTTCTACAACAAGGATTGATTTTTCCCTATAAATAAGACCTCAAGCTTCATCAAAAATAGAGAACTTCTACTTGCAAAATACTTCATAGAGATCAAGACCTAGAGTACTTCAATTGTGTAAGGAGTTGGAGAAGGATTTCATGAACATCAAGAACGACAAGGATCAACCTACTGGTTTTATTTGCTTTAGTTTTATGTTCAAAATGTATTCCTTTCAATCTATGTTTTTAGCTTATTCAATTATGTGTAACTAAACTCATAGGATTCTAGGGATGTGTTAGTAACGATTTTGGTTTTACAAATTCCTTTCTCTATTTAATATCTGTTTTGTTTTTACTTTGTTTCTTCCCTAAGTATTCTTGATGCTGCATGATTGAGTGACACAATCTTGTATGATTTAATATAACTTGCTTCATAACTGTGACAGAGTTCTAGCGAGTTAGATTCACTTAGTAGACACTGCAGTTAGCTTCCCTTAAACCGACACTGTTAATTGAGAGTGAGGACTTTTCAAGGGTCTTAGGCGCTTTTTGGAGTAACGTGTTAGGATTGACAACCCTAATCTTGTAATCAACGTTTGCATCGCATGAGCATAAGCTTGGTGACTCGTCCTTTCAAAGTATAAACTGTGCTAGGGTATTGTAGTTGGAATTTGTATAACCATAACTGTGAACGCACATCCATGGAATTCTCTTATCTCTCATATTTTATCTTTGTGATTTAATTGCATTTAGTTGTTTGATTGCTTTTAATTGTTTTACTTTCAAAAACCCAAAACTTCTCTTGTTTCTCTAGATAGTATTTGACGCGTAGTACATAATAGCCAGTTGCAATTATATTCCCCGTGTTCGATATCCCGGTACTGACCTTTAGCTATACTAGATCTACCCTGTATACTTGCAGGTATTTTTAGTGGTAATAAAAAGTGCATCACATCACAATCCACATTTTCTAGGACCACTTTACTTTTCAATCACCTTTTGCTTTTGTCCTTCCACTTTTGTCAGATTTTCTGCAGATATGTCAGCGCATCAGCCAGTTCGTTAGGATATTTACCCCAGCTTTTGTTTTACTACTTTTAGTAAACTCTCACTTTTCACATGCACTCCAAACGCATATCTTTTCTCTCTCAGATGTACGACCCAACCCAGATGTCAGATAGTCTTACCAGTTAGTAGAGTCTAAGTCCATGAAAGAGCTTGGAAATTCTCGTGCGAGTATGTCAATATATTCAAATTTCTCAAATCCAGAGAATCCACTAGATCACAGGGTCTAGGAACTCAGAGAACCCTCGAAATCACCTGTCGTTGGGCACACAATCACTTCCTGCTTTTCAAAACCCTCAACCCACTGTTCTAAAAAGAATTAGTATAAGGAAGTAGGGATCGAGAAGATTTGGAAACTGTTTTTGGCTGCTGCCACGCATTTTTGGGGTTGAGATTAGATTCCTAGACTCGGGAAATGAAAGGCTCTATTATAACAGCTAGATCTAGGCAAGAGTGATAGAAACACGCATGACGATAAACAAGATGTACTCAAGATTACTCTGCAGTGAAAACAATTACCAGACCTAGTAAACGACTTCCTAAACTAACCTAGACAGAGGAAAATTGAATCGTGGGGACCATTTCCCAAAATAGCAGAGTACGAATGAAAAGCTGCAAATTAACTAACTAAAGGCTTAACTAACAGTGACTTCGTCTTCTCAAAAATTTTAATCACAAAATGCAGAGGAAATACATAGCAAAACACAAAACAAAACAGAGCAAGCTAGATTAAACCGATTACTATGATTAACTACTCAAACTTAAGCAGATCTATTATCCCTAGACAATGTAAATAAGAAAACAGAATTCAAACATCAAAACCATGCAGATATAAACAGATCCAAACACTGGACGCTTCATCCACTCCGGATCTAAGCTTCCCTCGACAAACCCAGCAATCCCGATCTCCGATCACACAAATTCAACCAGATTCAAACAATCAACCACGATCTCCACACAATTCTACTCCAATCTCAGATCAATCGCAAGAACATCCAATGTAAATAGAAAATACAGCGATAACATGAAACAAACCATTGCAGTAAATTCCATAGCAAAATAGTGCAATATCCAATAGAAATTTACCAAAATACAGCCGAGCTTCGAACAGCGAAGACTCAGGAAATTCGGGAATGTAAACTTAAAACAGAAACAAATTGTATCTTCGCCTCCCGTGGAGACAGTGTTGTACTACTCCGATGAAATTTTTAACCGTAAACCCCTCGAACTGATTTCCCCCAAGTGTGTGTGTAGAGAGTGAGAAAAGCTGAGCTAAGAGCTAAGAGGTGATGGTTTGTTTCTCGTGTGCCGCATGCTCTTATTTACTCCATCCGTCTCACATAATTTTACCCAGTATTCCATTTTAGTCCGTCCCACATAATTTTACCCATTTCACTTTTACCATTTTTGGTAGTGGACCCCATATTCCACTAACTCATTCCTACACACATTTTATTATAAAACCAATACTTTAAAAGTAGGACCCACATCCCATCAACTTTTTCAACTCACTTTCTATTACATTTCTTAAAACTCGTGCTAAGTCAAACCGTGTAAAATTATGTGGGACGGAGGGAGTATAATGGATGGAGCTTCTAGAGTCTTCCTTGTAATCCCCATTCTGCCCTTTCCTCGGCTGCTCCTTCGTCTGGTAACTTCTTATGTATTTTGCTCACTTTCTCTGCCAGCTTCCTTCTCCAGGCGATTTTCTCCTTCTTCCTGGATCTGGCAATTTCCTCTACACACCTGGCTTAAAATTTGTGTTAGACCCGAGAAATTATAGAATTTAACCCCATAACCAATGCATGAAATTAGCCTTATCAGTCCACCTTTAGTTTTCGTCTAGGTAGAATCTCAACCCAAGCGTGGTAGCTAACCAACCATTCCAGAGTGTCACCACAATCTAGAGCTGCCACTGATGCCTTGGGTTATGAGAATTTCTCCTTCCACCTCCTTCCTTATTCTTTTTTTTTTTAAAAATTTTTTGCCCTGGACTTCGTCCAGCTTATACCTCCAAATATATTTTTTTCTTTTTTTCCACTATTTTCTCCTTCCTAAATTCTTCTCCCTAAGCATCAGGTGGTAGCCCCTTTTACATGTTAGCACTCAATGTTAAGGCTTATAACTCACTTATGTTATGGGGCTTCACAACTAGGTCAACTAAGGCATTTTCTATCTTCCTTACTTCTTCCAAACCGATTTCAGCTTATTAAGGAAAGAGGCCTCAAAGTTATAGTGCATCCTATCTTCAATTACTCTTGCTAAGGGAATCTTGCCTTATTATCTTTACTAGTTCATGCTTGAAACACACAATCCTAAGAAAAACTAACTCCTAGACCTAATGACTTTTACACATGCTGAGAACAAATTGCACTAACTCCCTCACCCCCTCCCACTTTACTCTAGCTTGTCTCCAAGCTATCCTAGTGAAGAGGGGAAATAGGGGAATTGGTGCACACAGTCAAACAAGCCACAAAACATATACACAACGTATGAAGAAAACTTCTCACACTTAGCCCGGGCACCGAGCTAAGTGGGAGAAGATAAAGATACAAAGAGAAAAACAACATGCTAAACACAAACATAAACTTCTCACACTTAGACCAAGGATTGGGCTAAGTGGGAGAATGCACATAACAACAACTATACATGCTCAGCACAAATAAAACACAAACATACGAAAAAAAATAAAATAGAACAACCGAAATATAAAATTTACTTGGTCAATGGGGGCTTTTCAATTCTGAGTCTGGCCCCATCGGGAGCAAGACTTGGATGGTACGTTGGGGCGGTTCAACTTCACTTTCTTTTTAGTCGGCGACGCCGGCACTTCCTGTTCAGCTATCACGGGGGTTTTAGACAGGGGCTTCTTCACTGAAACAGACGCAAGGGACGACGATGTAAGTGGGCTACCAAGGGCTTAGACGGGGGCGGGAGCTGCTGGAGTGATGAGCTTCCCTGACCGGGCTGCTTGACGATAGTGCCGGGTCTAAGAGGCTGCCTCTGCTGGGTCTGGGGAAGCTTCTCCTCGAGCCATTTTGCCATCTTTTTCATCAATTTGACCGCATCAGTCATCCTTTCGTTCTGGGCTGATGATCTATTGGCCAAGACATCAATACTCTCTTTGATGGCCTGCAACTCCATTCTGGCCCGACCCAGCTCCTCACGCATCGCGACGATCTCCTTTCTCAATTCTCCCATATCTGTACTCACCACCTCCTCCTTTGGTTCCCTCTTCATGCCTGCCACGCTTTTCTCCTGCCCTTCCATGTGTAAGAGCTCCTTATTGAAGAAATACTCTAGACTGAACAGTTCCGGAGGCTTACACATCATCACATCAGGCTCCGCCTTCCCGAACTTCATTATAAAGTTCCGCTGAATGTAGGCGCCTAACAGGTGGCAGGTATACATGTGGCGTGATGGGTTGGCAGTCATTTGGTGGCAGGCTTGGGCTAGCCAATAGCGAAGGTGAACTTTAAGCCTCTTCGACATGCACCAGGTGAAATAGAGCTCGGCGGTAGTGAGGCTGGAACTGGCTGTACCCATGAGGTTATAGCCGATAAATTCTTGCACGAACCAGAGGAGGTGGTCTGTAATATGGATCCCCTTCGACACACTTGTCTTGAAGGTTCCACTCCGGGCGTGTTCCTTGGTGGGCCAAACATCCTATCATCCCAAATAGCCTATTCGTCCTCTGCAGTTGTAAACAATCCCAGGTTGAGAGACCATTCGCGGACACTCATCACATGCTCGATATTGAATAGGCGGAAGGAAATCGAATCGGCTTCTGGATCGGTGGTTGCCTTGAAGCGGAATGTGGAGAAGAATTCCCTTGCCGCGACCACAGGTACCTCGTGCTAACTGTGTTTAAGTAACCACTTGAAGCCGATGTCCTTGATATGGCCGAGGAACTCTTCCTCTGACTCGATGTGCCTTAATGACTCTGGATAATAACGCTTGCCAGACTTAATCAACTTCCCAACCGCGCTCCTTTCCTTGTAAGTCTGTGCTCTCCTGGCGTAATCAAACTTAGCCATGGATCCCAACAGTTTCTTGGTGACCCAGATTTCGATCCGCTCGTAGTTGGGGACTTTTTCTTCCTCCGACTCCTCCTCTGATTCAATTTCGGCATTTGAATGACCGGGTCAAGGAGTTTTAGATAATGCAGGGAGTGGCGAGTCTGCTTTCTTGATGGATGAGATTCTCTGTGACTTCCGGGGCTGGGAAGTGGCTACCTTCTTGCCCTTACGCTTGCGTGCCATAGCTATGTGGCGTTCCTCCGCATCATCCACCTCCTCTTCTGACCCAGGCATGTCCTCCTCCTGAGTACCTCCTGCCACTGGGGTAGGGAATCCCGATCCCCTGGACTGGTCAACATCTTTTACCTCGTCCAGTACGCTCCTCCGCACCCTTCTCCTAGACTCCCTTGGTTGTAGTGGTGATTCTTCCTTGTCCGGTACATCTACCAAATCCACGATCTCATGTAGCCCTTCTTCTCTGGGCTTTTATTCTTTATCAAAAACGGGGACTTTCTCCCCCACAAACTTTTCAGGGATTTCTCCCTCAGCAAACAGTAACGGGGTTTCCCCCTTAGATAATTTCGGAGTCTCCTCCTCAGTGCATTTCGGGGTTTCCCCCTCAGCAAACAAACTTGGGGTTGCCCCCACAACAGATTCAAACGGGGTCCCCCCCTCGACATACAGACTTGGGGATTCCCCCACAGTAGATTTTAAGACTGGGGTTCCCCCTCCACAGACATTGAAATAGGGGTTTCCCCCTCAACAGACTTCTCCCCAGAAATTTTACCTTCTCTTTCGGCCTCATCCCCAAAATCGTCCACCGTAATTCCGTCAAGCTCCTCCGCAAAACCACTAATGCCCTCTTGCTCCACCTCGAGTCCACCAACGCCCTCTTGCTCTTCCATGATGGGGCTCGGCCCAGTTTCTGCATTTGGTTGATCTTGGGTAGATTCTTCGATTGGGGCTTGGGCTTTCTCTGAATGTGGAATCGAGGTCTGGGCTGTTGTATCATCAGGAATTATTGGTGGTTGTGGCGCTATGGCTGCAGTTCCGGCAGATTTTCCTTGGTGCATCGCCGAAAATAGGCCAAAAATCCTTCTGGCCTCTTCCTTGCTGCCAAATTTTTCTTCCAACTCTTTCAAAAATCGCTGCCTCTTTAGGGTCTTCGACGGCAGGGGGTTCTGGAACTGAGGAAGAGTGCCATTCGGATCAAGTACAGGAAAAGTTGCTTGCGCGAGAACTGGTGGCTTTGTTGTTAGATCCACCAGCTTTTTAGACGAATCGCTGGAAGGCGGCCTTGTGATGGGGTTTTCCTTCCTTGCAATAGTAGCTGGTGCCTTCTCCATGGCTTTTCTGCAATGATTTCACGAATGACTATGGTAAAATTTGGTCAGGGTTTGAGAGAAATTGGGTATTGAGATAATTTTTGAGAGAGATTAGAGAGAGAGGTCGGTTAGGGTTTCTGATTTGAAAGGAAAAATAGTATATTTGGTTTTATAGAAGAGGCAGGCGAACGGTTGCAGGGTGATGTGAGCAACCGTACGTCTCCTAAAAAGACAGAATTTGAAATTCAAAAAGTAACCGACTACCCTCCAAAATCTTGCACTACAATTGTTCTCATCCCCCAGCAACTCACGATTTCGTACAAAACTAAAGGTGAAACACCAAGTTCTCAGGTCGAGGATTATGAATGACAAAACAATTTTCCTAAAGAGCCTGGTGCTTCGAAAATGTTTTTGGAAGATTAATTAATTTTTTTCTTTGTTTGGATTTTTTTTATTTTAGAGAAGCGACTAAACTATGTACACCTGCAGATGAGTATTCTCAAGATCCCCTAGGTCAGTGCACAGATAAACTTTTATTCCTCATTTTACCTGACATAGGGATTCGTTGAGAATAGTCATTTACTTGACCAGTTAGGCAATAATTACAGATGCATGCAGTGGCACTTCCTCCACTACATGCAATTCCGAATTATCCCCAAATACTTTTACCCGATGTCCATTGACGAGGAAGAGAACAGAATTTGGGGCGCTTCCTTGGATTTCCACTGCTCCATTTGCTCGTAGGCTGACGATGGTGTATGGGCCTACCCACTTTGATTTCAGCTTCCTAGGCATTAGCTTAAGCCGAGATTGAAAAAGAATTACTTTCTGCCCAACTCGTAGTTCCTTGACCCAGAGGTTCCTGTCATGCCAGAGCTTTGTCCTCTCTTTATACCACATTGCTGAATCAAATGCTTCCAGCCTTAGTTCCTCCAACTCCTACAGTTGCAGCTTCCTTTCTTCTTCACAGGCCAACGCCTTCATATTCATCTCCTTTATGGCCCAATATGCCTTGTGTTCCACTTCCACAGGCAGATGACACATTTTTCCGAACACCAATGTATACGGTGACATCCCAATTGGTGTCTTGTATGCGGTCCTATAGGCCTAGAGAGCATCATCAAGGCGCTTACTCCAATCTTTCCTCGTAGTATTTACCGTTTTCTCCAGAATGCTCTTGATTTATCGGTTCGAGACTTTAGCTTGACCATTTGACTGGGGGTGATATGGGGTAGATAACCGATGGTGTACACCGTATTTTCTCATTAATGCCTCTATGGTGCGATTGCAGAAGTGTGTTCCCTAGTCTGAGACTATGGCTCTAGGCACTCCATACCTGTTGAAAATATTCGCCTTCGAAAACCTTGCCACTTCCTTTGACTCGCAGGTGGGTGTAGCCTTTGCCTCTATCCATTTAGACACATAATCAACCGCGAGTAATATATAAGTGTTGCCATAGGAAGATGGGAATGGTCCCATAAAATCCATCCCCCACACGTCAAAGATTTGACAAACTATTATTGGAACTTGGGGCATCTCGTCCCTCCTTGAAATACCTCATGTCTGTTGACATCTCTCGCAAACTTGATAGAATTTGAAGGAATCCTTGTTCAGTGTCGGCCGATAGAATCCACTATCCATAACCTTTCTGGCAGTCTTCCTAGGTCCAAAATGACCTCCACATGCCAGGGTGTGGCAATGGCTGAGCACGTCCTTCTGTTCCCTTTCTGGAATATATCGTCGAATTAATTGGTCTGAGCACATCTTCCAGAGATAAGGATCGTCCCAAAAGTAGTATTTGGCCTCACTCTTCAACTTCATTCTCTGGGCCCGAGAAGTTTCTTGGGAACCCGACATTTCTCCTGTAACCAAGTAGTTGGCCAGGTCAGCGAACCATGGCTCTGTATTCATCAGATATTTCCCTTTGTCTGATGTTCCTGGACCCGTTACTACCAGTACTCTTTCCCAGTTAATAGGTCTAGCAGATTTCCCTAGATAGTAAAGATGTTCTTCGGGGAAGGCATCAGGTATGGCTTCGTCCGTGTCCCCTTAAAATATTCGACTCAGATGATCTGCGACCTTGTTCTTAGTGCCCTTTTTATCTTTTACCTCCCAGTCAAATTCTTGCAGTAGTAGCACCCACCTGATCAATCTTGTTTTAGACTCTTTCTTGGCCAGGAGATATTTAATGGCTGCGTGGTCAGTGTAGACTATCACCTTCGACCCCAGTAAGCACGGTCGAAATTTTTCAAATGAGTACACCATGGCCAACATCTCATTCTCTGTAGTGTCATAATTCTTCTTAGCCTGGTTGAGGGTCTTCGAGGCGTAGAAAATGACATAACTCTTCCCTTCGATCTTCTGACCCAGGAAAGCTCCTACTGCAAAATCACTCGCATCGCACATCACCTCAAAGGGGTGATTCCAATTTGGTGCTCTGATTATTGAGGGAGAGATAAGCTTATCCTTCAACATTTGGAACGCCTTCTTGCAATCTTCGTTAAAGACGAATTCCACATCATTCTGCAGGAGATGAGTAAGCGTTTGCACAATCTTCGCGAAATCCCTGTTGAATCTTCTGTAAAATCCTGCATGCCCCAGGAATCCTCTGACTTCTTTCTGATTCGTAGGGTAGGGTAGCTTCGAGATCACATCCACTTTGGCCTTATCCACTTGAATTCCTCTCTCCGAGACCACATGACCTAGGACTATTCCTTCTGGCACCATGAAATGACATTTTTCAAAGTTTAAGACCAAATTCTTCTCCTGACATCTTATCAGTACCAGATCTAGGTTGGCAAAACAGGAATCAAAGGAACTCCGATACACAGTGAAATCATCCATGAAGATCTCAGTACACACTTCCAACAAATCTGAGAAGATACTCATCATACAACGCTGAAAGGTTCTAGGTACATTGCATAAGCCAAACAACATTCTTCTGTATGCATAAGTGCCGAATGGACAGGTAAAGGTCGTCTTCTCTTGGTCTTCAGGATCCACATATATCTGGAAATATCCACTGTATCCGTCAAGGAAACAGAAGTACTGCTTTCCAGCCAATCTTTCCAACATCTGGTCGATGAAGGGCAAGGGAAAATGATCCTTTCTAGTGGCTTTGTTCAGCTTCCGGTAGTCAATGCACATTCTCCATCCAGTCACTAACTGAGTCGGCACCAATTCATTTCTATCGTTCTTAATCACCTGTATCCCTAACTTCTTAGGCACCATGTGGACTGGGCTGACCCATTAACTATCTAGGATGGAGTAGATAATTCATAGGGACAGCAGTTTCAAAACTTCCTTCAGAACTTCCTCTCTCATGTTTGGATTCAGCTTAAGTTGGGGGTCTCTATGGGCTTTCGCAGCTTCTTCCAGTCTGATGTGGTGCATACAAAGATCAGGGCTGATTCCTACCGGGTCTGAGAGAGTCCATCCTATGGCCGTCTTGTTCCTTCTGATTACCTCAAGTAACTCATTCTCTTGTTTCTCTTTCAAGTGGCTGTTTATTATTACCGGGAAAGTTTCATAGGGACAGCAGTTTCAAAACTTCCTTCAGAACTTCTTCTCTCATGTTTGGATTCAGCTTAAGTTGGGGGTCTCTATGGGCTTTCGCAGCTTCTTCCAGTCTGATGTGGTGCATACAAAGATCAGGGCTGATTCCTACCAGGTCTGAGAGAGTCCATCCTATGGCCGTCTTGTTCCTTCTGATTACCTCAAGTAACTCATTCTCTTGTTTCTCTTTCAAGTTGCTGTTTCTCATGTTTGGATTCAGCTTAAGTTGGGGGTCTCTATGGGCTTTCGCAGCTTCTTCCAGTCTGATGTGGTGCATACAAAGATCAGGGCTGATTCCTACCAGGTCTGAGAGAGTCCATCCTATGGCTGTCTTGTTCCTTCTGATTACCTCAAGTAACTCATTCTCTTGTTTCTCTTTCAAGTGGCTGTTTATTATTACCGGGAAAGTTTCATCCTCTCTAAGGTAGGCATACTTTAAATTCTCGGGCAATTTCTTCAGCTCCTTCTTGGGTGTGATGGCTTCCTAGGGCAAGGGATTTTTCTCTAAAATCCTGGTTGCCATTTCCCTGAAGTCGGTTGCCTCGTCTAGGCCTTTTGCTTGAACAGAACAAGTCAATTTGAGTGATAGTGGTTGTAGCAAAATGCCATGATCGCTTCACTGATCTGCTCGTCCGTCATGTCCCGAGTCTATATATTTTCACACCACCCTGCTACCTCTCTGTCAATAGATTGACTCAGTCCTGAATTGTTGAACTGCTCCTGCATTAACTCAGTCTCAAGATATTCCTGGACCAGAGGGTTAATAAAATCGATAGCATGCAAATTTTCGACATCCAGTGGCTTTTCATAGCTTCATCGATGCTAAATATTTATTTCTCCCCATGATAATCCAGGCATATGGTTCCATCAAACACATCAATTATAGTCTTAGCGGTGCGTAAAAACGGCCTTCCTACAAGCACTCCACTAGACTCATCAGATTCATTCTCACTCATTTTTATCACATGAAAATCAGCTGGATACAGGAAATCATGCACCTTAACTATCACATGTTCCAGCACACCTTCGGGTGAGATGAATGTTCTATCAGCTAACTAAATTACCATCTTCGTTTCAACCAGACTTACCCCTATCAATTTCTTATATTTCGAAAGCGGTAAAACGTTTATTGATGCTCCTATATCACACATAGCATGCTCAATCTTTATATCACCCAAGGAAATAGGTAAGGTGAACATACCTGGGTCTGTGCATTTTGATGGCATTCTCCTCTTGTGTATCACAGCTGACACGTTTTCTCCAGTCACTATCTTCCCATCAGGTTTGGTTTTCCCAGCAATGAACTACTTGATGAATTTGCTAAAGATAGGCAGCTTTAGAGCCTATAGGAACGGTAAGTTGATTTCCAACTTGCCAAAAATCTCCATGAAGTCTTCGGTGTCATCCTTCTTCTTTTTAGCTTCCCCTCGGTGAGGAAATGGTTTCATGTGTTTCAATGTTCCTACTGACCCTCCAGCTGAGGGTTCTCTAGTTTCCTTCCTTATTTCCTCACTCTCCACCTCTGGTTCTGGGTCTTGGAAAAATGGATCGGCCATATGAGGTAGTGGCTTCTCCAGATCACCTTTTTGAAGGCCGTCTTCTACTCTGGTGCTCCTTATCTCAGTGTTTCTTTGTTCTGGGGTAAGGCTCTCATCGTCCTTATTCATCATGGGGGGTACACTCGTCATTTTTCATTACTGGACCTTTATAACCACGTCATGACCTCAGAGTAATCTGACTGATGTTTGCCCGGTCAGGTGGTTTCAGCGAGGCTGGTATTATTCCTTCGTTTCCTCTCATCTCATTCAACGAAGTTGCTAATTGAGACATTTGCTTAGCCAACATGTCCATGGCGGCCTTCTGCTCCTGTTGTGCATCTTGAATTTTATGCACCACATCGTTGTTTGATTGCATGTTGTTTTGCATGTGCTGTTGAGAGTTGACTAGGTCATGCACCATGTCATCTAAATTCCTCTGAGACCTATAGTGGGGCTGATTTGAACTTGACCCTTGGTTGTGACTCGGTCCATTCCCTTGATTCTGGCGATAGTTCCCTTGACCTCCTTGATTATTGTTAAACTGGTTTCCTGACCCTTGATTCCCTTGGTGGTTAGGCGGGAAATTCTGATTATTCCCAGTAGCGTTCCTCTGGTGTGGTGGAACATAAGAATTTCCTTGGTTAGCCTGGTTCCTATTGCCCCAATTAGGCTGATCTCCTTGATTACGGAAGTTCCTGTTATTCGGCCCTTCTTGAATTTTCCCTGACCAGTTTGAGTTGTGTTGTGGCCCTTCTTGATTACGGTTCGGCCAATTCTGCTGGGTTTCGGTTGGACCTGGGTATTTCAGTTGAAGCTGTTGATTCTCGTCAGCCCATCTGAAATAGGGGTTGTCTCTCCATGGGGCCTCTTTGATTTTCCACCGATTCCAACTTGTATTCTGATTATTCTGATTCCAATTCCACACTGCGTTCGCCTGGGCTTGGAAATCTACGTCGGGTGGTGGACCATAATAGACTTGGAGCTGATTGTCCTCCTGACCTGGCGGCTTTTCCTTCTCTTGCGAGGCAAGGGAGTTCTTCTTTCCAGTTGCGCTTAGAAGCGCCTTCTCCAATCGATCTATCATGTCCCCAACCCCTTCTCCTTCTTGCTCCTTTACTGCATTAACTGAGCTTCTCCTCATGATAATACGTGAGTTATCATACACCTTCTTTGTATCTATTAACCTTCCCAGAATCTCTCGTGATTCACTTTCCTTGTTCTTAGTAAAATTCCCCCTGCTCGAGGAATTCATCCAATCCTTAGACTCAGGATTAGCTCCTTCATAGAATAAGTAAAATGTCTCAGCCTTCATCATTCTATGATTGGGACAAGCATCGAGCAGTCCCTTAAACCGAGACCAATATTGGCTCAAGGACTCATCGTAGTCCTGCTTACATTCCTGAATCTTCTTTTTGAGGGCATTAGTTTTGTTGGTAGGGAAAAAGTAGTCCATGAATTCCAGCTTGAAATCCTTTCATGTGTGGATTGAGTCCGGTGGCAGCCTCAACAGCCATGTGTTGGCCTCTCCTTTCAGAGCGAACGGGACTGCGCGCGGGCGATAGTCCTCCTCCGTTGCATCATTCGGCCTCTTTTGAATGCTGCACAGCTTGTTGAACTCATATGGGCACTCATTTCTCCGTCCTGAAAAGGTAGGTAGAACGCCTAGCATGTTCGTCTTGATGTTGATGGACCTTTGGCGCTGATTCGAGACAATTGCATGGGCGGGCTCGCCATCGAGATACGTGGTGAGAGAACGATCTCAGGATCAGGGTCCACTTGATTTTCCATATCTACAGACTCCTCTTCCTCTGTTTCTGAGTGTTCAATTTCTGATGATGACTTTGGGTCCTCTCTGCCTGACGAATTCCACTCTTCGTCACTTTCTGAGCCAAACGGAAATGGATCTTCGGTTGTTAACCCTGTTCTGGGTTTATTAGTTGTTAATCTTCGAGTTTAAGCATTTTAATCTATGGATATGATGTGTGAAGCTGTAAATCTGAATTTATCCATGGAGTTTGTGTTCATCTGAATTTTATGCAAACTAGTTGAAGAAGACAACATCACAATCCACCTTTTCTAGGACCACTTTACTTTTCAATCACCTTTTGCATTTGTCCTTCCACTTTTGTCAGATTTTCTGCAGATATGTCAACGCATTAGCCAGTTCGTTAGGATATTTACACCAGCTTTTATTTAACTACTTTTAGTAAACTCTCACTTTTCACATGCACTCCAGACACATATCTTTTCTCTCTCAGATGTACGACCCAACCCCAAATGTCATATAGTCTTAACAATTAGTAGAGTCTAAGTCCATGAAAGAGTTAGGAAATTTTTGTGCGAGTATGTCAATATATTCAAATTTCTGAAATCCAGAGAATCCACTAGATCACGGGGTCTAGGAACTCAGAGAACCCTCGAAATCACCTGTCGTTGGGCACAAAATCACTTCCTACTTTTCAAAACCCTCAACCCACTGTTCTAAAAAGAATTAGTAAGGAAGTAGGGATCAAATCCACAGAGATGGATGCGTAAGTAAGCATGCGAGAAGATTTGGAAACTGTTTTTGGCTGCTGCCATGCATTTTTGGGGTTGAGATTAGATTCCTAGACTCGGGAAATGAAATGCTCTATTCTAACCGCTAGATCTAGGCAAGAGTGACAGAAACATGCATGACGATAAACAAGATGTACTCAAGATTACTCTCCAGTGAAAACAATTACCAGACCTAGTAAACTACTTCCTAAAACTAACCTAGACAGAGGAAAATTGAATCGTGTGGACCATTAGCCAAAATAGCAGAGTACGAATGAAAAGCTGCAAAATAACTAACTAAAGGCTTAACTAACAGTGACTTCATCTTCTCAAAAACTTTGATCACGAAATGCAGAGGAAATACAGAGCAAAACACAAAACAAAACAGAGCAAGCTATATTAAACCGATTACTACGATTAACTACTGTAACTTAAGCAGATCTACTATCCCTAGCCGAGGTAAATTCGCAAGAACATCCAAAGTAAACACAAAAATAGCGATAACATGAAACAAACCAAAGCAGGAAATTCCATAGCAAAATAGTGCAATATCCAACAGAAATTTAACAAAATACGACCGAGCTTCGAACAGTTGAGACTCGAAAAATTCGGGAATGTAAACTTAAAACAAAAACAGATTGTATCTTTGCCTCCCGTGGAGACGGTGTTGCACAACTCCGATGAAATTTTTAACCGTAAGCCCCCCCGAACTGATTTCCCCCAAGTGTGTGTATAGAGAGTGAGAAAAGCTGAGCTAAGGGCTAAGAGATGATGGTTGGTTTCTCGTGTGCCGCATGCTCTTATTTATAAGGGATGGAGCTTCTAGAGTCTTCCTTGTAATCCCCATTCTGCCCTTTCCTCGGTTGCTCCTTCGTTTGGTAACTTCTTCTGTATTTTGCTCACTTTCTCAACCAGCTTCCTTCTCCGGCGATTTTCTCCTTCTTCCTGGATCTGGAAATTTCCTCTACACACCTGGTTTAAAATTTGTGTTAGACCCGGGAAATTATAGAATTTAACCCCATAACCAATGCATGAAATTAGCCTTATCAGCCCACCTTCAGTTTTCGTCTAGGTAGAATCTCAACCCAAGGTTCCTTGTGGGATTTGACCCTTACTCTCACTATACTAGTTAGATGAACTGTGTTGATGAAATTTCTTGATACCATATTTTTAGTTCTTCGATCCAACGACACGACTAGGTTAGGAGTCACCTCCTGATCAGTTGAACACCACATAACCCGATACCTAATACAACCCCATCCGGTACATTAGATGCATGCTTTGTGTTTAAATAATTTATTTTCCTAATGTCTGATTTTTTTGTTTCGTATTTATGTTCTAAAAAAGGATGATTTTCTTGCACTCTATCTTAAAGCCGGAATGGAGAGTCAAGATGATGAAATAAGCAAACAAGGTGGGCTTTGTTTCTTAAACTCTTTATTTTTCCAAAGATATGAATATGGTGATATAGGGGTGGTTTAAATGTTATGCCATGCCGTATTTTTATGTTTTGAATTACCTATCTGATTGTCTACTAGGATAACATCCTACTAGACTTTTATAATTAACAAATTTGGGTCTAACTAGGGTTTAAACCCCTACTTACGCTAGTGCACTGATAGGGAACGTGAACCGTCTTTTTGGGTCGGCCGGTCCAGTGATTGAGTTTGTGGCCACATTCTCATTTCACACGATAGTTCAAATATGGTATATGATGGTTAATGATAATGATAGATAGTTGCGCAACCAAGTTTTACGACAAATTATTTTAGTGTTCTCGGTATTTTTTAAGTAAAACTCGAGATACACTCAACGGTGGGTTGACATAACTTTATTGATGAAAATATTTTTGGCATGAGTTCACTGAGTGCATCAAGTACTTAGCCCTGCATGTGTTCTCCATATGTGCAGGTTGAGCGGTGACGAGGGCGGTGGATGTTGATTATAAAAGTGAAGAAAGTCTATCAAATGTTCAGAATATGTTGTATCTTCATACATAGCATTTTTCTACTCTCGAAATGCTTCCGCTAAACGTTGTTTCATTTATCATTTGATATTGTTGAAGATTGATTCTTTCAGTTGTTGAATTACTGAGATTGCCATACTCTGATTTAAATGGTTGAATTTCCAAGGTTGATTCATGTTTCGAGCAGTTGATTGTTTCCCATATTTCTTCCCCGCTTCTTTAATCCCCCACTAGTCGCGATTAAACCGTGTTTTCTATCTTTAGAAAATGCGGGTGTGATAGTACCGCTTGTACAGGGCTTGGGATTTTCATCCCATTATTTCTAACAGGTAGTAAATTAGGACCCGAGCCCTTAGCAACCTCGATGCCATTCCCTACTCCGATCAAATGTCGTTGTGAGTTGTCGATAGCTTGACTCGACTCGTACTTAGAGCATCTCCAATTGCGCCTAGCGATCCGGCTAGCCGCTCCGCGCGCGCTCGCCGGTCCGTGATGTACCGGGAGGGGTTTGTTAGGTATAGGGTTATGTTGTGTCCAGCTGATCAGGAGGTGACTCCTAACCTAGTCGTGTCGTTGGATCAAAAATATAAAAATATGGTATCAAGAAATTTCCTAAACCCACTTCTACTGGCTAGTATAGTGAGAGTAAGGGTCGAATCCCACGAGGAACGATGGTTGCAGCTCTAGATTATAGTGACATTATGGAATGGTTGGTAAGCTACCACACTTGGGTTGAGATTCTACCTAGATGAAAACTAAAGGTGGGTTAGACTCTACTGACTGGTAAGACTATCTGCCATCTGGGTGAGGTCGTACGTATGAGAGGGAAAAGATATGCGTCTAGAGTGCATGTGAAAAGTGAGTGTTTACTAAAAGTGGTTAAACATAAACTGGGGTGAATATCTTAACGAATTGGTTGACGCGCTGACATATCTACAGGAAATCTGACAAAAGTGAAAGCACAAAAGCAAAAGGTGACTGAAAAGTAAAGTGTTCCTATAAAAGGTGGATTGTGATGTTGTCCTCTTCAAAAAGTATGCATAAAATTCAGATGAACAAAAACTCCATGGATAAACTCAGATTTACAGCTTCACACATCAGATCCATAAATTAAAAAGCTTAAAATCAAAGATTAACAACTAATAATTCTAGATTACTCCTACTGGCTAACATGCAAGGTAACTACAACGTAAAGTGATAAACTTATGCATTAACCTTAGATTGAAACAAGGAAAACTCTAAATTCTAGCTAACAAACCCATATCTAACTTACTCAGACGAAAACATGCTTCAACACATAGAAAATAGACGTAAACAACAGAAATTTAAACTAGGCAGAATGAAATGCGACAATGATCAAAGAAAACGAAAGAAAAGAAACAACTTAGATAGCAAATGTTTGGATCGCAGCAAAAGACTTCAAAAGCACCTGAAGATTTAAGTTCTAACAAGATCCAACAAGCTAAAAACGAAATACGAAATTAAACTAAGAAAGTAAGTAAAGATTGTTTTTGCCACTCGGGCGATGAAACAGTTTCTGGACTACTAAACGGCTGGAAGAGTAGACGGTGGATGATTGATAAGGCTAATTTTATGCATAGGTTATGTGGTAAAATTATGTGATTTCATGGGTCTAACAAGGTTTTATAAGTCAGGTGTGTAGAGAAATCGCCA